>NW_019154089.1:33118357-33441742 GCF_002288905.1 Enhydra lutris kenyoni | reverse complement strand
GAAGAGAAGAGAAGAGAAGAGAAGAGAAGAGAAGAGAAGAGAAGAGAAGAGAAGAAGCCTAAGAGATGATGGGAAACATATAATGCTTATATTTGAGAAACATACAGGTAAATAGGTGAGTCAAGATAAAAAAACAACAACAACAAAAAAAAAAACCCACATCCAAACAAATGGCAAGAAATGCTGTTTTCCTTTCTACTCATCTAAATCTTAATTTCCTCAGACCAAAGCTGCTCTTAACTGTACAATGTAGGGAGAACTCTTGTATATAGAAATCTTCTAGCACTTATAATCCATACAAGTATTTCTTAATCACCAGTTTATGGTTTACCAGGGTAATTACTTCTTCATACCTGTTTTCTCCCCAAAACCCTTAGGAAAAAAATTCCGTCTTTGTTCTTCCCTCTCCATTTGCTATCCCTTTTCCCTTCTCTCATGGTGTTCAAGACAGAATTCAAATGGTTTGGTGATCCTCATTATAAAAGGGTTGGGAAAAGTTGGTCTTCTAAATACTATAGCTGTAACCTATATCACTCCTCTTAGCAACACCTAATCAAATTCTACTGCCTAAAAATCTAAAATCTAACAGGCATTTTGTTTTCCTAGCAAAACTTCCAAATTATTTGGGAGCAAGGGAGTATCTGAATCTATACTGGGATCTATGTACCCCAAGGGGTTCACAAAATAATCCAATAAAGTACTGGGGGGGAAACAGAACATTTTATTTGTAGACATTTGTCTCCTCCTTTAAAAACTTCTATTTTAGGGTATACTTTAGAACATAAGTAATATATTATTACAGCAGTGCATATATATAATTTATAAACACCAAATGTACATACATTAAATCTAAGTACTCAAAAAAACTTTTACTGCTAAGGTTGATCAAAAAATGTTTGGAGAGCCTGTCATGTACTCCCCACAGACCTAAATATAAAAAGTAGTTGCTGCGTTAAGATAAAAGTGTAAGGATGAGGGATGCCTGGGTGGCTCAGCTGGTTGAATGTCTGTCTTCGGCTCAGGTCATGATCCCAGGGTTCTGGGATCAAGTCCAGCATTGGGCTCCCTGCTCAGCAGGGAGTCTGCTTCTCCCTCTGCCTGCCACTCCCCCTGCTTATGCTTATGTGCTCTCTCTCTCTCTCTCTCTCTCTCTCCCCCTCGTTCTGACAAATAAATCTTTTTTAAAAAGTGAGGGAGGGGCACCTGGGTGGCTCAGTGGGTTAAAGCCTCTGCCTTTGGCTCAGGTCATGAGCCCCGCATCGGGCTCTCTGCTTAGCGGGAAGCCTGCTTCTTCCTCTCTCTCTGCCTGCTTCTCTGCCTACTTGTGATCTCTGTCAAATAAATAAATAAAATCTTTAAAAAAAAAAAAAAGTGAGGGGGAAAAAAAAGTGTGAGGATGGAAAGGAGGCATGGCTAGTGCTTTGGTGGGACTCAGAAGAGGCTGGGGTCTCCATCTTCTATGGTTTCCTCTCCCCTTTGATACCACAGCCTTTTTTTTTTTTTTTTTTTTTACATTTTCATTGAGATGTAATACCAAGGTCAGTGTTGCATTTTCACCCAAAATCCCTGGGGAAAAACTGTTGGGGAGGGTAGTGTGCAGCACTGTAGTGCTCTCTTTTCAGAGCCCTCTATCTCTGACAAACAGGTAGGGGAGAAAAACGTCAAAGACACAAATCCTTCTTTTCAGAAACGCCTTAGAGTCCTCAGAATGGTACTTAAAGATCAGGATTTCTGATTACTATGCAAAGCCAGATGTTGACTAAATTGAACAAATACTGTTAATGGTATTATGCACAAATAAATTAAGTTTATAAATAACTGGAGACTGCCACACTTGGGTTTAGTTAGGAACAATGGAGCAACTTAAGTAAATAAAAATTAATTTATGGATTTCCTGCTAAGCACAGATCTTTATTTACTTATGCCACCCTGATAATGAAAATAGCAGCCACCATCTGTTAAGTGCTTACCATGTGTCAGACCTTAAATATTTTATTTAGTCCTTATACCAACCTGAGAGGGATTAGCATCTTCTTACAGATGAGAAAACAGAATTTCAGTGTTAAGTAATTGTCCAAGGTCACATGACTTAGGAAACAGCAGATCTTGATTTTGAACCCAGGTCTAACTCCAAAACCCATCCTTTCATCCACCATGCTATACTGTCTAATCAATACTTTAGGTAAGTTTAAAAACTTTTATTCAAGAGCCATTTTATATCAGGACCAGTATCTTTACATAGAATATATAGCAAGGTGTTATATAACCAGGCAATGTGACCTCTTAGAATGCAGTACAAAACACAGATGGGAACAAAAAAGAGGAAGTATCTCTTAGTATAAAATCCATACATTCTACTTCACTTCCTTCTCTCAAAGAAAGGCCTTAAGACTCTTCAGTCAAAGGGTCCTTTTAATATACAACTTGAGTAAGACTAGATTAACTGGTTTTCCACCCAAAGCAGATTAAAGATAGAAAATGAGATTCAGAGGATATTAGAAGCAATCTCACTGAAAGTGAAGAGAATTAAAAGATGGACAGATAAATGCACAGAACATAAAGATGCACAATTCTGAAAAATAACAGAAACATCTCTAAAAGCATAGCAGTTTAGGATAATTTATTTTTTTATTTTTATTTTTTTAAAAGATTTTATTTATTTATTTGGCAGAGAGAGAGAGATCACAAGCAGGCAGGCAGAGAGAGAGGAGGAAGCAGGCCCCTTGCTGAGCAGAGCCCGATGTGGGGCTTGATCCCAGGACCCTGAGATCATGACCTGAGCTGAAGGCAGCGGCTTAGCCCTCTGAGCCACCCAGGTGCCCCAGTTTAGGATAATTTAATATAGCAGCTCTCAAAAACACTTTGATCTCAGGACCCCTTTACATTCTTAAAACTTTTTGAGAACCCCCAAGAGTCTTTTTTAATGTAAGTTACATATCTGTCAACACTTATCATATTAAAAATTAAAACTGAAATGTTTGAATTCCTTAAATACACTTGACATAATTTTTAAGAAAAACTATACTTTCCAAAAAAGAAAAAAATTTAGTGAGATGAATGCCACTGTTTTATATCTCTGCAAATCTCTTTAGCCTAGCTTAGAGACAGCTGGATTCTTTTATCTGCTTTTACTTTCACCCTGTTGTGATATGTTGTTTTGAGTACATGAAGAATTCAAGCTCACATAGTTGGAAAGAGGAGAACAACCTTAATTGCCTTTGCAGATAATTGTGGATATTCTTTTTTTTTTTTTTTTAAAGATTTACTTATTTATTTGACAGAAGTCACAAGGAGGCAGAGAGGCAGGCAGAGAGAGAGGAGGAAGCAGGCTCCCCGCTGAGCGGAGAGCCCGATGCGGGGCTCGATCCCAGGACCCTGGGATCACGACCCGAGCCGAAGGCAGAGGCCTTAACCCACTGAGCCACCCAGGCGCCCCAATTGTGGATATTCTTTAATACCACACCAAAACTCAACAAATAGTCTTAAAGGCTGTTTATAATGTAGAGCCTGAAATTGCATAATGAAATTTTGTTACATTAAATTAAAATCTACTGGTCTATTTTTTGCCCAGGCATGACTTTGCAACACCACTCATTAGTCATCTGGAAAATACTGGTTCTCTGAATTATGCAAATCTTCTAAATGCCAACACATTTAAATACACCTAGGAGATCAAATTTGTTACTATGACCACCAATTTCATCAAAAAAATCTGTAAGCACTGGGAAGCTGTCAAGCTCACCACAGCAACAAACGTTAAGTTTTCCAAAATTCTAACTTTAGGTTAATTTAAATTTTACTATTCACAAATATTTTTCCTTCAAGTGAAGGCTCATTTCATTCATTTTCAAGAAACTGTTTACCAGGGACGCCTGGGTGGCTCAGTTGGTTAAGCAGCTGCCTTCGGCTCAGGTCATGATCCCAGCGTCCTGGGATCAAGTCCCACATCGGGCTCCTTGCTCATCGGGGAGCCTGCTTCTCCCTCTGCCTCTGCCTGCCATTCTGTCTGCCTGTGCTTGCTCTCTCTCCCTTTCTCTCTCTGACAAATAAATAAATAAAATCTTTAAAAAAAAAAAAAAAAAGAAAAGAAACTGTTTACCAAATAGCCTGCTCGGAAGAGTCTGTGTGGCTGCAATCTTTTTAAATAAAAATAGTGTCCCATGAAAAAACAGGTACTTGCGCTTACAACTGAAATAACAGTGCTTTTCCTTGAGACAATTTCAGTATGCATCACACAAATATGAAAAATAAGTGTACTCAAGGGTCAAGACTCAGTGAGATAAATCACTGTTACTGTTTCATAAGGACAAGCTTAAATGAAACTGGCACTTTAAAAATATTTAATTTAGGGCGCCTGGGTGGCTCAGTGGGTTAAAGCCTCTGCCTTCGGCTCAGGTCATGATCCCAGGGTCCTGGGATCGAGCCCCACATCGGGCTCTCTGCTCCTCGGAGAGCCTGCTTCCTCCTCTCTCTCTGCCTGCCTCTCTGCCTACTTGTAATCTCTGTCTGTCAAATAAATAAATAAAATCTTTTAAAAAAATAAAAATATTTAATTTATTTATGTATTTACTATGAATGCCTGGGAGTGAAAATACAGTATTAGCACAATTTGGTATCACTGTCTTATCTGTGTTAAGATACCAGTAATTCTACTCACCACTGTTTTTTGCACCATCAATGTGAATGTCAAAATAACACATTTTTAAAAAAGAAAAAGACATTTTGGTATTATGATGCAAAGAGTTTTGACTCATGGATTCCCTGCAAAGATCCTGGGAACACAAGAATCTGCAGACCACACTTTTTAAACCACTAACTTAATCTACCATATGGGTGATTGACTCATACAACTTGATGGACCCTGAAAGAATTTTTCTAGCCATTTTTAATGTTGGTTTTGGTGTTTTTTTTTTTTTTTTTTTACTTTTAATGTTTGTAACTGATCATTTCATCAAAAAAAAGGCAAAAAACTGTACTCCTTAGATTCTACTAAAAAAATGTGTAATACATATTAGAAATATTTCCAGCTAAACTTTAAAATAAAACAACTCTCAAAAGCTTAAGATTCAGTTGACTAGAAATTATGCCTTATGTAAATGACCTTGTTTCCTGATAATTTTGCAAAAATGAGTAGTTACTAATATTTTTAGGAGTATGCAGATACTAAGAATATGGCATTAAAAAAAAGCTTTGGAAAATAAAAGGACAAATCATCACCCACATTTTGGATAACTGCCACCCTGCATTGCTGAATTCAAGATGAGGACAGGGATCATAGGAGTCAGAGAGGCACAGGACCAGTTTCTAGGGATATAAAAGCTCACAGGGATGACCAGCCAGACTGAGGCAGGAATCTAACAAGGGCGATTCTCTAAGCAAAAAAAGCAGACAGTTTTGTGAGTTGCAAGATGAGACCTGGAGAAGTCTCAGTTTGGGGGGCAGAAGGGAGGAGTGGGGCAAAGATATGCACTTAAGACCAACTGCTCATACAAATACCTAGTCAGGGGCAAGAGAGCAAAAAAATAAAATCAGACTAGTTAATTAAAGAGAAAATAATTAGTTTCAAGGGCAATACACTGCATATAAACATTTAACATCCTTTCCACTCAAATACTGGATTTTCATATTACCTTTTTTCTCTTCTTCCTCTTCCTCACAGAACTCTGCTAGGGAAAATGCTTCCTTGAGTTGCTCCAATTCAAGTTTTAGAGTCTCTAATTCTTCTCCACTTAGAGAATTAAGAATAGATTTCACCTGAATGGATATACAATAATAAAAAGTTGTGAGAGTACAAAAGAAAAAAATTTTTTCAAATGGAGAAGAGGCTAGAGACGAAATTAAAATAAAAATTATGAGCTCACCAGTCAATACAAACTATTCCTTAAGAATCTTTATATAAGAGGTTAGTCATTATAGGAAGATAGGGAGAATTTATACTTAAAAAAAAAAAAATTAAAAACTAGAAACAGGGGCGCCTGGGTGGCTCAGTGGGTTAAAGCCTCTGCCTTCGACTAAGGTCATGATCTCAGGGTCCTGGGATCGAGTCCTGCATCGGGCTCTCTGCTCGGTAGGAAGCCTGCTTCCTCCTCTCTCTCTGTCTGCTTCTCTGCCTACTTGTGATCTCTGTCAAATAAATAAATAAAATCTTTTAAAAATAAATAAATAAATAAAAATAAAAATAAAAACCAGAAACATCCAGGAATTATTTGTGCTTAACAATGGCTAAGAAATTAGGGGGAAGTTAAACAGTCTTGAATCAATTAAAAACTAACAGGTAACTGTATCCAAATTGGCAGCTTAAGCCAGAGAGACTATAAAAAAAAAAAAAGACCAAGGCAAAGGGAAAACACAGATGTGCTATTAAGATCTCTTGGTTCTGGGGCGCCTGGGTGGCTCAGTGGGTTAAAGCCTCTGCCTTCTGCTCAGGTCATGATCTCAGGGTCCTGGGATCAAGCCCCACATCAGGCTGTCTGCTCAACAGGGAGCCTGCTTCCTCCTCTCTCTCTCTCTCTCTTTGCCTACTTGTGATCTCTCTCTCTGTGTCAGATAAATAAATAAAATCTTTAAAAAAAAAAAAAATCTCTTGGTTCCCTTATCCTTTTCTATTTAAATTAAAAGAAATAACACCTGACTCATTCTATTCCTAGTAATTAGTTCAAACATTTGTTTGTCGTGGTGTAGTATTTTCCAAGAGTCTCCAGCCTCCATGTGAAATACATTTCATCTTCCAACTGTACAAAAGAAACTATGCAGCACTCCTTTGTTTGGAGGCCATCCAATTGAAATTCTCGATTTGGAATTACCTTTATTTCGCTTTCTCGGGAAAGCATCTCCAGAGCTTCCAGATGCGAAAGGCCTTGAAATTCATCAAAGAGGAGCCCATAATGAGTTTTCTTGTCCGTTTCCAAGGCAACATCATTGGAGGTCCACAGCTCTTCTTTCTCCTTTGCCTCTCGTAAAACCTGAAAAAAAGGTGTAGGCTTACCCTGCAGCAAGTAATGGGAGCTCAAGGGTGAGCTCTGAGAGCTGAAGGAAGCAAAGCTGAGATGGTAACAGGACAGAGCAGTGCCCTTTCATTCCTGGCATGGCAATTCAAACCTGATAGGCTAAGGAACTGCTGGGGAAAAAATGGTCACACATAATTCAATCTTGGACAGAATAAATAACACCCAAGGAACCGGATGGAAAGTGCTTTAAACATTAATGTACTCAACAACTCTGAAAGGGCTTGTTGCCTTCTACTGCACTGATAGGAGCCTCTCACAGAAAAGAAAGAGGAGGAAAAAAAGAACTGGGCATTTTTCTAAACACTAAAGCTCTCATCAGTCACACTCCCACCCCAAAAAAGCCTTAATAAAAATATTGAAAATTTTTCAAAAGGCATTATTAACAAGGTCTACTACAGGCAAAAATACAGATCAAAACAGAAACATAAAGTAAATGGGTAAAGACAAACAATACCTGAGACAATGTAGAATTCCGGTTCATCAGACCCTTCGTTCTTTTAAATCCAGGATCCCCTTCTGCTATTACATCCATTGTCTTTTTCCCAATGAATTCTAAGGCATCCAAACCTCCACTGATCACACTCTTTCCCTAGGAAACACATGCAATAATTACATTCAGTAATTAAATTCATTACAGTAATACTGAAAAAAGACATATGCATGTTTTGATTATATAAAATAGTGGCTAACAACACCAAGCAATGGCAAGAATGTGGAGCAATTAAAACAATCATCCACTGTTTGTAGGACTATAAACAGGTTCAAACATTCTGGAGAACTGTATGTCAGTATCTACTACCATATGAATATCCTTATGACCCAGCAACTCTATACATGGTTGCATACTCAACAGAAATGTGTACAGAGGCTCATCAAAAGATATACAAAATGTTCATGGCAGTCCTAGTTGTAAAAGCTAAAAACTGGAAACAACCCCAGTACTCACCAACCATGGAGTAAATAAATGTTACATAGTCATATAATGGAATATGGCAAAGAAAATGGAATATACCACACAGACTACAGGATGGAGAAATCATACAAACATAATGTTGAGTAAAAGAAGCCAAACACAATAAGGTACCTTATCGTATGATTCCATTTATGTCAAGTTTAAAAGTAGGCAAAATTAATCTATGATGGTAGAAGTCAGGATTGTGGTTATTCTGATGGGCAAAAGGAAGAAGCAGATGGCTGGAAGAGGGTACAGATGGAAAACCTATGATATACCATCATGTTGGAATTTTAGTCTAAGTGTGTTCACGTTGTAAACGTTGTAAAAATTCAAACTGAATACTTATGACTTCACTTTCCTGTATATATCTTTTACTTCAAGAGATTAAAATTAAGAAGTACTAGTTATCTATTCTCATTAAGAGACATTATATTTCCTATAAAATCCTTTAAAAATGTTTCTAATCATCTATAGTTATGCAATTATGGGGAAAAATATTTTGTAAAGTAGGAACATTTTCTAGGCCACCAAACACAGAATTCATATTCCATAAATTATTATGTACATTGCCTCTCTGTTACTCTTCACCTTCTGCTCTCTACTTCTTTAAAGAAAGTTTTCAAGGAGCTCTCACTCTTCCCCTAAGGTCAAAGTGATCTATCTTCAGCAATTTGGACTCCCATAATAGTAATCAGTCCTCATGGCTTTTCAAGAAAAAAAGGAAGAGGTAAAACAAAAAACAAAAAACATTATTATTCACAAAGGGGTACAGTCCACCATGCATTTTACTCACTGTGGTCTGAACAGCAGTAGAGATGGTTGAGAATACACCAAATGGCCCAGTCAATGGGAAGGAGTTTGCATTCTCTTTGGCGTTTGTCTCTCCTACAGGAGGAAAGGGATGTGTAAACATGAAGGAATGGTCCATAAATAGTATTGCTTTATCAGCATCTATGTGAAATTTTAAAAACTAGACCCTGCTTCCTATACACAGGGTAACCTTAGCCCTTTTTGTTTTATTATTTTAAACTATCTACCCAAAACATAGCTTTTTTCATTTTCATTTCAAAAATGAAATCCAGTTGTTTGAACAATTACTGATATATGTAACAATACATTTTATACTGTATGTTTCCATGAATGTGATCTTCTGCACAAAGTCAAATTCAGGCAGAAAATAGAATAGAATACAGTTGCCAAAAACTGAGAGTAAGTGATGGGAGTGACCTCAAAGGGGCATGAGTAGTCTTTCGGGGGGTGATGAAAATATCCTTATATTTTGATTATCAATACACATATAGGATATATTCTTTACTGTATAATCACAATGGACTGTGATTATACTGTGTAAACAAGACTGTATGTTCATTGAAACACATGAACTGTATACCTAAAAAGAATAAGCGTTACTGTATATAAATTATACATTTACATATAAATTACATTCAATTACACATACAAATTGTAAAATCAATAAATCTGACTTTTTAAAATATGGCCTATTTAAAATTTTATCCCAGAAAATTATGCTTATTGGAGAAAAAAATGAGACGATCAAAGAGAAACAAGAGTGAGAGACAATAAAGCCCCTGAGTGATGGAGAAAGCAAAATCAGGGCCTGAAAAGTTTCCTGTTTTCTGTCCCAGGCCACCTTGATTCCTGGTTATAATTCTGTCTTCTGTGGCTTAAGTAAGAGCACACTGATCAAAGCAGATATCTAAAATTAAATTTTGGGATGCCTGGTGGCTCAGTGGGTTAAGCCTCTGCTTACGGCTCAGGTCATGATCTCAGGGTCCTGAGATTGAGCCCCGTGTCGGACTCTCTGCTCAGCAGGGAGCCTGCTTCCCCCCTCTCTCTGCCTACCTCTTGGCCTATTTGTGATCTCTCTCGCTCTCCGTCAAATAAATAAAGAAAGAAAAGAAAAAAAAATTAAATTAAATTTCACCTTATAAAAATCCAAACACACAAAAAAATAAACCCCCAAAATTAAACATGTTAGAATATTTTTTCGTGTCACAATGGAGTCAAATTCAGTTAATTCTTCTTGAGTTCTTACTCATTGATGCCAACACAACACTAGGAAATTGTTATATTCTACTTTCATGGCCTTATTTAATGTTTGTAACAGTATTTTGACATAGATATCCCACTTCATAGATGACTAAAGTGGCTAAAGGACACAGACCCCTGTTAGTCAAAGATTCCAAATTCCTTTCTCACCAGTCCCATGATGCCCTGAATATCAGACACTCATTAAATATATACTGAAAAATGAGCTGAACTGTTCCATTTTGACCCAAAATTCTAGATCTTAATGTTTCCACATACTGACCTGCTGCATACTGGACTTCAGTTGAAATTTCACTGGGACTAGGAATTCCAAGAGAAGTCTCTGCCTTCTCAATAACATTTGAAATACCTTGTCCTAATGAGAAAAATGTTTACATTTTTACATTTGAATATTACTATTAGCCACCAAAACTGAAGAAACAAACCAAAACAATCCTGTAGATTTTTAAAATCACTAGGCTCACAGACATGTTATTCTGACCATACATACCTAATGTTTGGGAGTGTAATCTTACCAAAAAATAAAACAAACAAAAAACCCAACAAACTTGCTTTATCACCAAACAATAGTTTTATATTAACAATTTCTCATTAATGAGAAAATGAGAAACTCTAATAAGAAATGCTAATGAGAAAATGCTGCAAACTCCAGGTATATAAACCAGACCATCATTCCTAATGAATTCTCAAACTATAAAACCCTTAAGTAAACATGGAAGAAGAATTATTAACAAAGTCATTTTTAACACAGATATGTAGCAACATCCACACAAAAATCAATAAAATGACAAATGATCTTACCTACTGTAGCTACTGTAGCTGAGGCTGAAGAAAGTAAGGACTTGCCCCAGCTGCCCCAATATCCCCATCCAGTCTGAGGTACATCTTTGGAAACAGTCTCCTATTCTTCCCCGTAGGTAGAAAAACAAAAGGCAACAGAAAAGCAGAAAAGTAGAGAGTAAGAGAGTGCACAGACAAGGTATCTTAATTATTAGCCCCTAGTACAGGTGAAGAAATACATATCATTAAGCTAAAGAATTGTATTGCTTGACTGACAGATGTTATGTCACCTGCATTTAAGCACCATATAGCAAAGGCAACTACTCATAAAGTCGTTTATAAAACTGATAAAATTTTTTACAGCTTTTAAAGGAAACAGATACAATCCTAAATTGGTTTTGGTTCCAACTGCCTTTTAACCTTAACTTTTAATCCCAGTGTTTTAACAGATACTCTACTTTGCCTACAGCCTGTGATGCCTCAACAGGGAGAACTTCTGAAGTCTCAAGGTCACTGGAAGGTTTGGACTCTGGTCTTTTCCGAGTGATAGCTACAGGTTCTGATTTATTCTCTGGCCTGGCACTTTGGTCAACAGACTCAGAATTCTTGGCTGGCTCACAGTTCCCATCTTCAAGGGTGGAGGTTGCTTCAGTTATCACTGGAGTCTCAGTATCATCTTTCTCTGACATGATTAGATCATTGCCTGTAAAATAAAAGTCAAAGAAAAAAATTAATCTTATAGGCTTTTTTGGTGGAGGTTATTTGTTTAAGCTTTTTGAGATTATCCTACAGTCACATGCAGGTGTAAGAAATATAGACAGATCTGTATATCTTCCACCATGACTTTGTAACCACTGTGTAATATGACAACCAGGAACTTGATACAATCCATTAACTTCTTCAGATTTCATTAGTTTTACAGGTGCTCAGGTGTGGGTATTTAGCTCTATGAAATTTTATCATACATATAGATTTGTGTGACCATCACCACACTCAGGAGACAGAAGAGTTTAATCACAAGGATCCCTTGTGTTGTCCTTTTTCAGCCATATCTCCCCACCCACCTCCCAACTACCACCACACAGCAACCACTAATCTGCTCTCCATCTCCATACAAGATGTTATATAAATGGATTCATACAGTATGTAACCTTTTGAGATCAACTGTTTTCACTCAGCATAAGTCCCTCAAGATCCATCCAAGTTTTTTTATCAATAGTTTCTTCCTTTTTTTGCTGAGCAGTAGCCCTTGGATTGGATGTATTTGTTTTACCACTTACACACTGAAGGACATCTCGGCTGTTCCCAGTTTGGAACTATTACAAATAAAATGGCTATGAACATTAATATACGGGTTTTTGTTGGCACATAAGCTTTCATTTCTATGAAATAAATGACCAAGAGTGTAGCTTCTGGATCATGTTAATTACTTATTCCGTTTTTTAAGAACTGCTACTCTTTCCATTTTACATCACCATCAGTGAAGTATGAGTGATCAAGTTTCTCAGCATTCACACCACCATTTGGTGGTGTTTTTTTTTTCCTTTTTTGAGCTATTCTGTAATAATCTCGCTGTGGCTTTAAACTGTATTTTTATAATGGCTGATGATATATAACATCTTCTCATGTGCTTGCCACCTGTATATCCCTTTCAGTGAAATCCCTATTTGAATCTTTTGCTCATTTTCTTTGTTGGTTTTTTTTTTCCTGTTTTGAGAGCTCTTTATATAGTCTAGATTCAAGTCCTTTGTCAGATACGTAGTATGCAAACATTTTATCCCAGCCTATAGCTTATCTTTTCATCTTCTTAACAGAGCAAAAGTTTTTCATTTCAATGAGGTCCAATTTATCAATTTTTCCTTTTATTGACTGTTATTAAAAAAATCTTAGTCATTACTTTTATCTCAATTTATAAATTAAATTTTAAAATTTAAGCCATCAGATAGAATCTAAATCAAACCAGCTTTTGAGTAGCAATGCTAACCAATTCAGTCCCTTCCATAAGTACAGCTCTTTAGCAATTAAAGCCAAGATATCACTGGTGTTTTTACAAGAAGCAGATGCTGGTTTCTAAAATAACCAAGTAGAGGAGAAATAAAGATAACCAAAGGAGAAATAAATGCATATATACCAAAGACTCAGGTATACATAAGCATGTATTTTATCCCAGTATATCAAATGTTTCCAGTGTACAGAAGAGAAAGACATATTAAGAACTAAGGCAGCTCAAAAAAAAAAAAAAAAAAAAAAAGGAACTAAGGCAGCTCAACAGGTGCACTGAGGTAGCTCAGTCAGTTAAGCATCTGACTCTTGATGTCCACTCAGGTCATGATCTCAGGGTTTTGAGAGCAAGCCCCGCGTCAGACTCCATGCTGGGTATGGAACCTGCTTAGGATTCTCTCTCTCCCACCCCTGCCTCCGCCTCTCCCCCTACTTCTCTCCCTCTCAAAACAAAACAAAAACAAAAACAAAAGGCACCTTAGAAACAGCATTATAAGTGAGGTATATATAAAATGCTAAAAGAACAGAGAAGAAGAAGTCTGCTGGAATCAGAGAATATGATTCATGCACAAAGTATCTGAAATAGCAAAAAATCATGGCCATAAACTGAGAACATGACTGCTAAATCCAGGCTTTAAATGTTCTTTGGCCTGCGCAGTGTTCAAACTTTTATATTATTTGCTAACATTTAAAAATCAGACTTTAGGGGCGACTGGGTGGCTCAGTCAGTTGAGCAACTGCCTTCGGCTCAGGTCATGATCTCAGGGTCCTGGGATCAAGCACGGCATCTGGCTCCCTGCTCCGTGGAAAGTCTGCTTCTCCTTGTCCCTCTACCCGTCTCTCCACTCATGCTTTCTCTGTCTCTCTCTCAAATAAATAAAATCCTAAAAATAAAAAATTTTAAAAATCAGACTTCATACATAAATACAGATTTTCAACTTCTCTAGTAAAGTTGAAATATCTGGTAACACTGGGCCCACTTTTAACATGATAATAATCAGCTCAAACCAAAGAGTTGCTGGGCCTTTTTAGACAGGATAATGTTCTCTAGTTCTCTGTAATCTCCACCTAAACCTACTTGGTTCATTTGTTACCTGATTGGCCCAAGTATACATGTGAGTTTGCAACACCTGCCTTGAAGGGCACTTGGGATTTTGACAGGTGAAGGTGCCAACGAGAAAATTCAAAAGTGTGGAAACGACACATGGGAAGAAGTGTGAATGGAATGGACAGACATGGAATATCGGCAAATAACAGTAGTTAATATACAGGGAGAATGATGAAAAGATGATCTAGTCTCCGTGGTACTGTGTAAATCTATCTTTCATAAGCCTAGAAAGATAGATTTACACAGTACCACGGAGCCTAGATCATAAGGGTATATGACATACGTACATTATACATTACCAAAACACAGAGAAAAAAAATTCAGATGAAACTACCCACACACATACACACCAACTCTGAAATATTCATTCATTTGCAAACATTTTTTGAATACCTTCTATGTACCAAGTTTTGGAGATTAAAAATAAATTTATGACAATTTCTGCCCCATTTACTCCAAGAACCTAAGAGAAAAGACTACACAGTTCTTGCGTAAAGTTCAATGTTTTGTGTGGCTAAATAAATATGTATTTTTTTACACTATCATTTCACTTTCCTTATATGCTCTTCCCAAATTACAACACATAATAATATATATTTTATAAGTAGTATACTATATTCAGCAGTCCCCCTTATCTAAGGTTTCAGGTACCTGTGGTCATCCACAGTCTGGAAACAAATGATCCTCTTTCTGAGGTGTTGTCATAAGGTCAATAGCAGCCTAATGCTACATCACAGTGTCTATATCATTCACCTCATCTCACCTCATCTCACCACAGAGGCATTTTATCATCTCACAGCTTGGAACATATCACCCGTAAATAAGGGGCAACTACTATATAATATATATAATATACATATTCCATAAATAATTCATATGATTTTATAAAAGACTGGAAGGACATATTCCAAAATATTAAACATTGAGTCTATTCCTTCATTTGTGCACCAAAGATTTAATAAGCATCTAGAATGCGCTAGACATTTGGGTAGGTGGAAAGGTGGTGGCTGTTCTTATTATCATTACCGTCACTTTCATTATTATAATGGCTGCTATCCCTGTTAACGGATTCATACTCTAACAGGAAAAGCAACAACAACAACAAAAAAGGAATAAATTTCAGGTATATGGAATCGCAGTATTTAAGGTTTTTGTAAGTTTTCCAAGTATCCTGTAGTGAGTGTATGTTATTTTCATAATTGGAGTGGAAAGACTCCAGGAACTGACACAAGTAAAATTAAACGGCTGAGTCCTGTTTCTTAAAAATAAAAACGCACACATTTATATGTACATATATTATACGTACATATACCTCCCCCCCCCCCAATTTTCCTTGGGAACTTCCAGCCACACAGTTACCAAAATGCAGGGGGTTTAGTTTAGCAGCTAAGAACACGGGCTCCGGAATTGGACTTTCTTCCAACTTTTCCTGAGGGCCGTAACTGCGAGGAAGTCGGTTCACCTAGCTGCTTCTCCGTTTCCTCAACTGTAACAGGGGGTAGCAAGCCCGCCTGGTAGGGTTCCTACAAGGATTCCACCACCTGAGGTACGCGAGGGGCTTGGAACAGAGGCTGGCACACAGCCTCAAAGAGGTAACAGGGGCTTTAGGACGGAGGAGGTGGTCCTGTCATTACTGTCGTTATTAATATGGCTGTCTCTAGGCGAACAAACAGGCGCTCTCACTTCTTTCCACATACAAGACCAGGTCTCAAACGGGACATCAGAGGTCAGGAAGAGCTCCCAACTTTTCCGACGCTGACAACTAGAATTCCTCACACAAACGTAGCGCTTCAATAACCAAAGCGCTTTACAGCCTCCACATCCAGTCGGGAAGTGTCGGCCGCCCGGCCCTAGACCGCCTCCTCCCCCTCCCCAGCCTCCTGGACCCGCCAGCCCCGAGTCCGAGCCCCCGCACCCCGCCAGCCTCCTCCCAGGAAGCCCCGCACCTAGCCCACCGCCACCCTCACCGCCGCCACAGTCGCCGAAGAGCCGCTCCTGATGCCCCGGAAGTACTCCTTCAGTGCGAGGCGGTCCCGCCTACTCGAGCGCACTTCCGGGTCTGGCTCGGGCCAGAAGGAACTGAGCTGCCAGTCTGGTAAGTGAGGATTGTGTTGGGGTCGTGCGAGAAGGTACTCGGGGTGCCAAGACATGGGTTTGAGCCGATGGGTCGGGGGCCAACGTGAAGGGAGCTAGGATACCCCCGGTCATTTTAGAAGGCCAGGCTTGAGCTGCAGTTCACCCATCGTCGGTTTCCTGAGCATCGGCTACTTGCTAGGCATTCCCTTCGGGGCCCGGGACACACCGGCTTACAAGCCGCCCCTGGCCCTGCTCCCAGGTACTTGACATTCTGGGTCGCGGCAGACTGTAAACAAGTCAACAAGCAAACATTATCTGAAATAGTAGCTTGGGGGGGAGGGGGCGGGGAAGGCTCAGTTGGTTAAGCCTGTGCCTTAGGCTCAGGTCATGATCCCAGTGTGTGGGGATGCAGCCCCACATTTGGCTCCCTGCTCAGCGGGGAGCCTGCTTCTCCCTCTCTCTTTGCCCCTTCCCCCCTGCTAGTGCTCGCTCATTCTCTCGCTCTCTTTCTGACAAATAAATAAAACCTTTTTTAAAAAATAAAAAGAAACAATAAACAAAATAGCGGGGGGGGGATGTTAGTGAGTACTTTAAAGAAAATTAAACAGCATAAAGTAATGGAACAAAGTGAGGGACTAATCCTTAGGAAAATCTTGAGGAGAGCATTCCAGGCAGAAGGAATAACCAGGCCTTAACAGTGGTAAGAAACTTAGCAAGGTCAAGGGAAAGAAAAAAGGCCACTATTACTGGTGCAAAAAGAGGAAGGAGGATGAGACCAGAGGCTTAAATGGGCCAAATCTTACAGTGTCTATGAGCAGGACAAGGAGCTGGACTTCTATTTGGAGAACAATGGGAAACCATTGAAGGTTTCTATGGGGAAGAGTGGTGTGCTCTTATTTATGATTTTAAGATTAAAACTGACCATCAGAAAGATGCATCTCTGAAGTTGTCTTTGAGCAATGAGAATGCATGAAACCCAGACTGAAAGCCAGAAAGAGACATTAGAGATACCTTCATTGTACAGATGTGAAAAACTAAGTCCCAGAGAAGTGAAGGGATTTGGTCTTTTTTTTCTTTTAAAGATTTTATTTATTTATTTGACAGAGAGACAGTGGGAGAAGGAATACAACCAGGAAGTGTGGGAGAGGGAGAAGCAGGGTTCCCGCCCAGCAGAGCAGCTCAATTACAGGACCCCAGGACCACCATCCGAGCAGAAGGCAGATGCCTAACGACTGATGCCCCAGGGATTTGGTATTTTAAGAACCCAGGTATGCCAACTCCATCTGTTGTCTTCAGGATTATCTTCTCAATGTTCATATGTAATAATTGTCACTTCCTAAAACCCTTCAGATAGTTTCCTTTGCTTTTCATGGTGCTTCTCCACACTTAAGGGCATCACTGTCATCTGATAGCTTGTTAAAAATGCCTATTCAAAAAAAAAAAAAGTATAAATATAAAATAGGTAGTTTCCTCTGGTATTCTGTGGTAATGGAAATTGCATAGAATTTGGGGCTTAAATATGGAATCTCTGGTAAGTCACTTAACTGTGTCTTAATCTTATATTTAAAATGCTGTTGATAATAATTATAGCAGCAGTTTTCAAACATTTTGGTCTCAGGATCTCATTACCCTTTTGAAACGTACTGAGAACACCAGGGAGTTAGTGCGTGTGACTTATATCTATCAGTGTTTACCATTTTAGGTATCAAAACAACTTTCAAAAATTTACATATGATAATAAATTCATTACGTGTTAACATGGGTAGCATTTCTATGAAGAATATTTTCCAAAACAAAAAAAAATCATTAAGAATGGCATTGTTTGGGGCACATACGTGGCTCAGTCGGTTAAGAGTCTGACTCTTGATTTCAGCTCAGGTCATGATCTCAGCCCACATCAGGCTCGGTGCTGGGAATGGAGTCGGCTTAAGATTCTCTCCATTTCCTTCTGCCCTTCCTCAACCCCCCCCCCCAACTTTCTCTTATTCTTTTTCTCTCCCCATCCCCCTCTCCCTCTCCAAAAAATAAAAAAGATAAAGAATGACATTTTTATAAGTCTTTTTAATATCTGGTTTAATAGAAGATAGCTAGATTCTCATATCTCCTGCGTTCATTCTCTTGTGATAGCACTCATCACATAGCATTTGGAAGATTGCACCACATTGTGTGAGAATGAGAGTGTAAAAGAAAATAAGATTCTGGTATTATGAAAATCATTTTGAAAAAGTCTCAAAGACCTCAGGGGCCTCTGTACCACACTTTGAGAATCACTGGATTGCAATATTGTTAGGACAATCGAAGGAAATATGGGCTTGATTTGTAAGTCATTAAAACTATATGCACATTAAAAAGCCAATGCCCAGGCCTTGCCCTTAGAGATGCCACATCAGTAAGCCTGTGTGGGACCAAGAAATATTCATCTTTAACAAGCACCACAGTTTAATTTGATATGTTTTCAAAAATTGCTATTTGAGAATGCCAGTTAAAGGTCATATTCAGAGTGTTTTCCCCACTAAAATTTTATACATAAAAGCTATATTTCCATATCTTCAAAAGTTTCCATTAACACTTTCCAGAGACTGAGACTCTAGAAAGTCAGCAAGAAGTTTGTGGCAAGTACCTTTCTAATGGCCAGGTTGATGAGCATCTGAATTCAGATCGTTTAATCCAGTCCTATGCCAAAGACTGAGAAAGTTTTTAGACTCTGATCTGTAAGCTTACAGTCTTTTGGACAAATGGATGACTAATAGAAGAGAGAAACCGGTAAGTCTTAACAATTGAGTACTCTCATTGTGCTAGGCAACTAACAGAGCAGAAGAAATTCATCCAAAATGAAGAGGATAAAGGTTGAGAGGGCTTCTTGAATAAAGTGAAATTTGAGTTTGATACTCTAGAGAGGGTGGAATTTCCACAGGAAGATTTGTGGGGAGGAGCAGGAAGTTTCTAACAAAAGGGACAATTAGAACCAGAACTTTAAAGTAAAAAGTCATTTGGAGAGATTACAGTAAAACAAGTGTAGTTAAGGCTTTGAGCCATGACAGAAAACTGGGAAGATTGTAAGATTTAAGCAAAGAAGGGAATGATAATGATAATCAGCCTCTAGATGAAGAAACGGATCATAGCTAATTGGTGACAGGTGTAACTGAAGACTAAGCTTCTAGATCGATTCATTCCTTCAATTCAACAAGCAATTATTCTGCACACAGATACCACTGGGCTTCCTCTGGCTATTTCTGTTCTACCAGTTGAATCTTCCTGGAAATTATGATGCCTGACCAAAATTTGAAGCTTATCTCTTGGGCAGTGGAAAAATCAATAGATCTTTAATCATAATGACTTTCTTGGATTTGTGT
The DNA here is from genome assembly GCF_002288905.1 of Enhydra lutris kenyoni. NCBI lineage: Eukaryota > Metazoa > Chordata > Mammalia > Carnivora > Mustelidae > Enhydra > Enhydra lutris. The sequence continues at coordinate 33,422,392 of NW_019154089.1, read as the reverse complement.
TTAGGACCAGTTCTTAGAGGAGTGGTGTTGGGGTATAATTGGAGTTAGTGAGACCCGTTTAGAAATTAGAAGAATAGTGTGGTGCCAAGGTAAGGTAAAAGGACTGTGACTAGGGTGGGGACACAGTATGATTTAATTGAAAAGCATCTAGGAAGTAGAATAATAATAACAATAGCATGTATTTATAATGTACCCACATTAGTTCATCTAATGCTTGTAACTAGCCTGTGAGGTCATTCCTGCTAATAACCTTATTCAGTAGATGTGAGAACTAAGGCCTCACAAGCCCACGGCTTCATCCAGGAATAGGATCAGGCACTTTACTCCATGCTCCTGACCAAGAAGCCTTAATGATCTTGTAACTTTGATCTTGCAAAACTAAGGAACTGTATTGTGTGGCTATCATCCAAGATATGTATATACTAGACAAATAAATCTGAAGGTGAGAATGAGAAGTTCTGTTTTAGTTATACTGAGTTTAATTTTTTAGACTATAGAGGGGAAAAAAGTGAGTAAGGAGATCATAAATCTAGACCCATTACATCCTATATCAAGTAGGTATTTTTATCATTTGCATTCAGTAGCTTCAGTAAATGCTTATGGCAAAAGGGTATAAGTCACAGTTATAGGAAATGATCCTGAGTTTAAAACAAAGCTCCAGTAAATACAGAAAAAGGTGTTTTTCAGAAAATATGTTGAAGTTTGAGCTCAGCGCCCAAATGCCAGCTATGAAGTGTGTGATGGTTCTAAGATACTACTGGGAGCGTAAGGGCTATTTTAATTAGGAACTTTTCAGAAAATAATCCTCAAAATGGTGATGTCTTTTGGGGTATTACTAACCTTTTTATGGTTCAGATCTCTATAATAATGCTTGAGTATAACCAGAAGAGTTTTATGTTTGTTCTTTGCAAAGAATGGAGGAGTAGTAACAATCTGCTCTTCATTTGCTTTTTCTCCCCCTTGCCAACTTGGAGTGCCACTCTGGTCCATTTGTGTGCCAGCCATGAGGGATCTTCTCCATTTTCCAAGTATAACAGTGCAGGCAGAGAAAAGTAGATGAGCTGTAATACAACCTAGAACACATTTAATTATGGGGAATAAAGCATTAATATCCCAGTATACTTGAAACTAGTACCATCTGGGTATCCGTGTTTTTCCCCACTTTGTATTATCCCAGAACTATTTCTGCAAACAGCAGTTTCCTCAGCCAACTTAACATTGAGCCATGAGCACGGAAATCAGCTACATTACTTCCTTATTTACTTCTGTTGAGAATTGGAGCCGAATGGAAATATTTCTTCTCTCTAAAGTTGGCAGGAACAGCAACAAGGCAATCTGTTAGGGATGACAGCTTAGGGGTTTTTCTTTGTTCTTTGTTTCATTCTTTATTTTTCTTATGATATAGCCAATATTTAGAATGGTTCTATTGGGTAAAATCATCTACATTTCTGATTATTCATGATCCTAGAAGAGCTTGTGTTTTATTGTATCTAAAAGATGAAAAAGGAGTTGGATTAAATTTGAATATCACTTTTCTGTTATTCTTATTAATGCTGAAGAAAGGTAATAAAACATTCTACCAAGTAACTTCATGCACAAGTTTAGCATAGCCCTTTTTAACTGTTTATAAGGTGGCACTTTGATTTTCCTTTTTGAACTCTTTCCTTTTAGCCTCGGATGTCAGCTGCAGCATTAAGAAACAGCTGTCTCAGCTCACAGCTGTTGATCCCAGGGTCGTGAGTTCAAGCTCCACATTGAACATGGAGCCTACTTTAAAAAAAAAAAAAAAAATTAGGAGGCATGATACTATTATGGAAAACCCCAAAACTAGTGTGTAAATTCCTGAGGTATGAAACAGTATCCTAATACCCTGGGCATCCCTTGCAGCACCCATTACTTCATCTTCAGCATGATGGGCCCCTGATTTAGCTGAGCTGTTTGGAAATTATTACACCAGCCTGAACAGAATGGATATAGTCAATGTAATTTTTATTGAAAGTAACAAACTGATTCTGACACAAGGAAATTTAGGAAGAATAAATTTAGGAATAAAAGGAAGACCTATTCTGATTCCAAGGGTGATTTGTTCCTTCACTCTGTTTTCTGTCATTTTGTCACCTTCTCGGACCCATACCTTCACCACTGTTTTCTCTCCCAGTTGCTTACCAGCCTCTTACTTGCAAATGGATTGTGTTTCAGGAGCTCAGACTAGAAGTCTTTTGTGTTTGGGATGCCCATTGTATAAGTACAAAGTGCCCAGGCTGAGCCTTCCTTTTATTGACTGGAGGATAATATAGGACCTGTTGTCCTTCTGGCATAAAATCAGTGTACCAGGCTACTTCTGCCACCTTTGACCTAAGAGCAGTTTAAAAGTGTTCAAAGTATTTTTCTAAACCCTGTCTTGTAGGCTCCTTTAAACTTCTAGTAGAGGCAAATGCTTGTGTCTCTACAGAATAGGAACAGCAAATCTTGACCCCTTGGGTAGTTTGTGCACTGCACTCTGGTATGTCAGGAGGAGAGGAAGTGGAAATCCAATGATGAGGATTGCCTGGTAGTCACAGCCACAATTCAGTCACTTTTGCAAACCTAATCTTTTTTCTCCTACCTAACCATTTTTCCATTTCCTTTCTTGTTTTTACATTGTCTTAATTTTTGTGGTTTTAATTTTTAATGAAATTGTATAAAGATCTTTATTTCTTTAAAAAAAAAAAAAGTCATATTGGGGGGAGGAAGTAGAATTCTATGAAGAACCAGAGCAGCACTTTAGTGAGTCTCTTTCTCCTCCCTCTGCTCCCCTCCCACTCCCTCCTTCTACTTTCCATTCCCCTCTCTTCTTTTCACCGTCTCTTTCCCTTCTGCATCCCTGTGGTCCTGTGTCTCTGCTTCTCTTTATATGTGGCCCGAACCTGACTGCCTCAGCTCCTTCTCTTTCTCAAATGGCCCTAACCCACTGTGTCGCAAATCCAAATTCCAATATCAAAGCTTCTGATTAGTTTAGTTGGCAAAAGGTTGACTTCCTCCTGGGCCCCAGAACATAGAGGTAGATCTCAAAAAAGGGAAAGGTAAGTTAGGCACATCACAACAAAGATTATTTACCATGAATTCAGAATTCACACAAACAATGTAATATATCATGGTTGGATCCCTACTTCAGTTTACAGTGCCTGTTTGATCCATATTATTACTTATTTGCAATGAGCAAAAGAAAAATGTGAAATTTAAAATTACAGATTGAAATTAATAATTTCTCCCCTCGAAGATTTTTAAATGGTTGCATAGTATTCTGAATAGAGGTGTTCTGTTTATCTTAAATAATGGTTTTATTGTCAGATGTAGATTTTTAGAGTGTCTAAAAGGACAATCAACAATAGTAAGTAAAGGTTATTCGTGATTACTACTGCCAGACCCTGTGTTTTATACAGTTTCCTTCAAACCTCACAACAGTCCTATAGAAGAACAGGCACTATTATTTGCCCTATTTTAAAGATGAGGGGACTGAGGCACAGGAAGATTAAGTCATTTATAAAAGTTGCAAGGCTGATTAAAGTCCATCAGATTCAAATCCAGGAAATCTGGCTCTAAGGATTGTACCTTGAACTTCTCTGCTACCCTGCCTTTCTCAGAGGCCTACAATTCCCCTGATCCAGAGTAATCTAAGTCCAGAATGGAATGTGAGTGATAGTTCTCTCTTCTTGGAAGTGTTCAGACAGTCTGCAGTGCTATTGGAGAGGAAATAAGGAAATATAGATAGTCGTAGTCTCTGGGTGCCAATCCATGGACCCTCGGCCTCAGAATCATCCAAGGAGCTAATTAACACCATAAATGCCAAAGTCCAAGTCCAGAGATTCTTATACACTAGGGCTAGTGTGGATCACAGGAATGTATATTCTTTTTTTTTTTTTTTTGCCCGTATTTTAAATTTTTTTTTTTTTTTTTTTTTTTTTTTTTTTTAAACATATAATATCTTTTTATCCCCAGGGGTACAGGTTTGTGAATCGCCAGGTTTACACACTTCACAGCACTCACCATAGCACATACCCTCCCCAATGTCCATAATCCCCCCCCCCCCAACCCCCCTCCCCCCATTAACCCTCAGTTTTTTAACTAGCTCCCTGGATATTAGTAGTCAACCTGGGCTTGGTAATCATTTATCCCCACTATTATCTTCTAGGACAAGATGGTGAATGAAGATATGGAGAGTTGGGGTTGACTCAAGGACTGCCTTTAGGTATTATGCCTCTAAAGTTCTCCGGAGATCGTTAGCGTTGGCTGTCCCAATATAATAAGCACTAGTAAATGCATGTCAGTTTAAATAATTACAATCCCTACTGCATAACATTCTTCACTTTACAAAGGTATATCACATGCTTTATCAGATTTAAACTAATTTCCGTGAGTAACTATTTATTGAACATGTGCTAGTTTTGAAGTATAGCAACAAAAAATATAGCCCCTATGCTTTAGGAACTCCTAGGTGAGATGGGGTGGACCCCCGAGCAATACGGAGCAGCACATCCCGGAGCCGGTGAGTAGTGTAATGGTGACAGCTACCGGAAGTGTGGGGCAAAGCCAGCCAGCATCCAGGTATCCTCTGGACCGCGTGGGAGGGAGAGTCAGGACTTGAGAGGAGACTCGGGGAAGCTGCACGAAGGAATTCCACACAGCAGCAACATTGCCAGGACCACTTGCCCCACAGCCCTCTCATATGGAGGCTGTTTATTCTTCCAAAGCTCCTGCATCTCAGCAGGGAGAGAAAGTCCATTTTTTTTCTATTTCCAGTGTCTTCTCCTCTAGCTGCCTTGATCTTGGTGGGCATTCCCATTCCGACTCTTGAGCCTCCACATTCTTTGACCTCTTCTTGTTGCACAGCTATGTCCTTCACTCACCCCTGCCTCCCACTCCACTTCTGAAGTCCACCTCCAGATGTGCTGTTGGCCCAGACTGCTCCCCTCCAGATCAGGAATCAGACCCAGCGCTCTGGCCCCCCCTTCTCATTACCAGACTTGTAGCTTTTTTTTCCTGAACACCTCCTAACCAGTGATCCCTCTGCTTTTTCCTCTGTTCCCTTACTAGGACACTTCTCTTCCGTTCTCGATTCCTATTTATCCCTCAAGTACTGTTGCAACTTCACTTGCTCAGGGCGGCTGTGTCTGTGGTTCAGGCTGCTCCTGATATTCAGCACTACCGTAGCGTCCTGTACTTCACTTCGGGCAGCAGTTACCGTATTTTGCATGTGTTTTTAGTTAGTGTCTGTGTCCTCTGCCAGACTTAGCCCCATGAAGGCAGAGACAGTGTCCTCATACAATAGGTTGGCAGATAGAAAGTGCTCAGTATAGTATAAATGAAAATGTCTAACTGCTAGTCTAAAATTGTTGTTCTGGGGTGCCTGGGTGGCTCAGTCGGTTAAGCATCCAAGTCTTTTTTTTTTTTTTTTTTTAGATATTTTTTATTTATTTGACAGAGATCACAAGTAGGCAGAGAGGCAGGCAGAGAGAAGAAGGGAAGCAGGCTCCCCGCTAAGCAGAGAGCCCGATGCGCTCAATCCCAGGACCCTGGGATCACGACCTGAGCCCAAGGCAGAGGCTTTAACCCACTGAGCCACCCAGGCACCCCAAGCGTCCAGGTCTTGATTTCAGCTCAGGTCATGATCTCAGGGTCATACGACTGAGCCCTGCTTGGGGCTTCCAGCTGAGTGTGGAGCCTGCTTGAGATTCTTTCTCCCTCTCCCTCTGTGCCTTCCCTGCTCACGTGCACACTCCCTCTCTGAAATGAAATGAAATGAATTGAAATAATAAAACTGTGGTTTTGATTCAGTGGTGGAATAGGTAGGGAAGAAGAAGATAATGGTAGGTTAAGAAATGAGGTAGTATGGGGTGTCTGGGTGGCTCAGTGGGTTAAAGCCTCTGCCTTTGGCGAAGGTCATGATCCCAGGGTCCTGGGATCGAGCCCTGCATCGGGCTCTCTGCTCAGCAGGGAGCCTGCTTCCTCCTCTCTCTCTGCCTGCCTCTCTGCCTACTTGTGTTCTCTGTCTGTCAAATAAATAAATAAAATCTTAAAAAAAAAAAAAAAAGAAAAAGAAATGAGGTAATATTAGAATAAAGTAGAGTTGTGGGTGGTTTATTTGTTTTATTTTTGTTTTCCTGACAGAGAGGAGGCCCCCAGCTCAGAGCCTTTAGCAGACAGCAGTTAATGACATTGCTTTGTTTTCATCGTATTTCTGTGTACAGTTACTTATATTTACAGATGTAATATAGACTTCCCTTTTGAAATAAATGTATGAAAGTAAAATAATGAGTTGACTTAATAAAAAGCAAAAAAAAAAAAAAAATCATGCCAATAGAAGAAATGAATGAAACTGGGAAAATGCTGACTTGGATACAGCTACAGGAACTCATTATCGAAATTCTAGGGAAGACCTAGAGCACTTTTCAGCACAGTCATGTCCTCTCACACTTGGGAAGCAGCAGTCTAGAATAAAGGACAAAAGTTTTGTCCACCAACTATATATATTGTACTGAAAAAGAACTTAGGAGCTTACAAGTGTCAAGCTCCAAGCATGGTGCCTGGCTTACGGCAGTCATTTACTAAGTTTTCTTTCCATTGTTTCCACTCATCACTCTGGCCCTATAGAGGCCAGGATTCCCTACTAACATACAATATAATTAAAAGGAGCAAGTCACTGTAAAGTGAATGAGTTAGATCATTTCTGAAATCCCCTCCAATGCCCAAGTTCTTTGTTTCCTGTAATGTCATTTTAGTTGGCTTTGGGGAGGAAATGGAAATAAACACATGTGTTCAATCAACTACGTATAACAAAGTCTGAAGTCTTTTGTTTTACTCTAAATAGTCCATTCTTATATTTTAAAGATATAACAAGATAAAGAAGATTATTATTATCATTCAACCATCCTTTCAAGGGCTAATGAAAATTAAATGACATTTACAGCTTACTGTGATTCAGACTTTGAGGGATTTAATGGCTAAATACAATGATCCACTGCTTTTTATGTTCTATGATCAAGCAGGCTTCATGTAAGTACAAAGGCGAGTCATTTCCAAAACTAATTATTTTGGGCCATTATAGGAAATAAAGCTAGGCATTTCATCCTATCTTTTACAGAAATAGAAGTTGAAATTTTTCTTTGAGAGTCACTGATTTAAAAGAAGAATCAAATTACCAGGAAGATGATCATAATCACATAAACTCTTATGCTGGGATATTTTGTTCTTTGTTCGTGGTATTTTATCTGTCTGGCACTCTTTCCCTGTGGTTTATATTTGCATTTCTACCAACTAGACATAGAAGATGTCAGTTCCTCCCTGAGCTGATTTTGCAGACTTTGAGCTAAAATTTGGTGTTCTCACAAACTTAAAAATACTGTATTTTGTCTCTTGATACTGAAGAAACTGTTAAAGGAAAATGCTTTTGTCCAACAGCCTTCCCCAAGAGGGGGGTTCTAAAGCCTCAGAAGTCAATAACTGTTTATGTGTATATAGTAGTGCAGTTTTCTTTCTGATAATAAAACAAACAGAAAACTACCTTAAGTATCCCTGCATTATTTAAAGCTAATATATTATGTACTTGGATTGCTCAAATTTTGAGCTCGGTGGTTATGATCATGATGTATCAGTTGATTTACATTATTGATATAATAACAGATGGTAATGGTGCAGGTTGAAATAAAAGATCGTTAAGCTAAATATTTTAGCCTTCATTGAATCCCTGTTGCATAAGATTTGTCAGAATAAAATAGAATCATAGTCTTTCAGAACTAGAAGAGTCTTTAGAGAGGTCTCATCTAGTCTCTCATTTGACAGATGAGAAAACGGCCAAGGGAGAATGCTACTTGCCAAGGTCTTAAAACTTGTTAGTAGCACAACCGGGAGAATCTAGGTCTGTCTGCCGTTTCCTAATTCAGTGCTCTTTCTACTTTCTCTTTGTGAGATTTTTAGGTGGTGTTCTTTCTCTTTTGCTCCCTGATGTCAGCACCAATTATTCTAATCAATTTCACATCTATTCATTTCTAGAACATAAGAGTTTCACCCCATTATGAGTCTTTGTTGGTTAAACTTTATATCTGGCTTTCTTTTAGGTTGGTCTCCACTCACATATTTTAATCTTGAAGATTTCAGAATACGCCTGAATCTCCCACTTTTTTGGAAAACTCCCAGTATCAAGCAATAAATTACCCACCGTGCTCCTGTTATAGAATACAAGCTTTTGAGTTCTCCAAACCTAAACAAAATTTCCTCCCATTTTTCCATGAAGCCACATTGTTATCTGTTCACTTTAGTGTTGAGTGTTACTGTGCCAGCAGCTTTTGTTTTGGAAGATGTAAGCTTCAACCAAATAGCCCCCCGGGGAACAAATCATAGTTCCTTCAATTCATCATTTCCTCCAAGCTTTGAGCTCTCAGCAAGTTCCCACTCAGGGGACGATGTCATCATAGCCAAAGAGGGAACTAGTGTTTCACTCGAGTGTCTTCTCACAGTCAACCACTATGAAGATGTCCATTGGTACAACTCAAAAGGACAGCAGCTGGATGGCAGAGGCAGAGGTAACTATGCCAGGGTAAATTAATCAAGGTTGCTCATTTCCTATTACTTCCATTTCCTTGGTTTGATGGCATATGCAACAAGGAATCTCAATGATGAGGTGCCAGAGGATGGTTAAAACTTTTGAAAAGCCTGGAATGTTATAACTATGAGAAAAAGCAAAATAATTATAATTACTTAACCAGAAGAAGAAAGAAAAAGAATAGTTATAAATTTAAAAGGTGTTCAAATGATGACAGGAAGCTATTGTCTCTTCTGCTGGTGAGCTGGTTTCCTTCTTCATTGAAGGTAGACTCCGTCAGGACTGCTGCAGACAGCTGTGCATGCTGTGCACTGCACAACCCCATTCACCTAGACTATAATGTGAATAATACAGTGTGATGGTCCTTTGTGAATACAGGAGGAAGTGTTGTGGCTAGACTTAAGTAAATTTCTCATAAATTTTAAAATTTTGTTTGGAAATGAGTCACTAAAAATTTTAGAGGAAATCCAGGATGGTGTGGTGTGTTTTGTTTTGTTTTGTTTTGTTTTTCCCCAGGATGGTTTTTAAAAGATTTTATCTCTGTGCATAAAACTTTAAGTCCATCTGAGAATTAGAAGGGCACTGAGAAGGAGCTCTATAAACCCTTCCAGCACAATTTTTTTTCTATGCTATACCTTAATTAACTTGAAAACAGGAGAGCTTCTCTTATACCATTGCCTCTCAGTCTTAAAAATCATCCAGACATAATAATGCACCAAGGTCTCCTTTTTGACAGGCCTTTATATGATTTTGCTGTTTGTGAACCTGTGAACACATCCTAATCAGAACATTATTTCCATAACTAATATTCTGCTAGAAATTTTTGAAGACTACTTGTATTAAAGTACCTCAAAAAGAAATCACCATGAAAAATCAATGGGATAAAGATTCAATTCTGGTATACTCCTAAGCTACACTTTCAGGAAAGGCCCTTCTTGCCCTTTTTGCTAGAAAGATAGTCTAACCTCTTGGAATACAAAGCATATTTGGTTATTCATATTAGAATGGAAAACAGAAAAGGAGACAGATGGTGTTTTCTTCTAAAGTATATGCTAAACGTTTTAACTTTGTATAAACTGAGTTAACTGGCCACCAGGGGTTTTAAGAGCTTAAGTTGTTAGAACAGAATATTTTTAATCAGCTTCTTAAGAATATGGATCTTTTGAGTCAGAATCTCTAGAGTAGTGCCCAGAATATATATTTTGAATGTGACTTGGGGTTTCACATTTGGACTCAATGATCTCAACTCTTACTTCCTTTGGGCTCTGGGATCCTGACCAAACACATCTGAGATTTGAATTATTCAGTCGGTGTGATCATTACAGACTGACCACATCAACAAAGCATTGGTTAGGATGAGACCAACCAAGTGGAATGGCAGTTTCATTTTCCTTTTTGCCTTTAATTTGAAAACCGCTAACATCTATCATTGATGTTTCAGTAGCAGGTCTGGAAAACTGCATTAAATTTTATGAATCTCCAGTGAGAGGAGTTTAAAGAGCCTGTCAGTCTAGTATAAGGTTCATAAATCTTGAGCTATTAGCAGCAAGTAAGCTAGAGAGTTTACATTGCGGTGGTAGTACAGTGGTTGATGAATGGAGTGTATGTACTTCATCATACCTTGGATTCATAGGAAAGCCTTTCCATAGCTCCAGATTCATAGAACAGAAGCTTGTGGAATAATGAATATATTCCATAACTATATATTTTCCTCTTTGTTTTTACATTAGTGAAGAGATGGCTCTTAAATATAACTATAGAATTCAGATAAATTTTGATGACAATAAAAATGGACATAATCCAGAATGCTTACTCATGGGTGTACCATTAAAATAATCCAGAACCATAGAATCTCAGGGATGAAAGAGATCTTGAAGATTTCTTAACTTCAGCTTCTTAAGATTAGGCGCTCAGGTGGTGCTTAACAAACAGTCCCCCAGCCTCCTCCAGGACAATACCTCTAGTCATTGGGACTCTGCCTATATCCCAGGTTAGCTTGTCCATCCCATCTTTGAATGACTTTTGTAGTTAAAGTACAGGATATACTGAGAATTGACCACAAACAGAATTGCGTGGGCAGAGCCAAGTTACTAAAGGGTGTTGAATCAAGGTGGGTGGTGCGTAGGCTTTGCTTTTCATACTCTTAGATACTTTTGTGTACATGTTCCCTGAGTACAGGTACCTTTGTATAAGGAAGACAGGCAGCATGTCTTAGTTTTAAAACAGAACCCAAAGATCCTTTAGGCATCTTAAGGGCAACTTTATTCTCTTTGCCAGGCAGCTTGTTTGCCCTGACTTGTGACACATACCTTTTGGCTTGTGCTTTAGTTACTCTTGCCAGAAAATCAATATAACATCAACAAACCTTTTCTAACAAAACAAATTAAATGTGCAACCCATGCCAGATGAACCAGTTAGTAGTTGAACTAAATTCAACTAAATAGGTAGGGTTGTTTGTTTTGTTTTGTTTTTTTAATTTTTGTCTCTTGTTATCAAAAGTAAACAAATACAGTTAAATAAGAAAACATAAGTCACTCAACCCATTACCCCAGAAAAAACCATTGTTTGGTATTTGTAAGGCATTTCCTTCTAGGATATGAAAATGTATAGGTTAGAGATGTAGTGTATACACACACACACACACACACTTTTTTTTTTTTTTTTTTTTTTTTTAAAGATTGGTCACTTAGCATCATATAGACATACCTATCTCCCTGAAAAGCTTGTTATGTCTAGCCATGAAATGTAGCTACGGTTCATGTCAGAGAGGAAGATTTCCTTTTAACATCCAGACTGTTTAAATTCCTCCTCTGGACATAAAAATCTGCCCTTTCTTCCATGATGCAAACAAGTAGAAGAACCTAAGAGATGAGTTGAAGTAAAGTACTCTCATGAAGAGGTGGCAAATTTATGGTAAGGCAGTTGGCTTATTCAGTAACAATATTCTTTATACTGTAATTTTTTTATTTCTGTTGGGTTATCAGGTGGAAAATGGTTGGTTTCTGATAACTTCCTGAATATCACCAGTGTAGTCTTTGATGACCGAGGGCTCTATACGTGTTTCGTCACGTCTCCAATTCGTGCCTCCTACTCTGTCACCCTGCGTGTTATCTTCACCTCGGGAGACATGAGTGTCTACTACATGATTGTGTGCCTGATTGCCTTTACAATCACCCTCATCTTGAATGTCACACGACTCTGCATGATGAGCAGCCATCTTCGTAAGACCGAGAAGGCTATCAACGAATTCTTCAGGACTGAAGGGGCTGAGAAGCTTCAGAAGGCCTTTGAGATCGCAAAGCGCATCCCCATCATCACCTCAGCCAAGACTCTGGAGCTCGCCAAAGTCACACAGTTTAAGACCATGGAGTTTGCCCGTTATATTGAAGAACTGGCAAGAAGCGTCCCTCTTCCACCCCTTATTCTAAACTGTCGGGCCTTCGTTGAGGAGATGTTTGAGGCTGTGCGAATGGAGGACCCTGATGACATGGGAGAAAGAATTAAAGAGAGACCTGCCTTGAATGCTCAAGGTGGCATCTATGTCATTAACCCGGAGATGGGCCGGAGTAATTCACCAGGAGGAGATTCGGATGATGGTTCTCTGAATGAACAAGGCCAGGAGATAGCAGTTCAGGTTTCTGTCCACCTTCAGTTGGAAACCAAAAGTATTGATACAGATTCTCAAGACAGCAATCATTTCAGCCCACCTGATGACGTAGGATCTGCTGAATCAAACTCTTACTCCAAAGATGGGACATATGAAAGCCATCAGTTGTGAGCTCTGCCAGTACCTACAAAAACAGCTCTCACAAAAGGAACCTGTTTCGTGCAGGAAATAACATCTTTACCAAAAGATAACTGGGGTTTCCCCTCATTAATATTAAGCACATCAGAATGTGAATTATTGCCAAAATCTTTGTAAAACTTCAGTGTTTTTCATATCTGATATTTCTCAGTCATTTTCCTCAAGCTTGATTAAATGACATACATTAAGATTTAAAGAAGCTTGAGAGAGAAACATAATGAACAAAGTACCACACTAACAGTTCCATGGCTTCTCTTCTGGTCATGGTTCTTCCAGTGGTTAGGGCTGCCACTTACCCGGAGGCCTCAGTTTTCCCATGAGTAAGATAAGGGATTTGCATTAGATGATAAGTCATTTCTAGCCCTGTAACTTCTTACCTGTCCCCATTAAACGCCAGAATCATCAGCACATCTTGAAGTAAACCCTTTCTTAGACTTTAAGTCCCTTCTATGGAAAGGATCAAGCTGAGACTTTATTTTGTGACTTAGGTTCCCACACCAATGCCATAGTGCATAGAGGTATGGGTGGTTTTCAGATGTTTTGCCATGTGGAGTGTGCAATTATATGTGCTAGGGTGGGTCTCTTTAGTGTAGCCAGTGTCTGTGTTGTTACACAGTTAATCAGGGAGCTAACTGCTCATTAATAAACTACTTTCCATGAGTAAATTGGTCCTTTTGGGGGATATATCATGTCTTTTTAACTTACTGAAGTACCATTTAGTTCATTGAACTGGCAGTGATTTCCCAAATGATCTCCAAAAGTGAGCAGTTTGTTCTTAAGGAATAATGTCTTCAGTGCTTCTGGAATAAGAAAAAATGTCAAATCATCTATCTATCTCTGGCAAATCATGGATTTTTGACATTTCTGTTAATAGAATTTCTCAGGCTTTCCCTTTTTGAAAGTACTGGACTCCGTAAGAGGTTTCTGTATTTGGGATCCCATTCCAGGGGGGAAACTCAGAGCTGGGTTCATCTTTAGACTTCTGTCAATACCCTTGGCCTCCTTGATCGTTAATATGGTGCTAAAGGCTGCATGCCTCATTAACTGGTTTATTTTGTTTATATTTTGTTGTTAAGGTTTTTATTTCTGTGTATTTCAGATATAGAATTCTGAGCTAGGGCTGCTTTTGTGGTCTTTCTTAAAAGCACTAACCTGAACTGAGATTAAGTAATGGTGTGTGGTATATATGAATATATTAAATATGTAGGCGTAGAGATAGGTACCAGTATATAGGTTTATATTCACACACAAATGTTCTAGATATAAAGAGGGAGAAAAATTATGGATGATGCCACCTGATTCAACTATGTATAATGAACACTTGAGACAGTATTTCTTGCCTGGCTGAGGCCTGATATATAATAGAATTGTAAATATTCTTCAGAATAATTTCTTCAGCTACAGGAAGCTTGGTGTCATATGATTTTTAAGAAGTCGGCAGTGGAGCTCCATTTGGTGCTTGACGTTTCTTCATTTGGCTTCTGATTATTGAAGCCTTACTTGAACTAGAGGTTCCTGAGGGAAATGCTCAGAAGTGGTTTTATGAGGATTATAATTTAAGGTTTCAAATGGAGGAAGGCAAGGAAATAGAGAACGTAATCAGGTAGAGTTCACACCTCCCTTTGTCCAGGCTTATCGCAAGTAATACATCTCTTCTGGAGAGCATGAATGAATCAGTGTGCAGTTTTATCAGATGGCATTATGGATAAAGATGATAATGCTGCCTTTTCTGTCTCTCGGGCTGTTTCCATGGAAACCTCCAGAGCCAAACAAAAGCTACCAATCATTCACCCAAAGCTTGCCTTGGCTCATAGACCTGCGTGTCTTTAAGGAATAATGTTTTCATACGGTTAGCTATGAGAGCAAGGGCTCTTCACCATACCCTAGATTACAGAACACTTTTTCCCTTCCCAGGCTGTTTCTCTTAAAAAATTAAAAATGCTAAAAATCTCTTATCTGAGGTCTGTTCCCTGACCATCCCTCAGATCTTTTTAGATAGTAGTTCAACCCTGTCCCAGTGTAGTGAGTTCGGGGTCATTTCTTAGAATGTAGCTTCTCACATTAAAGAAAATGGATTTATCCCACATTCTCACAATGGACATGAGTGTTTGGAACCTTAGATAAACATATTGAAAGGTCAAAGTCCTTGGAAATGGGACTTAGGAAAAATAGAAGAACTAATGAAAAAAATCTAAGCTTGCATGATACTGTGTAACTGTAGGCTACTCCAGTGTGTCCTGGTTGAATTACTTCAGAAACATAATGGTGACTTAATTTGGAGGCCAAAATAGCTGGATTATTTTGAATTTTCCAATTTATAGTGCCACTGATAATTACAATAGTCAAAATTTAATTGGAGATGGTGTTACTTTCTGAAACTAGTTTCCAAGAGGAAGAAAACCACCCATTATTATTTTCTGTATCTAATCAAATACTTTTCATATATAATTAATAGTTTCATGTTATCGTTTTTATAAAATCCTTAACCTTTTGAACTTAACCTACAGTCTAAAAGTCTTTTGACAATAACCGTGGTGTAATTAATCTTCTGTTTCACTGGATTTTATAGTTAGCAAAAATGCCTTTACTCAGCAAATGTGTTTCAATAGTCCTGTCATCTCATTTATAAATTTTGTATTGTAACTTAATGAGCCTTATTGTCCTTATGAAATGAAACGGTGGCTTTGTGAAATAAATTTACCAAAAATACATATGTAAACATTTTTATAGATTCCTTGCCAGCTGATACCAGGCAGGCATCTTTTGAGCTGATACCTGACTTGAGTTTTAGGTAGTTTGATAAGCCTATCCTCAAAGTCGCATCTGTTCTGATAGTTAAATTCTTGATTCAGGACCAGTGAGCATTTGTGTTTCTTCCAACTACCCTGGTATAAATACCTTAGAAGTTGCTGATCTGGAACAGTTGTGAGAAGGTTCCTGGCTTCTTCACCTCACTTAACATGCATTTTGAAGTCAAAGCATGCTGTTTTCTGTTTGGTCCTCCAGCCTCGTGAACCCCTTGGTGCATTCCTCTCCACACCCTGCATGTAGTTTTACTCTAGATCAGACTCTGTCTCCCAGGTCCCAGAATAGCATGGGAGCATGGCATGCTTGTTTTCCAGAGCACAGCCGGTCATGGGTGCTAGCCCTGTCTCCACACACCAGCACTTACAACACAAGTATATGATATCTCCTGAGTCACCGGTAAGAGAACACAACCTTGTCTTATCTAGCCCAGGAATTTTGAAAATGCTCAGCTTTATACATAAATTCCTAGGTTCTCAACACATTTCATAAAAGTGAGTGTTATTTGGTATGGTTCAGTTGACATTTAAATGGTCACCATTCTAAAGAATACTTTCATTATGATTTTGTCCTTTCTTTTAAAAAAAGTCATGCTTGAATATATTTATCGAATGTTCAGTGGACTATTATTTCATTTGTCTGAAATCTTCTACTGAGTATATATTCATTTTTATGTGTGATGGAATTTTATGTTAACGATTTCAAACAGGAGTAAATTTGAATTCAACTTGGATTCTTCCATGGCTGCACATTTTTATTTTGTAGATATTTAGTGAGCATCCGTATGTTTTTGATGCTATGGGCCGTACTGAGATGGATGTCTTGCCGACAGTTACCATGAGGAGGCAGATAGCAGGCCCAAGTGCATCAGGTTTTCACTTCTGAGGTAGAGCATTCCTGGCAAAGGCCTAAAGAGGACTTAGCACATGTTTTGGAAAACACAATTAGTATATCAAGTCTGATGAGATTTGGCATGTAGGAGGGGTACCTGTGGTATGAGCAAAGGCCCGCAGTGCCATGGGAGTGAAGGGCAATGTGGAAAAGCACAGGAACTCAGGAGACAGGCAAAGGGAACAGGTAACGCTACAACTCATCACCTAAAAACCACAGATCTTTCATTCTTAGAACGAAAACCTAGTTTCTTTGTCCCTATGGCAAAAGATCACTGGACTTAGGAGTCCCGATTCCACCACTAGCCGTGTATAAATGTGACTTGGCCTCTTTGGACTTGAGAATGGAGGTGATGATACCTACCTCACAAAATTAACATGGGCGTTCAACAAAGCAACACATCAGCAAACACTGTGCTAGCTGTAACTTGCCAATAGAGGGTAAGGGGTCAATAATCGTGCATTCAGAGCATCAGCATTGCTAACAGCCATGACTGGTTGTGTTTGGAGTCAACTAAAACTTCCTCCAGATCTCTCTCAGTTATAGTTACATTTGGCTGCATGCCACAGTTGTGGTGGCTTACCTAAATAAGACATTTATTTTTCTCAAATAACAAGAAGTCCAGAGGAAGCCAGTCCCAGGCTGGTACAGGGCTCAAGTCCAGCATTAAGGACTCAGGCTGCGTCTAGATTCCTCTCCACCCTTAGGATGTGGCTTTCATCCACATGGTCACACAGTGTCCTAGATTGGGTTCCTCCAGGAGTGCCTGTGACAAGGATTCATCTGTAAGTAGTTGATTTGGAAGGTGATCCCAAGATAGAGTAGGGAAGTGAAACGGAAAAGAAAACCAAATCCAGGGTGCGTTAATGACTGGGTTACTGTTTTGGGCCACTGCTGTTCATTCAGTCCCATTGGGGACCTCAGGGAGCTCTGTCTGTTCCCAGTATATGTAGCTCATGCCTCAAAGATCTCACCTGAAGGCCAAAGAACTCAGATATTTATGCACCAACTCCCATCTGTCATTGAGGGCTGCCCCCAGGTTCACTAACTGGCAATTTCAACCTGCCACACATAGGCTAGCATGATCCTATAACCAACAAAATCCCTAGGAGTTACAGGAGCTTTCAGGAGGGAAGACTGTGTTAAACATAGGAACGATGAGTGTCGGGGTCATGGGCCAAACGCTGACAACACCCGCTACACGAGACAACTGCACCTTCAGCATCATGTCTACATTCCAGGCAGGAGGAAAGGTAGAGGGTCAAAGGGCAAAGACACATAGCAGCTTTTATCAAGAAGAGAGCTTTCCTGAAGCCTCACCTGACTCCTGTCAGTCACTGCCAGAGCTGGATTACATAGCTACCTGCTGTCACTATAAGAAAGCCCGGGAAGAGGAAATGTGTATTTTTTAACTGGGCATGTTGCCTTCAAGGGTTCTATTATGAAGGAACTAGGGATAGAACATAAGTTGTAGGCAACTGGTAATATGCAACAAGGTCATCCTCACATGAATTAACAGGAGCAAAATAGGGTTCTGTAGGGGATAAAGTTGCAAGCCATGTTCCTTGAAGATATTCACATGCATCAACAAAACAAGAATCAGAAACAAATCTTAAGTCTTAATCTTCAAGCCATCACTTACGTTGTCACGTTGTCTCCAATACAGAGGGCTCAAATAGATAACAGGACTCTCCTGGGGCATCATTGTCTTATCTTAATCTAGTTCATTAACAGATGCGGATTGACCACCTACTATATGCCAGGTGCTCCCATGGGCCAGGGACTCCACAGTAGTAGTGACTGGCGGGTGGTATCTTTAATCAGGGTCAGAGACCCCTCTCCAAAGCAGACTGAGACCCAACTTATGAGGGCCTGGACATTCAAAGGTTAGAGGAAGGGGCATTCCAGGCAAAGGAATGAGCAGTGACAAAGCTCCTAAGGATCAAGTTTGGCCTGTTAGAGAGAAAGAGTAGAAATAGGCCTGCATGGCTGGTGAGGTGAGAAGGAGAAGCAGGCAGGGACCAGAAATATGGTTAAAAGACTTCAAACCTGGGGCACCTGGGTGGCTCAGTGGGTTAAGCCTCTGCCTTCAGTTCAGGTCATGATCTCGGGGTCCTGGGATTAAGCCCTACATCGGGCTCTCTGCCCAGTAGGAGTCTGCTTCCCTCTCTCTCTCTGCCTGCCTTTCTGCCTACTTGTGATCTCTCTCTCTCTCTGTCAAATAAATTAAAAAAAAAAAAAAAGACTTCAAAGCTTGTTTTGGCTGGCCCCAGAAATGCATTTTTTTAATGAAGAAATGCTAAAAGTACCTAATTTGGAAGAGGGGATTTACATATTTAGGGAGGAAAGTTTGATCATTCAATAGCACTATTTTGTCCTGAAGTCTTCTGCAGCTAAAGAAACAATTGTGCTAATTTCCTTTAAGGAATTAAACTCCAGAGTTCCTTAAATTCCAATCATGTTCTTGAGTTTTCATGTTTTTGCTGGAACCTATTGATTAGGAAATATATATGTAAATATACATATGTCCCTCCATCTGCCTGGAAGATCTGTGGCTACGCCAGCGTGCTTATTCTTCCCAACAGTTGGGAACTCTGCTTTGCCTCCTGCTCAGCTGTGCCAAAGGGAGGACTCGAGTGCCCTGAGTGGTGATAAATCAGCCTTCGAGGGGCCTCCTTCCGATAGAAGAGCCACCCCCTGGGAAATAGTTTGTCCCTAAGCAGAAGGGAAGTTCATCAGTAGAAACTCTCTGTGCAGTAGTTTTGCCATGTGAATTTCATTGCTCTTTCAGAAACCGCCGGCAGACAGTTGGACCATGCCTGAGGCTACTCCACTCAGCCCCCTTGACCCCTTGAGCACCACAGGCCATGCCTTTTCAATTTTTCAGCCAATGTTTCTTGCACGCAAACTAGGGATGCTACCACAAGCAAAATCAGAGGTGATCTCCGCTCTTGGGAACTCACAGCCTATGGGGAAACAGAGCCTATTCAGATAGTTACATAGAAGGTATATAATTAAAAACTGAGTCATGCGCTGGAAAACGATTCAGTGAGAGCCAAGAACAAAGAAGCCTAATCTCATCAGAGGCTAGGGAAGAATTCACTGAAGAAGGAACACTTGAAGCAATAGGCACAGCTTGAGGGCGTATTATGTTCCTATCCCTGAGCAAGGAACTATGGATTTAAGTCATCAATTGCACTTAGAAGGAATTTGTAGATCCGTGGAAAAGGTAAGATGTTTCTGCAGTAAGCCACCTGAAAGTGCTAAATAGATGAGCACTAGAGAGTAAGTGCAGAAGAGCTAAAGATGAAAAGTCAGTGGTAGCAGAGGATGGGCAATATTTGTGGTTGGGGGGAGATTTGAGCTAGACACAGAAGGGCGAAGAAGTCATGGATGCGAAAGACGTGGATTAATCTGATCATGGAACTCGGGAATCGTTGAAGGTGTCCTAGGAATGAAGCAGAAAACAAATCCAATTTCTTGACCCTCCAGGATCTGCTCAGCATCTGTCTTCCCAAGTTTATCATTTGAGGACCCTTTCACCCCCTTAGAAATACACTAACATAGCCTTCCTTTTATGTTATAGTTATTCTTTCCTTGCCAGCTTGTGACCAGGTTGAGAGATGGCATCATGCTTTAACCACCTATCTTCGTGGCCCCTAGGGTAACACGTTTCATATAGAAGAGACAGTAAATGTTTGTTTGATTTAATGCAATTGGAGGGGTGAAACTCTCATGTTATGGTATATGACCATGACCATCGGTCAGTTTGGGACTTAAGGTTGAGGGCTTGTGGGGGTGTGTCTGCCCTTTCTCCAACAGCACTCTCTTCTTTGGTGGCATCACCCTCTTTCCAAGTTTTAAATGCCATTTTCACGCTGGTGACTCCCAAATGGATATCTTTGGCTCTAAATGCTCTCTTCCAGACTCATGGATCTAACACCTCCCTACTTTGCATCTCCACTTGGCTGGGCATCTCTAAAAGACATCTCAAAATTAATAAACCCAAAACATAATTTTTGATTCCCTGCCCTAATACCAAAAGAATATATCAGTGTCTACCCCCACCATCTTCTCTCAGCCAATGGCACCACCTTCTACTCATTTGCTCAAGCCAAAACCCTGTGTCATGCTTGAGTCAATTTGCCTTACTCTTCCTATCCAGTAGATCAGCGCTTTATATTGTCTCACTTCAATATATTGGTATTTAATTCACCCACTACTCTCTCCTTCCATTGACACCATCCCAGTCTGAGAGACCATCACCTCTTGCCCATGCTACATGAGGCCCCTCTGAGCTCCCTGCTTCCATCCTTCTTCCCAGGTCATCTATTCTCCACACTACAACAAGTGTAGGAGGTAGACCCTTCCTGTGTGTCTGAGCTCCTCACCTGCTCCTCCAACTCACTCATTACCCCCTAGCCATCCTGTGCTCCTTGCTGTTCCTCAAACACAACAAGCTTTCTCCCACCTCAGAAACCTCTGGTCTTGTTCCCTCTGCATACAGTGATCTTCCCCAAGATGGGCCCTTCACTGGCTTCTTCCTGGTGTGCAGATCTTAGCTCATTTGTCCCCATTCCCAAGAGGCCTCCCTGACCACACCACAGAAGGTCCGCCCAGGGCTGGAGTTAGAGTTGGGGCTACACAACTCCCTTTTATTATCATCACAGTTTTGGTCACTGTCTGCCTTAGTCCATTTGGGCTGCTAGAACAGAATACCACAGACTGAGTAGATTAAACAACACACATTTCTTTCTCACAGGGAGGCTGGGAAATCTGAGGTCAAGGTGCCAACAGACTGGGTTTCCAGTGAGAACCCGTTTCCTGGCTCACAGAGGGCTGTCTTCTCTCTGTGTCCTCACAAGGTGGAAAGGGGTGAAGGAGCTCTCCAGGGCCTCTCCTATAAGGGTACAAATTCCATTCATGTGGGCTTCACACTC
Organism: Enhydra lutris kenyoni; assembly: GCF_002288905.1. NCBI lineage: Eukaryota > Metazoa > Chordata > Mammalia > Carnivora > Mustelidae > Enhydra > Enhydra lutris. Next base: position 33,401,373 of record NW_019154089.1, on the reverse strand, counting down.
ATGACCTAATCACCTCCCCAAATCTATGCCTTCTAATACCATCACACTAAGGGGTAGGTTTTACCATATGAATTTGTGGGGATACAAATATTCAGTCTACAACACTATTTGATATTAATTTTTTATGTCTTTGTTTACTTGTCAATCAGCAATTTCCCTCAGCTAGAGGATCAGTTACATGAAAACAGGGACCTAATCTATCTTGTTTCCTATTTTATTTCTAGCAACTAAAACAGAGCTTGGCACCAAGGTTGGCAGTCTCTAAACATTTGTTGCATGATCGATAAAGATGGATGGGTGAATACTGAATAATTGTGTGAACTTAAATCATTTAGCATCTTTGCCTCAACTTACCGCCTTCCTGGATGTAGGTTGAAGGTATTATATTCCTGTGTCTCCTGAAACACAAAGGTGGTAGCTGAGATAAATGGGAAGGCTGAAGGCTTTACCACTTATTATGAGAAAATTATTGAAGTGTATGGGCAAGGAGCCATTTGAAAGTGGCAATGACAGCCTAATGGAGAAAGAAATCCTTTTGTTTTATTACCCGTGAACCTCCTGGGGACTGTGTAAGATGGGGGAAAAGGAAATGTACCCATTCGTAATATAAAAATTCATAAATACAGCTTACATTAATTCGAAGTAGAGTAATACTTTGTTTATCTGGCATCAATAGGTATTTTGCTAAGTGTTTTTTTTGTTTTTTAGATAGTTAATGTTCCCATTGTAAGTAGACTTTTTTCAATCTGACTTTTTTTTTTTAAAGATTTTATTTATTTATTTCACAGAGAGAGAGAGATCACAAGCAGGCAGAGAGGCAGGCAGAGGGAGAGGGGGAAGCAGGCTCCCCGCTTAGCAGAGAGCCCGGGACCCTGGGATCATGACCTGAGCCAAAGGCAGAGGCTTTAACCCACTGAGCCACCCAGGCGCCCCTCACTCTGACTCTTTTAATGGAAATAGTTTTCAAATGAATTTCAGTGCCACTTTCTCAGCACACTAAACAAAGCCTTTTTTGCCACTAACTTGGGGACATCATTATAAGCTTATATTATTATATTTGGGTATCAAATAGTGCCATACTCTGAAATCGCAGAAATGTAGAACTATTATGCTTTCTAGGGTCTCTAGTTTTTCTCTCTTCTCTCGTCGACTTTAACAAGTAGGGTAATTAGCACCAGCAGCAGACTGGTTAGTGAGGACCCTACCCAGAGTGATAAGCAAGAGGAATGTAGTCCCTGCGTTCCTGGAGCCACAGTCTGCCAGGGAAGAGTACAGTGAACAAGTAAGGACGACAAGAATCTCAAAGGCCTTCCCTGGTGCTTGGGAAAGGCCTCCCCAAAGAGATGGCCTTTAAGCTGACTCTTATAAACAAGTCGCCCAGGGGAAGTGTGCTGCCAGAAGATGGGGAAGCTTGTGTAGGGCCTGTGAACCCTGAGAGCCAAGGTGCACTGGAGCAGAGGAAAGACGACCAACACGCTCCTGAGAGGGGCAGGGTCACAGGGGCCAGAGTGTGGGCCCCGCCTCCCCGAGGGCCAGGCTAGGGATTTGAGTCTTCATTCTAAAAACAACTGAAGTTCTTTTAAAGAGAGGAATAGCACGGTCAGCATTATACCTCAAGGTGTGGGTTATAAGAAAATTAAGCACCCACTAAACCCATGTGTGCTTTCACGCGTGTTTTTGGTTCAGACGAAGTTAAAATAGGTGTACCACAGTTCGTCCGCCCTCCACAAACTGTGGAGTTGACAGATGGTGTTCAGGGTCACAGACATGGCGCAAAATTTGAGAAGTAGGTATTCAGGCTTGGAAAATGCAGGTTTCAGAAAGGAACCTCATTCCTGGAGGCCTGTTGCAGTATTGTTCATGTTAAGAGTCCAGTTTAATTCAGTTCGACGTCATCCGAACCTTCTGTTATAAGGAGAGGTTTGTAAGGGTGAGTGAACATGCGCTAGGAACAGAGGCCTGCCTGGCCTCAGGCAAGTCTCTTCCCCTCTGGACCTCAGTTTTCTCTCCTCAGAATAAGATGCCTAAGGGGCACCCCCACTCTCGGCAATGCTGAGAGACGGCCAGCTTGGAGGCAAGAGGCTCAAAGGAGTTCCCGCCACCAAGTAGCCGTAAGTAACTTCTTTGAACACGACTTTACCTGTTTGTGAAAACCCTACCTCAGGGGCGCCTGGGTGGCTCAGTCGTTAAGCATCTGCCTTCAGTTCAGGTCCTGATCCCAGGGTCCTGGGATGGAGTCCCACTTCGTGTCAGGCTCCTAGCTCAGCAGGAAGCCTCCTTCTCCCTCTCCCATTCCCCATGCTTGTGTTCCCTTTCTCGCTGTCTCTCTCTTTCTCTGTGTGTCAAATAAATAAATAAAATCTTAAAAAAGAAAAAGAAAAGAAGAGAAAACCCTACCTCACTGGAGTGTTGTGAGGGCTAAAACAGCTGGCACAGAGAAAGCAGTCGGGAAATACTAAGATCACTCTGAAACCGTATAGCATAATATCTGATGGCTAACGCATTAGCCCAATGAAACAGGACAAAGAATTTGGAAGTGAATGTTTCCTCCAGGAAAAAAAGAGACCCCTTATGAATTAAGAACCCATGTTGCATATTATATTTTTCTGTATTCTTTTGGGACTTGGTAACATTTTGGAAAGCATCTTGCACCATCCATCTGTCCAACATTTGTGCTCTGGAATATCTTTCCTCTAACAGCTTGGCCAACTCTGTTCTGCATGTGTTCACTGCTGCTATCCCTGGTCTATCTATTCTGAGCATGTTATTAACCTGGGCTTTGCATGTATCAGTATAAATTCTGCTAAGAGCCAATGTTGTCTTAATTTCTGAGCACCCATGTGGAAATACGTTTGCATGATTTCTTTGTGCTCTCTTTGCAGTCCCCAACGATGTTAATAACAAGTCACATACCCTCTATTTTTCTTATTATTTTTAAATAACTGGGTTTTAAATGATAAGTTGAATGCAAGCATGTTATTTTAAAAGATGAACAGTATAGAAGGTTTTTAGGTTAAAAAAAAAAATCTTTTCTTTGTTTCCCACACCGTGCTTCCTGGTTGTACTCCCTGTATATTAGTAGTAATTTACACCTTCTTCCAGAAATGTTCTCTCTTCCTCCCTCTCTTTCTCTGTATATTCTACATAATTGTCTTCAGTTTACACAAATAATATTATACTCTCCTTCTTTCCCACCTTCCTTCCTATATGTATCTTCTATCATTGTGTTTATTTTACCCAAGTGGAACCATACACAAATGAAACTGTTCAGACCCTATATCTTCAACATTCTCCTGTAGGAATACCTATCAATCTGCCTCATTCTTTTGAGTGGCTTTCTGGCATTCCGTTAATGGAACGTACCCTTTAACCAACTCCTGCTGATGGGCATTTTAGATGTGTCCAATCTTTTGCTCTTATAGACATTTCTGTAACAAATATCTCTGGGCATATATCTTTGCACACTTGAGGGACTTTATCTGTAAAATAAGTTCTTAGAAGTTTTAAAACCCAGCATAGCATCCTCCAATATGTTCACAAAACCATAAGCTTGTCACTGCTAATGTCAGGCCTCCGAAAAGAGCTCCTTCCATGGAGTGGCTATCTTATTGGACAACATAGGTACAATCAATACCTTGAAAGGTATCATTAATCTTTATTGTAAGATAGGTGATAACATAGCGAAGTCCTAAACAAATCTCCAGTACCCCATAGTTACCTGATAGATGGTAGCTATCAGTCACGTTGCCTTTATCCTTGTGAACAACCAGTCAAGAATTTTTCCCCAAGGCCTGAGGCCGAATGTAACTAGAGTCTGTGGGTTGGCACAATATTAGGAAACTTTAGGTGGCATTGTTTTCAGGCCTTCATTTAAGAGGAATGCCTGGTGGGACAGGAAAAGTCCTTTTTAGGTAGTAAAGGAAAAACCTATAAAGCATTATGCTTCCATATTAGAAATTTTCTCTGGCTAATTCTCCAGGAAGCCTTGACATTTTCAACAACAAAAATCAATCCATCGCAGGTAGGTGTTAATCTGAACATTGGGAGAAAAGGAATTGCCAATTTAGTAAAAGCAGTGTTGGTTTCAAACTTGGCAAGTCATGAGAACATGATTTGAAGGAACCCTGAGCCAGAAACTCATTCATTCACTCAACAAAAAAACATTTGTACCCTGTTAGGTACCAGGCAGGGCTCCAGGTTCCAGAGGGTACAATGTGAACCAAACAGATACAGAGGCCTGCAATTAGAGAGCCATGGATATTGGAGAAACCTCTTGCCCTTCTTGGACTTTACCTTGCACATCTTTAAAGTAAGCTGCCTGACCAGCATTATCTCACTGGCCTACTGTCGTGTCCCAACCAGTGGGCACTGAATTAGTTTCCTTGGGCTACTAGAACAAATTGCCCCAAATGTGGTGGCTGTAACACAAGAGGGATTTATTCCCTCACAGTTTCAGAAGCTAGGAGTCTGAAATCAGAGGGTCAGCAAGGCCACACTCTCAAGGCTTCTCAGGAGGATCCTTCCTCGCCTCTTCTAGGCTTCTGGTCTTGCCAGCAATCCTTGGTGTTCCTGGGTTCGTAGCTGTATCACTCAAATCTCGGACTCCATGCCCACGTGGCATTCTCCCTGAGGGTCTGCTGAGCTATTTTCTCTTGTTTCTGCTGAGGATACAGACTGTTACAGCAGTGGCCATTAGCAGACACTGGCCTGGACAGGTCAGGCAGCCTGCAGGGTCGTGCAGAGAGGGGCCCTCTGTGAGGAACGGGCAGGGAGTACAGCTGAGCATCCATGCTGACGCTGAATCAAGGGAGCGCTTTTAATGGAATCAAAGCGACTGTGCCTTGCAGACAGGGACCCTAGGACTAGACCACCAGACTGAACAGTGGGATGTCCCGGGCAGTAAACAGGTCCATGCAACAGCGTTGCTGTGCTGGGGGTGACAGAGTAAAGAGTAAGCCATCCAGAAGCTTCTCTCAGTTAAAACTGGGAAACTTGATAGCAGTGCTTTCCTCGTGTTGACTTTTAATTGACTGTTGGTCTCTTTGGGACAATTCGGAGTCATTTTGTCTCTTCTAGCTGAGCACCAAAAATCCAAGCCTTTGGAAGGGCGTCCCACAGGCAGGGAGCCTGGCATCTAGGCTTTAGAGCAGGGGTCAAAGGCTCGAGCCCTGAAAGCGACTCCAGGATGCAACCTCTGCTCTCCCATCACACTGGCTCTGTGTCTTTGGGAACATTAGTTCATTCCTCAGCACTCAAGCTCTGTTGTCTATAAACCGGGGTTAATAATAGAACCTCCTCTAGGATTATGGAGAAGAGGAAATGTTGTAAGGAAAGTAATTCATGTACAACATTAAACATGGTGCCAGGAGCATAAAAATGTGCTTAATAAATATTTGTTGTTATTAAAATGTCTATTAATTTCTCCCTGTGCTGGAAGATCTTTCCTAACAAAGGTGGAAACATGTTGTTATTTCTCTCATATTCAAAGAGGGGGAGGGGCTTTCTTGACCCTGTTCTCCTCAATGCCCTCCCTTTACAGCAACATCTTACAAAAGACTTATTTATCCTTTGTGTCTGCAGCTCCTTTCTTCCCATTCTACAAAGAGGCCTTCACCCTCGCCCAGCCCCTCCACTGACATTGTCCCCAGTCCCTGTGGCCCCCATGACCTAGAGGCTGCTACATCTGGCAGTCTTCATGCTGCATGACGGGTCAGCCGCTCGTGACCATGGGCCATCCTCTCCCTCTTGAAGTACTTTCTCACTTGGGTTCCTAGGACACCACTGGCCCTTGGTTCTCTCCCTACTTCCCTCCTTCCTACATCAAAGTGCCCCTAGGGCTTCCTCAGCCTTCTCTTTCCTTACCTATATTCCCTCCCTAAGTATTGTCCAGTATGACTTTCAACATCATCTCACTGACAAGGCACAAACTTGGACGTCCAGCCTGGCCATCTCCCCAGAGCCTATTCGGCATCTCCATTTGGCTCTCAAATAGATATGTCGAACTTAATATGTTCAAAGTCAAACTCCTGATTGCCCTGCCTGGGGAGACCTGTCCCTCCTGCAGTTCTTCCCCCACAGTATCACATGGAAACCACATCATTCCACCTGCTCAAGGGAAAAACCTGGAGTCATCCTAACTTTTCACATTCTCTTACGCCCTCCATCTAGCCCCTCAGAAAACCCTGGTAGTACGACCTTCAGAGTATATCCAGGATCGGACCACTTCTCCCCACTTCTGCTGCTGCTACTCGCATCCAAGCTGTTACAGCAGTAGCCTCCCCACTGAGCTCCCTGCTTCCTCCCTTGACCCCCTTCAGCCTATTCTCCAGCCAAGAGCCAGTGACCTCACGCTTGGATGCACCTTAGAATTACCTGGAGAGTTTTAGAAATTTCATTGCCCAGCCCCTATCAGACTCATTAAACTGGAATCTCAACCACATTTTTGTTAAAGTCGTATCATGGCACACCCCCGCCCCAAACTTCTGACAGCTTCTCATCTCCATAAAAGTCAAAGTTTTCAACTCTGACAAAGCCATGGCCTCTAAGGCCCCAAATCAGTGGTTTTCAGACCGCAGCCGCCACGCCTCAACAGGAGGACTTGCTGGAGCGCAGTCACCGAGCTCTGTGCTCAGAGGGTCTGGGGTCCTCCCCGGAAATTTGCATTTGGAACCAGCTCCCACGTGACACTGAAATGAGGCTGAGGACCCAGGCCCTACGCCGCCTGGCCCCACAGCTTCTCAGACAGCATCTCCTGCTGCTCTTCTTGCGCCCAACCGGCCGCCCCGTCCCTGGAACAAGCTGGTGCTCCTTCACTGCGAGGACTTTCATTCCTGCCCTTCCACCCAGCTAGATGCCCCTCCCCATCGTTCTCAGGTCCTTCTTAGAGGTCACCTCATCACTGAGGCTTTCCTGACCACCTTATCAAAAAGGGTTACCCTCCGCCCCGTCATGACCCGACCCCTCTTCCCTGCTTTATTTTTCCACAGTTCTGAACATCCGGCATCGGTCTGCGCATACATGTGTGTGTATTTTCTGCCTCCCAGCACGTGTATTAAAGTGTAATGACTGAAAGGGTTTTGTTTTGTTCACTGGTGTGTCCACTCTGTCTAGAACCATGGCTGGCCCCCAGTAGGTCTCAAAGATGAACAGAAAGACGGAACAAAACAGAAACAGCGGGAAACCAGACGAAAGTGCCTGTAGTTCTGGTGATGGACACGAGAGGCCGCTGTTGGGTCACAGAATGGACAGAAAGGCCTGAAGTTGCCCTTCCTCCCACAGCCCACCTAGTATAGAGTCTAATATAGAGTCCTAAGTGGGAAATAGCAGAAAGCACCAGGGTAACCAAGCACACCCAGCTGAGATGTCACAAGTTATTAACTCCTAAAGCCTTGTGGCCAACACCAAACTAAGCGGCTCTTGGAGATAGCTGCAACCCAAACCCCGGAAGCTTTGGGAAGGGAACACAACAGGGTGGGTGCATTTCCACAAGTCCCCAGTGGAGGTTGATAGCTACAAGCTCCTGGGGAAAGGCCGAGGGGAAGGACTTGGCCTGATGCAGGTAGACACAACCCAGGGTCGGAATTAGGTCGAGTGGGTAGTGACTCCAAGTCCAAGTCCAGAAACCAAATTTCCAAGAATTCCCAGCAGGCTAGGTGAAGCTCTTAGCTTGAATACATCCCTTTCTCCATCTGGAATGTTCCAAGGCCTGCTTTCTCCCCTTTCATCATTAATGTAGCCATCTATCGGTCCACGTACAGAGACACCTGAAGGGTCCAAGAAAAGCTATTTTCATTCTCTGTGACACACGAGATGAACACTCTAGGTTTGGGAATTAAGAACAAATCCAAAAGAGGCCTTCTATCCCACCTCCAACTGTGGCCACTCCTCTTATCTGTCCAGAGGGGTCAGCACATCCATGTTCCCTACCTCACCTCTCGGGCGAGTCATGCGGACGAAATCTAGTGAAAGCTCCTGGTGAACCAGCCCCATGTCAGGTCGGGTTTTCTGGTGATGGTAGGATTGACTTCTTAGCTTTCATAAATGACCCTTGAAACCAGCAGGGATTTATCAGAATTCCCCCTTCCACCCCACCCCTCACCCCTGCCCATGTAGAAGTCAGGGGAGCCACCATTTGATTTTCATACTATATAAGAATAACGTGAATTATAATAATGGCTACAAAGAATGGAGCCTTCACTATGGGCCTGTAAACCCATTTCATACTTGAAATGAAAGTTCATTTCATCCTCACAACACATCTGTGAGATCAGGACTATTCTGATCCCACCGGGCACAGGTAAGGAAGCTAAGACTCAGAGAGGTTAAATAACTTGCCCCAAGTAACAGGCTAATAAATGACATTGGGACCCCAGCAGCCTGCTCCCTTCCCCCTCTTCCTGTACCAAAACTTGTTGAGTGAGCTAGAGGGATCATGAAATCTGGCTCCTTCATAAAATGGTAGCACAATGTTGGGGCCCAGCCTTGGGCCATAAGGTCACTCAGACCTGGTGTGCATCCCATCTCTTCTACCTCTGAGCTGTATAAACTTGGGCAAATGAGTTCCCCTCTCTAAGCTGTTGTCTCTTGCTGTGTAAAATGAAGATACGATCTCCCTGGGAGGGTTGTTGTGAGCACTAAATGAGATAATAAAGCACAGAGCCAGCTCCTGTCCGAGGAGATGTCCATTTCATATTAATAGTCCGCCCCTGATTCCTCATTAAAGATGACAAAAACCCAGAGCACCAAGAAGCTAAATCTTAGCTGACATTACCGAACGTGTCCTCTTAGACATTGTGGTCAGTCCTTGGGCCATCTCCAGGTAAGATTTTTATCTTTGCTGCCATTTGGTAGTCAAAGATTTCAACTATTTTCCTCACTTCTCTCTTAGACAATTCCTGATCCACGCCCCAAGGTAGGACCCTCACTCCCCTTTTGCTGGCCCTTCTTTCCTGTCCCCTCTTCAGAGATCAAAAAGAAGAAATGGGACTAAAAGAGGTGAAAAGCCCCCTTGATCACCAAGAGAATGAAGGCAAGAAGGGGCCTTTGTGGTTGGGGGAGGCCACTGGCTTGGGCCACACCTACACTCCAGGCAAGAGCCTTTTAGCTCCAAGCCACTGACTTAGGCACAGGGAGATGCACTTAGTGACACAGTCTAGAACCTCATCTGGTAGGAGAGCTGAAGAAGACTTCAGAGATTATTTCATTTTCAGCCAAGATTCATGCTTGGTCAATGAGGCATCCCAGGGTAATTAACTCGCCTGGAGTCTCACGTGAGCAGAGCCGCCCCAGCACCCCAGGGTCCTGGCTCCTCAGCCTCTTTGCCTTGTCCCACTTTGACTCCCATGTCCTCATCATTCTCTGCAGGGTGGCAGCCCTGGAGCTTGGCACGGTCAAGGCAGCAGAGGTGGGCTTGACCCTCCTAGTGCCATCTTCTCAGCATGTAGGCCCCAAAGCCTTTCTCACTGCCTCCTGGCTGCCAGGAACCATGCTAAGGTAACCTCCTCAGGCAAAAACCCACATCCTGAAGCTTCCCCTCTGCCTATTTCTCTGTCAAAACTTACCTTTCCTACCTCTCAGCCGTCTGTCAAATTCAGAAGGAAATCTGATATGTGCTAAGTTCCCCATGTTTATAACTAAAAATGAACTCAAACAGTTCTAGGGTTATTTTTTAAAACAGTGTCCTAGAGGAATGAAACTTTTATGCAAAGAGATAAGGCCCTTATGGCAGAATTCTGGGAATTCTGATGAGACAATTCTCCCCAGCACTGCCCCAACCTGATAATAGCCTTGAGTCACAGGTACGTGCAGTTTCAAGCCTAATAATGGTCTGGTCTCTTTTCTGGATCTAAGAAATGCCTTGGTCTTCTTATCGTACCAAATCTGAAGTCACTTATCTTCATTGCCTTGGACTGCTCTTTTAATCCATCTCTCCTTCTCATCCTGCGCCTGCAGTCAGAGTGTGAAGGGAAGCAGAGGGGTGGTGGCAGCCGCTCATTGATATTTCTTGTCGCAACCCCAGAGGCAATTAAACTCACCCTCTTCAAAATCTCAAGTACCCAATCCTAAATGCCTCACTTCCACAGGACTTTGCCCCTTTCCTAAAATGCTTCCCGAGATCAATGTATGTGTTAATTGTTAATAAAAACGGTGGTGCTGTCAGCTGCGGTAGGTTCTTCCTGGCACAATGATTCGTGGTGGTCCTGAGGGATGGGGAGGACCCGGGAGTCGAGAGCTGGGATGACCACACATCGCTGTGTCTGCCTCTGTCCTGGCATTAACGGCGACTCTCACTCTCAGAAGTGTTGTGGGTCAGTGGCGCCTGTGGGTCAGAGGCTCAGGCCATGAAGCCTCTGATTCTTGATCTCAGCTCCGATCTTGATCTCCGGGTTGTGAATTCAGACCCCCATGTTGGGCTCCGTGCTGGTTACAGAGCCTACTTTAAAAAAAAAAAAAAAAAAAAGGTGCTTTGGGCTGAACAATAAACCCTATTAAGAGTGTGGGCTTGGGAGTGAGTTTGACCTGGATTCAAACCACAGCCTGTTTCTTAGCAGCTGAGTGACTTTGGGCAAGTTACTTAAGGTCTAGGAGCATCAGTTTCCACATGTGCTGAAGGAGGATACTGTTAGCCTCCAGTGCATAGGGTTCTTTGGGAGGACTGGTGTGGCACAGTGCCATGCACATCGATATTGCAACATGCATTAACTCTGTTTCTAGGATTCTAGGACATCCATGTGCAGCCTCCTCATTTGTGGACCCCTTTCAGGAATCTTTTTTTTTTCTTCTTCTTCTTCTTTTTATTCAGGAGTCTTTTGTCCTGAAATAACTTGCAACTGGACAAACTAGCACTCAAATCTCAGCAGCACTATTTCCAGCTCTGTGACCTGGGGCGATTCAAATGAGTTCTTCGAGCCTCACTAACACATCAGTGCCACAAGGATAAAAATCTCAGCGTTGTTGTAAGGAGAAAATGAGATAAAGATATTGGAAAGCACTGTGCCCTGTGTATGAACTCAATAAATGTTGCTTCTTATTACACTGGGGGCCAATGAGGCACAAAGAGGTGGGAAGACCTGCCCAGGTACAGGGTGAGGGTTCACCAGTGAAAGAGCAGGTCAGCCCCGTGCACTTTCCACCTTCTCTTGCTGTCTCTGAGGGCTCGACTCTCCTTCCTCCTCGGGTCTCAAGTGCCCCAAGCCATCAGCCTCATCTCCAACTTGGTATCAATCCTTCTCAAGCCTTTCCCTCCTTTATCAGGGAGATTAGAAATAGGAAAAGAAAATGTCAGGATGACCCACAGCTCGTCCTGGGGTTTCTAGATTAGAACCTCATTTCAGGTTTGTGGAACTGATGTCCATTGGTTGGCTGCATGACATTGAGCAAATTACTGACCCCTGCTGAGCGGCAATGTCCTCAAGTGCAGAGAGAAAATGACCTCCTGGCAGGGTGACTGGCAAACCCAAGTCATTCTTTTTTATTTTTATTTTTTTTAAAGATTTTATTTATTTATTTGACACACAGAGATCACAAGCAGGCAGAGAGGCAGGCAGAGAGAAGGGAGGAAGCAGGCTCCCTGCTGAGCAGAGAGCCTGATGCGGGGCTCGATCCCAGCACCCTGGGATCATGACCTGAGCCGAAGGCAGAGGCTTTACCCCATCGAGCCACACAGGCGCCCCAAACCCAAGTCATTCTGATGCTCGCCCGAGCCCACACTTTTAACTTTGACTCCACCTCAAGTTCGGGAGCTGTGCAGTCCCATGGCCATTTGGGTGGTAGGTAGTTAGAAGAAAGACTAAATTTAAGATGCGTAAAAGTGACTTCCACAGTTTGGGGTTTGGGCTAAGGTGTGAGATGTGATGCTACCTCACGTGGGTCCATGTTTTATTCAAAATCGTCCACGAAGCATTTGGCCTGTTTTTGCTTTCCATACCTGGAAGCCTCCAGCACAAACTAGAGTCTGCCGGCCAAATCCGGCCTGCTGCCTATTTTTGTGCCGGGTTTCGTTGGAGCACGACTGTGCTCCTTCATGGATGTGCTGCCTATGGGCACTTTCTCGACAGCAGGGCAAAGTTGAGTAATTGCAACAGAGGCCACAGAGACCACAAAGGCTAAAATATTTTCTTTGTGATCCTTCCAATAGAGTCTGCAATCCTCCTGAAGAGTAAACGCCATGTCAGTTTTAATGGCGATAATTACAATGGTACCTGTTACCGTCGTGCACTTGCTCTGTGCCAAGTACCGTTCTAAGGACCTTGAACATACGATCTAATTTAATGCTTCCAACAACCCCACAGTCCACACACACTGTTATTCCCATTTGATGAGCGAGCAAAGTGAAGCAGAAGGAGGTTAAGTAACTTGCTCAAGGCTGTGTAGCTGGAAAATGGCACAGGCGGGATTCGAACCCACCTAGTGGTAAGTATTAGGCCTCCTTAGTAACTTGCACACCTATTTTTCTTTCCCGATCACCTGAGCCACTCGCGATAGGAGAGACGTTATGTGGTCCACAAGCACATTTTAAAACATCCTTTCCCGTGGTAAGAAAGCTATTCCCTTTGAAATTCTCATTAACATTATGACTCTCCCATTGAACCTTGACAGTGAGTGGTCTCTTCGCATACCTTCGCTAGAATGTGACTGCATTGCTTCGTTGCATAGCATTTATTTTCACGGTTGCCTTCTATTTGTGGCCAAACGATCCTCGCTCTCCCTTTACAGCAGCTTCCTTTCAAAATAAATTTGTTTAGGAATAAAAAATAGAGTCAGTTCAGTTATTAAAGAAACCATGTTAATAAAGGTGCAGATGGTGTGTAAATACAACAAAAATCATGACAACGGCACAGAAATGAATGACAAAGCCCCGAGTACTGGCCTGGGGTTCCAGCCAGCAGCAGCTTGATGGGTGGCTGTGGACACATTGGGGGCCCCCTCCCCTCCACTCCAGGCTCGGATTCCTTATCTACTGAGTGAGGGAGTTGAATTAAATTATCTCTAACATTCTATGGCATCCCAGTTTATTCTTCCTGGCTTGGAATTTACCGTACTTTCACAGAGCCAAGATTAAATTAGACTTAAATTAGATCCATCCTTTCAAAGCCTGTAAACACGAAGGCCTTGATGGCACTCCTGCATCTTTCTCACTCTTAGAGTGAGCCTCTTCATCCCCATCTGGGTTCCTGCAGGAAAAGGTGAGGAGACAAGTGCATGGGCGTAGCTTTCAATTTGTGCCTCTGGCCCAGAAACTGAACAGATCCCGGTTGGTCCAGGGCATTTACCAGGAGAAAGAGAAGCTCCTTGACATTTCCTCGTCCATCGTTATTCCCCCCCCAGAGGCCCGGCCTGATGAGGTGTCTCTCTCTCCAGAGGGCTGTGTCTGTTTATCCAGAGACAGCTGTGATCATAAACTCCTGAGGGCTGGAAGGAAAAGAGAAAGGTTTTTATCAAAAATCACACGATGGGGGCACTTGCGTGGCTCAGTGGGTTAAGCCTCTGCCTTTGGCTCAGGTCATGATCCCAGGGTCCTGGGATGGAGCCCTACCTACATCGGGCTCTCTGCTCAGCAGGGAGCCTGCTTCCTCCTCTCTCTCTCTGCCTGCCTCACTGCCTACTTGTGATCTCTGCCTGTCAAATAAATAAATAAAAATCTTTAAAAAACAGAAAGCAAGCAAGCACACGATGTAGCACTTCAAATGGGCTCCAAGCCTAAATGAAAAATCACCTGACTGGTAGTGGCATGAGTGGAAAGACCATTCTTCGTAACTCTAAGACTTAAAGGGTGCAGGGCAGCCAGGATGGGTCCTATTAAAGTCCACTGTGTTAAAAATCTGTTCTTTAGTTCTTTAACCCCCACATCAATCCTGAGAGACAGGCGTTATCAGCATCAACATCATGTATCATTAATTGTATGATAATTTAGTGTATGGATGAAGAAATCAAGACTCAGGAAGATTGCAGTCCCCTCCAGCTTCAATACGACCCCAGTAAGTATAGGTGTTGTTCTCTATTTTATATGTAAGGAAGCTGAGCTTCTGGGAGATTCGTTGAGTCAACTAGGAAGTAACAGGGCTAGGATTTGAACCTAGGTCTGACTCTGCAAGTCTAATTCCTGTGTTTTCGCTCATGCAGACCTCAGGAAACTGCCTTTTTGCCTTCTAACACTTAGCAGGGGACAGGGAGAGAGACAGAGAGAAGCAGGTGGACTGGATCCAGAGGGATAGCAAGAAAAGTCAAGAGGAACGTCCCTCCTGTCAATCTTTATAAAGGCACCAACCCCACTCAACAACACTGTGGTCTCCATTCCTCACTCTGTGTCCTACGTGGTCAATACGATGCCCATTTCCCCCAACCATGCAGGGAAATTGTCAACCATCCGCCAGTCCTTCCCAGTGACATCTGATGGAGGCATCTCCAAAGGCCACCTGAGTCCCTCCCACCAGTGCTAGCAGAGATAAGTTTTCTGTGTAGTCTGTGAAGCCCAGGTGTCTGGTGGACAGAACCTCCTTCTTTAGTGAGGGGCCATCCATGATAGTAGGCACTGTCAGTGCTGCCCCCAGAGCCCTTCACAGCCCTTTTATCACTTCTGTGATCCCTAGGCCAGCTTCCTAGGGCTCACACCTGTGAATTTCTCCAGAGTCAGAGATGTGCTCTGCTGGCTTTCAGAGCTCCAGAAGTGCCTGAGAGTCAATGACTGACTAGGCAGGAGTATGAAAACCCAGCTCAGGTCAAGGCCATCTGTAAGGTGTAATCTACACTCTATAGCTCTCCACGGATGAGGCCTGGATGGGACCCGAAATCGCACCTTTGTTTGGTCCCTTCCCATCCCATTCTGCTACCCCACCCCTCACCAGATTCTTTTCAGAGCACTCCCTTAAAATAACCATGTGCAAACATAGGATCTCAGGGCTTGCTTCTGGGGAGACAGCATCTCTCCTCCATCATTTACCTTCTCTTCTTCCACGTCTGCAGGCTGTCTTGCCTTGAGCAAACATCCCCTCCCATTATCTCCTGAATCTGTCTCCCTTATAGAAGTTTGTCTTACAGATATAAACATGGTAAATGGGAGTGCCACTCTTCAGAGTTATCTAGTCCAGTGGTATTTATGTCCATCTTATATATAAGCCTCTGGGGTAAGGGAATTTCACGACACATAATGGCATCTCATTCCCTCAATAGAAAGAAAAAAATAAGACATTTAGAGTTGAGTTTCTTCCAGTTCATCCACTTATTAACCTCAGATAAGTGATCTTTTTTATTTTATTTTATTTCATTTAAAAAAGTGAAAGCTTCCTCCCCCTTGCTTATTAAAGTAATATATGTCTTTTGTGAAAATTTTTAGAAAATTTAGAAAAGTATAGTAATCCTAATATCAGCCAGTGCTCTTCAGGAAATTTCTACCCAATTATTTTTACCCAATTATTTTTTCTATGCAGATTTTCTTTTTTTTTAATGCTTTTTAATTTTTTATCTAAATTCAATTTAATTAACATATGCTGAATTACTAGTTTCAGGGGTAGAATTTAATGATTCATCACTTGCATTTGACCCCCAGTGCTCATTACACCATGTGCCCTCCTTAATGCCCATCACTGTTACTCCATCTCCCTCCACCTCTTCTCCAGTAACCCTCAGTTTGCTTTTTTTTTTTTTTAAGATTATTTATTTATTTATTTGACAGTCAGAGATCACAAGTAGGCAGAGAGGCCGGCAGAGAGAGAGGAGGAATCAGGCTTCCTGCTGAGCAGAGAGTCCGACTCAGGGCTCCATCCCAGGACCCTGGGATCATGACCTGAGCCGAAGGCAGAGGCTTTAACCCACTGAGCCACCCAGGCGCCCCTCAGGTTGCTTTCTAGAGGTAAGAGTCACTTATGATTTGACTCCCTCTCTGTTTTCTTCTTATTTTTTCCTTCCCTTCCCCTATGTTAATCTGTTTTGTTTCTTAAATTCCACATAGGAGTGAAATCATATGATTCCTGTCTTTCTCTAATTGACTTATTTCACTTAGCATTATACCCTCTAGTTCACGTTATTGCAAATGGTAAGATTTCATTCTTTTTGAAGGCTGAGTCATATTCTATTGTGTATATGTGTGTATACACACACACACACACACACACACACCACATCTTCTTTATCTGTTCATCTGTCGATGGACATCTGAGCTCTTTCTATAGTTTGTCTATTGTGGACATTGCTTTTCCATGCAGATTTTCTTAAATAATTGCGGTAGACATGACTGTGCCCATCATCTAATTCTTTTGTCCTTCCAGGTTCACGGTACAATTAGACCTCCCTTCCCCCTTAGAATCAGGCAGGATCATACTTGATCAAAAATACAAACTGTATTTAAGAGCTGGTGCGCCGTTCTCCGTGCTCTCTTCCCCACTGAGCCCTGAAGCTTCATGTTGAGATGGCGGCCCCTCCATCCGTCTGGGTTGTCTGAAAGGTTAGGAAAGCAGAGCCCCCTGCCAATCCAAAACTGGCATGCAGCCTATGCGTGACATGACTTGTTCGAAGCCATCAGGATTCAGTGGATGGATTAGCTCACTAGGGCTGCTGTAACCAACTCAGCAAAACCATCAGCTTACCCCCAGAAATGTATTGTCTCACATCTGACGGCAGAGTCCGAGATCAAGATGTCAAGATGTTAGCAAGCCTCGGTCGCCTCTTGAAGACTGTGGAGGAGAATCTGTTCCATGCTTCTCCACTAGTATCTGGTGATTTACTATCAGTCTTTGACTCTCCTCAGCTAGAAGAAGCATCGCCCTGGTCTCTGCCCTCATCCTCTTCATCTGGCATCTTTCTGGTGTGCGTGTCTTGTCCAAATTCCCCCCCTTTTAATATGGACACCTGTCATATTTGATTAGGGTCTACCCTAATGACTCACCTTAACTAATTATATACATAATGTTCCTACCTCCAAATATGGCTACATTCTGAAGTATTGGGGGTAAAGACTTAAACATATGAATTCTGGGGGACACAACTGAACCCATCAGAGTGGATATTTATTGTAACACCACGTCCTAGTGAAAACTGACTGATGCAGGGATCATCTTTCTCTCTTTCTCATGCTGCTTTTTAAACTATTTTCATTTTATGAGGTTCAATAATTTGCCCATGGTCACAAAACCAAGAAGAGGGAGAACTGGATTTTTTTTTTTTTTAAGAGAGGATGAGGGAGTGAGAGAAAGCATGTGGAAGAGGGGCAGAGGGAGAGAGAGAATCTCAAGCAGGCTCCACAGCCAGCCCAGAGCCTGAGTTGGGGCTCAATCTCACAACTCTGAGATTATGACTTGAGCCCAAATCAAGAGTCAGGTGCTTAGCCAACTGAGCCATCCAGGCGCCCCAAAGAGCTGGATTTCTCATCCAAGCTTTTCTGATTGAAAAGACTGTGTTTTGAACTATTCTCTCGAGGCTGATCCCTGATAGCCTGATTGCTTTGCAGTCCACCACAATCCCCACAACTCCCTACGAATCCCACACACTGTTGGGTAGATTCTTGTTTGTTTCCAGGCTGTCCTGTTGACTTTCCAACACATAACAGTTTACTTAGATGCCTTGTCCCTCCCACCACCCCTCCCCCGGCATTGCATATGCAATCTTTTTTTTTTTTTTTTTTTTTTTAAGATTTTATTTATTTATTTGACAGAGAGATCACAAGTAGGCAGAGAGGCAGGCAGAGAGAGAGGAGGAAGCAGGCTCCCCTAGAGAGCAGAGAGCCCGATGCGGGGCTCGATCCCAGGACTCTGAGATCATGACCTGAGCCGAAGGCAGCGGCTTAACCCACTGAGCCACCCAGGCGCCCCTGCATATGCAATCTTGCACTATGCTGTAGTTCCTAGATAATGAAGATTAGGGGTAATTCATGCCCTTTTACTCCACCTTCCCCGGTCACCAAAACCCCTGCAGTCACTAGGACCATCTGTGCCACCGTTACCCTATAGGACATTTGTTCCTTAAGCTCATCTCCCACTTTCAGAGCACTAGACTCCTGCATTAGCTCCCCATCACCCATCTTGTACCTGTTTTTCACCAAGCAAATTTTCCGTCAAAGGGATGAGCCAGCAATGAAGATATTTGATCAATTAAAGCAAGTGGCTTGTCAGGAAATGGCAGCTCCTCCGGAGTCTGTCCTTTATAAAAAGATCTCCTCATGACAAAGGACTCAATCAAAGTACAACTCTTGCTCATTCCTGATGCTCGCATCCCCGATGCAGAGAAAAGAAGAAGCCCTGCTTTGTAAAGCTTATGCCAGGCAGTGAATCACAGAAGCCCTTCAATCACTTATTGCTTTTCCTCTCTTGCCATTCCTATTGAGCACGATGGCTTTCTTACCCCACACCGAGGGGCTTTATTGTGTGTGCTACTCCTCATTAGTTTGATCACAGAGGGCAGATCTAAGACGTGATTCAAGTAAATGAAAGGTTCTCCAGAAGCTATCCAGGTATAGGCATTCTTTTCCAAGCCCTCATTCGTGCCTTTGAATTCATTAGCTCGGAGCACACAGCATCTCCAAATAGGCACATACGCTGAGTACATACACCCCAGAGAGCCTGACTCTGCAGACTGGCACCCAGTCACCTTCTCCCAAACTCAGCTGACAAAACACACATTGTGTTTACTCCAATTTTCTCATTAATTTTGCTGGCTGCCCAACAGCATGTGCCTCCCCAGATTAGATTTCTGGCATTAGACTGATCTTAATGCTCTAGGAGAACAGCTGACCCAACCTCCTCCTCCCGGCTGAAAATCCCCATCCCCATTTTGCAGATTAAGGCAACTGAAGCTCTCCTGGGAAAGACATCTCTGAACTGGTAAATGCTGGGGAGACTTGCCTCTGTGTGTAGGTCAAGCGCTTTGCCTAATCAGAATGAACCCCTCACCAAAATATCTCTCAGCCCACCTGCCACTGTGCTGCCATGTACAGTGTTCATCCAGGATTTAGATGGGGTGTTTCAGAATGCAGCATTCACCCGGAAGGATTGCTATAATAAGCCATTAATGCTTTAGTGCAAATGAGTTTGATCCAATTGACTTTAGCCACCTGACAGGGTCAGGAGGGACACAGAGAGATAAATTCTAGGGAGAGAAAGGGATTCAAAAAAGGCAGCCAAGGCCAGGTATTAAGGGGTCCAGGACCCCACGACATCAAAAGGACATTGGGCACCAGGTGGGAGAATGAAATGGAGAAAGTCCTCGGGAGCTTGGGGAGATGGAGCAGAAAACTCTTAGTCACTTACCCATCTTAGGAGGACTTGAGTTGATAAAAACACTTCCCTGGGGGTGCCTGGGTGGCTCAGCGGGTTAAAGCCTCTGCCTTCGGCTCAGGTCATGATCCCAGGGTCCTGGGATCGAGCCCCACATCGGGCTCTCTGCTCAGCAGGGAGTCTGCTTCCCTTCCTCTCTCTGCCTGCCTCTCTGCCTGCCTGTGATCTCTGTCTGTCAAATAAATAAATAAAATCTTTAAAAAAAAAAAAAAAAC
Organism: Enhydra lutris kenyoni; assembly: GCF_002288905.1. Classification (NCBI taxonomy): domain Eukaryota; kingdom Metazoa; phylum Chordata; class Mammalia; order Carnivora; family Mustelidae; genus Enhydra; species Enhydra lutris. Next base: position 33,381,896 of record NW_019154089.1, on the reverse strand, counting down.
ACTTCCCTGCACATCCAAGATGTGTGACCTTGAAGGAGCCCCTTGAAAGTCCCTGACCCCACTGCAACTGTCAAAAGCAGACAATGAATGACTGACCTACCTACCCAAAGGCAGAAGGGGTGAACTAAAAGATCCCTAGAGATCCCTTCCTCTAGGAAGGTTCTGTGAATCAGAGTGAACCCCAGCCTCTGAAGATATCCCGAGAACTGTGGCATCTTCATTGGAGTCCGACAGACTGTCTCCACTCTGAGCTCTGCTACCACACCACTCAACAGGCAACTTGCATAAGCCCCTTGGTTGAGACTCTTAGGGCCTTACATTTCTCACCTACAACTAAACCACAGAGACACCCTCACTGGGCTGTTGGGGAGGTTGTCAATAGGACAATGTAGGCGAACCACTTAGTACAGTGCTGGGCACAGAATCGATTCTCAGTAATAACCATTTAGCTACTAGTATCATCCCCGTCATTCCGGTGCAGGACCCCCTAGTGATTTTGTGCCTCCCCGTGAGTGGTAGTTCAGCAGCATCATGGTGAAGAGAGTGGGTTTTAGAGTCAGACCATCCTGGTCTCAAATATGGGCTCGAATGGGGACCGGGTATCTGATCTTGGACAAGTCACTTAGTCTCAGCTCCAGTTCTCTCATCTGTGGATGGGAATAATGAAAACACCTACCCCCAAGGTGAGGACTCATGAGACCAGGCATGTACTTTGCTGAGCATCATGCCTGGCACAAGGTAAGACTCCAGTAAATGGGAGATGTGGACCCCAAAACGCCCTTTCTCATCTGCTGCCTTTCTGTCTCTGTTGCTCTCTTTTCATGACAGACGTGGTTGAAATCCAGCTCTACGGATGATCAGGGTAGATGCAGAAGCCTTGCTTTTCAACCAGAGAAACAAAGAAAAGCCCTGTGAGCCTGCTCAAGGAGCCAAATCTGATTTCATCCAGCTCTTGTAGTAGTATTCTGGCTTTTGGGCATCAGTACAGAAAATTAGTTCCCCTGAAGTCCTCCCCTTCAGATTGGGGCTGTGGAAGATAAAGAGTAGGTACAGAGCTCTGAACTATGGCTAATCTTCTAATTAGCACTTCAGAGAGCAGCGATAACAGGAATCCACTCCCAGCAACAGGCTCCAGGGAATGGCGGGGGCCGATCGATGCTTTCCTGGCATCTTACTCAGAGCCACTGAGCTCCTTCTAAGTTCATGACTCCTTCTGTGGCATTACCTTCCACCCCTCTCTCTTCCAGTCTGCTCCTCTTTTGTGTTCCCTTTTCTAGGGCCCTCTTTCCTTCTGGCTCTCAGAACTACCCCGCCCCCCCGACCCCTGATGCTTCCCTCTCTTCCTGCTCTAATATGGAGTACATGTAATCATTGGTGTTTAGTTCCTTAGCTCAGGAGATGTTTGCTGAAGGCTTCCTAGGTGCTGAGGATACAGAGAAGAATAAGATGATCTCTTTGTTCTCAAAGAGATGGACTAACACACAATACACAATGCTTCCAAATAACTACGACTGTTTCAGAAGTAGGCATGGGGTGCTTTTCTGGAAGTGTACACAGCCCTGAGGTAGGCAGGAAGTGCCAGATTCTGGCTAAGTGGTACTGAGAAAGCTATTCCCAAGGAGTAGGTCCTGAGCCTGAGACATGAGGAGTGAGTCTAGATTTTTAAATCAACTGTAGTTCTTGGTTTTATTCAAATAGCTGCGACCTGAACATGCATTTGTCCAACAGGAACCAATATTCCTAAACAGACTGAGTTGTTCTGAGATATAGTAACCTTCAGTTTTCCTCACTGTATGTCATGACCCAGTAGGAAAAGGAGCTTCCCCTCCTTTGGGGCTCCTTAATGCCAGTGGGTGAATAAGGTAGAGAGGAGTGGGGAACAGAACCTGGGACATAATTAGGGAAGTTATTAACATGGCTCCTCACCCATCATCCCTGTAGAATGAGTGCCCTAGGCTTTGCCATCTCTAAGGTTTATTCCTTGTGATTAAGTCAAGGTTTTCAGAATAAACCAAGGCCTTCTCTCCCCCATCCCTCTCCAAGGCCAGAGCCAGTGAATAAGACAAGCAGGAACTTGAAAGCCAGACTTCTCGCTACCCCACCATTGATCTGTCCTCACGCTTGCTCGATCAATACTTGGAGAAATTTCTGAGTGACAGCTCAGAGAGCAGCACGATACACTTAAACCATTTGGGTTTTGAAGCCTTTTTAAGTCTGTCAAAACAATGCCACCCCCTGTTGTCTCTGTGGCATAATAACGGGCTTGAATGGGGTAAATCTTGAATCAACTTCCATGTGACCATAAGAACATGTAGAGAGTTCTTTTTTTTTTTTTTTTTTTTTTTAATTCTTCAGAAAGACAGGGATGTTTTGGTACAGTTTTCCCTCTGATTCAATGTCATGCACCAGTAAATCTGGAGGGCCTAATTTATCTTGAAATATGAAGGATTTACTGAAGCAAAGGAAATTCACTCCCAGGGTTTAGAGGAAGTTAAAGAATATCCAGTTCTCTCTATGGGGAGGGGCCCAAGGGGGCCTAAATGCCTTATTCACTGGTGAATCCCACGGCTTTGCTCAGGGCCTGATGTGTGTGTAGTAGATGCTTGAGAGTATTTGTTGAAGAAATCAATGTTTTTAACACCTTAGAGTCCTTCTCTAAGAGTACCTCCACCCCCATATCACAAAAGGCTTCTCCCCATTAGTCCCTTCCTGGTAGTGTGGCTTCCAGGTAATCTCCTTGGGTTTCTAGGGATCTGCTTTCATGATCTGTCCTCATTTCACCTCTAGGTAGATTTCCATCTTGCAGCTGAATCCGCAACTTGTTCTTTTGTTGATCCTATGTTGTATGAAGGACCTATTTGGGCCAAGCTTCCAAACAGTGACAGGGATGCAAAGATAGGAGACATAGAGAAGACACCCTTGAAGAGAGGCTGGTCTAGTGGAGGACCTCTGAAATCAAGGGTCTGAGCCTGAGCAGAGATGCATAAAGATAGAAACAGGAAAAAGAGGACACATTCTCAAAGCAGCCCCATCAAAGAGTTCTGAGCAGTGAGAAATATCTAGTTTGTGGGGTTTGGGGGTTAAGAGTGTGGATCAGTGAAAGAACTGTAAAAGGAGCGGCACTGGAGTTGGGTATGCAGGCTGCCTGGTAACAAGCTAGCTAGAACCGGGATCACTCTCAATTCACCCAGTCAGAGGACAGTACCCAAACACATCTTTCCACAGGGTTGATAGTTTCCTTCATCTGGGAGGAAGGACTCTAAATTTCTTTTTCTTTCTTTCTTTCTTTCTTTCTTTCTTTCTTTCTTTGAGATTTAGTTATTTATTTGAGAAAGAGAGAAAGAGCATGAGTAGGGTGCGGAGACAGAGGGAGAAGCAGACTCCCCACTGAGCAGGGAGCCTGATGCAGGGCATGATCCCAGGACCCTGACCTGAGCCGAAGGCAGCCAGCTTAACTGACTGAGCCACACAGGTACCCTGGGAGGATTCTTTCTATGGATCTCAAGTTCAAGTTTGGGGCAGCTATAAGCAGTTGGTGCCCTAAATTTGGACTAATAGTGCCAAGTATCCTCTGTGTCCCTCTTCCAGGGTTGTTTTTTTACTGTTGCCCCATAACTAGGAGAAGTGCAAGGACAAGGGGGTCCCTGCTGGAAGTCAGACCTTCACTGTGAGGCCAGCAGGCTTCCCTCTGTGGGGTGTGGATGCCCCAGCTTCATGAGTTTTCCCTTTCCCCAGTGAAGCCTATTCCCTAACCCCTGTGTCATTCAACCCAAACCCTGATGCATAATAGGCAGAGACCAGGAAGAAGCCTACCTCCCGTGACGTAGGCATGGGAACATGCAGAAACAGGCAGGAGGAGCATCCCAGAGTGAGCAGGGCATAAAGTGGAAGAAATGGAGAATATGGTGAAGCAGAGGGACAGTTTACGTTGGGAGTCATGGGAAATGGGCCAGGAGGGGCGGCTGGAACCTCTTCATGCGGGTCACCATGCAGGGCCTCTGTGGTAGACGACCGCAGTTTCCGCTGCCTGCCTTCTTCCTTTCTTTGGGTTTGGGGTGGCTAGCTGTACATCACTATTTCTTTGGGGATATCTGCATCCCCATAGCATGCACTTCAGGGGACCGACCACACACAAGCCAGGAGACAGCTAATCCATACCATCAGAATCTTTCGGGATTTAAAATCCTGAGCAGAAAGACATAGAGATTGAAATTCACGATACCAACTCACCGGATGGAGTCCCCAAGGAGTGAGCCCATCTCTGCCCTGGATCCTGGAGCTCCTTCTGCGAGCCCTGTGCAAGGCCTAGCCTTTCCTTTGCTTCTGTCAGCCTCACAGCCTTGCACTAGCGCCCCCTTTGGGCCCGAGTTAGCCGGAGTCGGTCTGGTGGCTTGCTAACAGAGAAACCATAAGAGAGCTGCGAGCACCAGGCTGAGGCAGAAACAGCAGCCCAGGGCACGAGGAGCGAGAAGCGTCAGACCCCATGGCTTCTGTTTGCACAGTGCGGGACCATTCTGCACACATTCCCAGAAAGCAGCACAGTTGGGGCTGTTTACTCACCCTCGAGATCTTGAAAGTTGCAATCTAGAGAACTGGGACCTCCCAGCCCACCACTGTCACCTCAGTCTCCTGTTGGGGAGGCTCAGTTAGAGAGAGAGGTTGGTAATCAGAGATGGTTTTTTATCTTCCTAGCTCCAAGCTGCTTCTGAAGCTTAATAAAGAAATCAAAGTTCTGTGTGCACACGAGTGTGCACGAATGCCAAGTGTCCTTGGATGATATTCCAAGAAGCCGTGCAACTTGTTTGTCGTCGTCATTTGCAAGCATCGCTCTTGTTGATAAAATTCAAACGCACCGCATCCTGCAGATCCTGGTGACAACCTAGCGTCCCTGGCGCTTCGCCTGGAAGCAGGCTTGCCGTGACTCTACTCTGTGCTTTCTGAGTGGAGAAGTAGCTATCATGGCCCAGGCAGCCTTTAATCTTCCGGCACACCTACCTAGAGGCCATGAACTCTACACACCCACCTCCTCCCCAGATTTTACTCCCCTGGGTAGAGAGAAGGAAGGAACCACGGTGCTGGATTTTTAGGAGCTCCAGAGGTGTTAATCTCAAAGTTCTACTAGGGCTTTAACTCCTTGATGTTGTACATGGTCAGCTACAGGGAGCCTTGTTCCTTACCACAATGGTTTCGGCCATCCAGCAGAGTTGTCTTGGAGCCTGTTGTCATCTTACCAAACATGCATTCTGCGTGATGCATACTGGGTAAGGAAATTAAATTCAAGCGAGGAAAGACAACTCAGTTCTCCTGCTATTAAATATATGGTCTGATTAATGAGGAATCTTTTATCTTAGAATCTCAGAGCCAAAAGCTATTTTAAAGGTCATCTATTTCAAACCTTCATCTAATCCCCTCAAATTAAAAAATATATATACACGGATATGTGCCCACTGAATGCTTCTAGGCACTGTGCTAAGTATTTTCTCCGGATTCTCTCATTAACAGACCGTATCCTCCCAACAACCCTCCCCAGTACCCAACATTATTCTCTCTGCCATACAGACCGGGAACCTGAGGCCCAGAACCTTCCATCACTCACTCCAGGTCATACAGTAAGTAGGTGCTTCCAAGATGCTGGCCTGGCAGCTCCCGGCCAAACCTTACCTAATGTGTGCTTTTGTATTTTCCAATATGTTGTTAGTAATTTAAAATCGGGAGCTTGACATTTAAAATATCCCGACTTCCATGTTTCCTGAGAAGTCAGAAGACCTGGGCCCACTGGGCCTTGTGCACAGTTCCTCACGGCAAGTGTAAGTGGGAGCTGAGCGGCAGGTGCTCCTCCTGGCACAAATCAGATCACGTCAGGAACCTGTTCAGCTTTCCAATGGCTGCTAATAACACGTGGGTTAAACTCCAAAGTCCTCACCACAGCCCACAGGGTCCACACCCTGGCCCTCCGTCTGCTGCAGCCCATCTTCTCTGTCTCCCATGCTCCACCACACCAGGGTTCTCTCCCGGGCTGGGGCTTCAACGCTCTCTCCTTCTCAAGATCTTTGCCCTTGCTGCTTCCCCTCCTGAGAAAGCTGATTCTTCTCCTCTCTTCATATCTGATTTGCACTTAGTCTTTAGCTTAAATATGACTTCCTCAGACAGGCCTTCTTGATCTCTGGGGTAGGAAGAATAATATCTACTCCCTCACCCCTCCCCCAACAAAGCCGTTCATATCTTAATCCCTGAAGCCTATGAATATGGTAGCTCACGTGGCAAAAATCACACTTTGCAGGTGTGATTAAGGATCCGGAGATGGAGAGATGATCCTGGTGAGCCTGATGTCATCACAGTGGTCCCTGTAAGAGGAAGGTGGGAGGGTCACAGTCAAAGAGGAGATGTGACAACAGACAAAGTTGGCATGATTCAAGGCAGGGGTCATAAGCCAAGGAATGTGGGTGACCTCCAGAAGCTGACAAAGGCAAGGAAACAGATCCTTCTCTAGAATCTCTAGAAGGAAAGCTGCCCTAAGACACCTTGACCTTAGCTCGGTGAGACTGATTCTGAGCTTCTTAACCTCTGTGACTAAAAGAGAAACATTTGTGTTGTTTTCTGCCACTAAGTTTGTACTGATTTATTACAGCAGCAGTAGGAATACGACACAACCACTTATTCTAAAATACTCCCTTCCCCCCATCAGTTTCCAGCTTAACCCCTTATGAGTATCCTTCCATGCACTTAGTGCAACTTAAAATTATTTTGATTGCTTGCTTAGTTTGGGTCCCTTCGGCTGCTAGACTGGGAATCCCAGGAGAACAGTGTCTGGTACGCTGTAGGAGCTCAGCAGATATTTATTGAAAGATAAAATTGGTTATTGAATAATTGGCCTCATTTTCCATCCCAGGTGCCTTCATCTGAACACACCGCCGGTTGAAAATATCCCTATTTAATGGTAGAATTTAGAATTGAACTCAGCCAGGTGCAAGTATTTCTTTGAAGCATAAGAAACAATCAGAGCTTTTAAGGAAATTAGGCAGCAAGCCCAATAACAAAACAGGCAAAACAGCCAAGATAAATTCATTTCCTGTTTCCTACATCCTTGCTACTCTCAGCATTACCTGGGAGCTTATTAGAAATGCAGAATATCGGGCCTCACCCCAGACCTACTGAATTAGAATCTGCACTTTAACAAGGTGCCCAGGAAATCCACATGCATATTCAAGCTTCAGAAATGCTGATGTGCATATCTGGTTGCGGGGGCAGGGACACTCTTCAGAAAAGCGTGCTACAGGTTTGCTTGCCACAGGCAGGTGCAATAAGCACGGGCTACCTTATCACAACCCAAGTGAGGCCCTGACCCAACAGCCCTTTACTGCCTCAGCCCATCACCTGATTCAGCTTCCTGCACTGAATTCTCTGCATGTCGAAGATGCTTCTCACTCCCAGCCACGAGCCAGTTGTGTGGGTCCGGGCAAACAGATGAAGAGTTTTTAGGCACTCACAAGCCCAATCAGAACCGGGCTGAGTGGGTTGAAGAAGCTTCTTCCTACGCAATGGTGGCGCTAGAGGGTCTGACTTTGTTGGATCCTGCCCTGCGATATTCTTATACAGGGAGTGGAAGAAGTTGGAAACTACTGAGGGTCTACAGACAGTTGGGTCTAAAGCTGGGAGACAATAAAAAGATCAATGGTTGCTGAGAGTTGGGAGGGAGGGAGGAATGGGTGGAGCACAGGGGATTTTTCAGGCAACGAAACTATCCTGTTTGATACTGTAATAGTGGAAACATGTCATTACAGATTTTTGAAAACCCACAGAACCAGAATGTACAACTCTAAGAGTGGACCGTAATGTAAACAACGGACTGTGGTTAATAACATTGTATCATTATTGGCTCAGTAAATGTACCACACTAATCCAGGATGTTAATAACAGGAGAAACTTGTTGGGGCAGGGGTGTAGATAAGGTGATAAATGGGAACTCTCTATACTTTTCATTCAGTTTTTCTATAAACCTAAGATACTCTTAAAAATAAAGTTTATTCATAGTAATAATAAAAGAGAAAAAATGCAGACCACTTGGTTTAAATCTGGCTCAGGCACTTAAAAATTGAGAGCTCTTAGGCAGGTGACTTAATTTCTTAGCCTAAGTTTACTCAGCTGTAATGAGGCTAGTAACACCCACCTCGGAGAGCTGTTGTGGCGAACACGTTAATGCACAAAGTGCCTAGTGTTGTCCTGGCATCATGTAGCAAGCATTCAGGAAGTGTTAAGCTTGGGCATCAGGGGATTGGGATGTTCTCTGTAAATACTTAAGAAACCAGCAAAATGTTACATGCTGGGAATCTGCTGCTCAGAATTCCCCTTCAATAGTCTTCAAGTAGCAGCTACGTGCAGAACAGATTGTCATACAGAGAAGTTAGAGGCAGGAAGGTAAGTCAGGACGTTGTTCCACTAGGCCATGGCAGAGAGGGAGGACAGGTAATGATGGAGGAGGAGTACATCAATGGGGAGTAGAGAGAGGATCCTTGAGAGGGGAACTGAGTGCCCTCTTGGAAAAACTGGAAATGTGAGTGTGAGGGAGTCAGCACTGGAATCTTAAATGGGTCAAAGAACTGGGGGACTACTGAGATGGCTCTCCTCTTCCTCTCTGACTGAGGGCAGCCTTCATGTCTGATGGCAATCAGGATCTTACATCATTTCCCTGCTCCAAAGCAGAAAGTGGATTTTAGTACAGAAATTTACCTGCCAGCTGCACTGCTGCCTTGACGTTTTAAGTGGTACCTGCCCCTCCATGTCAGACATTTCCCACAAATAAGAAAGTGACAAGTTTCCCTGATGTGCGTTCAGCATCCGATGAAGTGAGAACCCTGCCAGGGGTGGGAAAATGTGGAGCCCGCAGAAAACAAAGGGACCATCAGCAACAAATATATTTTGAGCAATTATCATGAGGCCCTCCCACCCAGTGCCCCTGTGCTCAGCCAAGCAAGGCCTTCAGGAGCAAGACTGAACAGATGGGTGCCTCCTCCCCACCTCCTGCTGAGTCACCGTAGCAAATTTCAGCAGGCAGCTAGAGTTGCCTTGCGATCAGCAAGACCAGGCCCCAGGGAGCACAAATGTTGGACCATTGGATTTGAAAATAGGTGAAAAAACATACTGGCATCAAGCTCTTATAGAAAAAGAACTGTAAAGATCATGGGGACCTATTGCCACTCAGTGAACGAATCTGCTATCATGTACTTCCCTAGCTATGACTGAAGCTTACCTCCAATGACAAGGATTTTAGCACTAAGCCAGGGCTATGTGGTTCTATGTGGAAATTTTAGAACTAACCCACTAATTCAGATGCAGAATTAAAGGCCGGATAAGACGACTGGCTTGCTCTAAGTCACCTAGTGAGCTGGAGGCTGCCTTTCCTGGGTCTTACAGAACCCAGTCTTGGGCATGTTCATCAGGCATAACATGGTGGTTAAAAGGATGGGTTCTGGGGCCAAACCATGGGTCAAGCCATCTTTCTTTTAAGTTCCAGTTTTCTTGACTTAAAAAATAAGGACAATGATAGTCCCTAAATACTGGGTTGTTGTAAGGATTAAATGAAAACATGGGAGCCTAGATGGCTCAGTTAAAAGAACAGGTGACTCTTGATGTTGGGTTGTGAGTTAGAGCCCCACGTTGAGTATAGAGATTACTCAAAAATAAAAACTTTTTTTTAAAAAAATGAGAAAATGGATACCAAGTACTTTGTACTGTGCCTGGCACATAGCAAGTATGGAATATTGTAGCTAGTAAATATAATGAATACTGACTCTTCTTATGTTTACCTACAATGTCATTTGAATATTACGGAGCCATATTTACCATCTTGACTCTTGACTGCTCATAATGTGGTTCTGTGTAGATCCCAGGGTCTCACCGACAGCCAAGATAGCAATGGACTTCCAAGAAGATATGCTGACAGGAAATGACTCAGGGTGGCCAAAGACCTCCCCTTTTGCCAACATTTGCAGCACCCCTTCCCAGCCTCAACCACTCATCTCTTTGTGCACAATGCCGTCTTTGAGTTGGGCCAAGATGTCTCCCTTGAGATTCCCATAAGAATATCATTTATCAGCACCTTGGACAGCATGCGAATGATTCTTCATCTTCAGCTATCAGGGAGGTATTAATTCCTTGCCATAATGCCAGGTGACAGCTAAGGTATTTGGGAAGAAGAGATTCAGAAGTCTTCCTTCCCTTAGACCAAATTCCAAGGAAAATTATACAGAAAAGGGATTAAAGCAAGCAAACGAAGAATAAAACCTCCCAGATATAAGGCTTTCATTCTCTACTTCCCACAGAAAGCCCACTACTTATTAAAAGTTTGGGAATGGAAAAAACAAAGTTGGTACCCATTCCAAAGAGAGTGATTGGAACAAAGTAGGCACATATCATGGGACTGGTTGATTTGCCAGCTCCCTCTCTGTGGCATTGTTACAATTATAGCTATTCTTGGGGATGTAATTCATTATGGACCCATTATTCCCAAGAAGCAGAGAAGAGCAAAAATCAAAGGTTTGTCATCTGGCTGTGGTGCATAGAATACAGCAGGCTGCCTGCTGGGTACATCCCAGGTGGCAATCAGAAACCAGAGCCCAGGGACAAATATACATTCCACTGAGCTCCTCCATCCGTCCGGATAAAATGATGCTATTTGCATCAAGTAAAAAAAAGACTGCTGGCCCCTCTTTGACCTTCTGGGCAATTTCTAGCCAGCTGGCCAACAGAGGAGGAGCTGCTGCCTTGAGAGAGAGGGGGATGGCCACCCTCACTCCCAGAGTTCAGAGGAAGAAGCATTATTACTAGTTGTGGAGATCCCAGTATGTGCCAACACAGTGCTAGATAACCTATATGTGTGGGAGAGGTATTATTAAACCCCATGCAGAAGATGAACCTGAAGCTGAGAGAGGTCTTTTAGGACTCTTTCAGTGATAGAAACACAACTCTGACTGGCTTAAGCTAAAAAGGGAAAATATTGGCTCAAGTGACTAAAATGTCAGGGTGTAAGATGGTCTTCCAGTTCAGCTAGATAGAAAGACTTAAACATATCTATCCCTTGCCTTGGCTTTCCTTCGTATTATCATCACCCCAGACAGACTTTTCTTCTTGTTCACAAGATGGAGGTCTCAAACACCTCCTGGCCTCATCCTTCTAGCCTAGCCACTCCAGTACAGAATGAGCTTCCTTTCCTTTAGAATTCCAGCAAAAGTCCCAGAACTGACCCCCACTGACCAAGCAAGGGTCACATGCCATTTCCAAATCAAGCACTGTGGTTGGGGTGATGGAGCGCCCTAGTTGGCCAGGCCTGATTCAATGGCCCACAGCCAGAGCTTGAGGAGATCCTGCCCCTCTGATATCACAGAGCAGGGATGATTGAGGGAGGGAAGGATACAGGTAGGCAACAAAGATCAATGTCCATTATAATCACACTGCTGACAAGTGGCCACATTCTTCCCACTATCATATATGTAAATCACTTAGCATACGACCTGGCATACAACACGTACTTTATCAGGCTGCTGCTCTAGAACCAAGCTACACTACTAGCAAAAATAATATTTCATGTTCTCATGGGGTTCCAAAGGAGAAGACCAGAAAATTATGCTAGGTAATTGAGACTCTAACCTGACACCTTCTCAAAATCAGCCATTTTCCTACCTTGGATTGATTGGATGACCAGGAAGAAAACCACAGGGTTGTCTGGATGAAAGGACAGATTCCTTATCATCTTGCCTATATATATAAGAACCTATACATATATGAATATGTACATCTACTATGTTTAAAGCCTATACAATAGAATGAGGAGAAAAAGAAAAATAAGACATGATAAAAAAAGGTATAAAGGGCTAATTAAGCCATTATCCTTGCCATCAGGAGAGTACAGAATAATAAAACATCTTTCTTTTAAAAAGGTACTAATTGTTAAACATGAACCAACTGATTTGTATAGATAGTTTCATTCACTCTTCACAACAGTCCTGCGAGGTATATAAGATTAAAGTAGCCATTTGAGGCAGACTTGGAGATATTAAGTGTCTTGCCTCATACCTATAGCTAGCAAGTGGGAAACCCAGGATTTGAGGGCAGTTCTCTCTGATTTGAAATTAATGTTCTTGGGCACCCAGGTGGCTCAGTTGGTTAAGTAACTGCCTTCAGCTCACGTCATGATCCCAGAGTCCCAAGATCGAGTCCTATCAGGCTACCTGCTCAGCAGGGAGTCTGCTTCTCCCTCTGACCCTCCCCCCTCTCATGCTCTCCCTCTCTCTCTCAAATAAATAAATAAAATCTTTTAAAAAATGAAACTAGTGTTCTTTAAAAAAATGAAATTAGTGTTCTTGATGCTATGCAAAAGTCTGTAGGAACATCCATTCTCTTTTTTTTAAATTTAATTATATATTTTTTTCAGTGTTCCAAAATTCATTGTTTATGCACCACATCCCGTGCTCCACACAATATATGCCCTCCATAATACCCACCACAAGGCTTACCCAACCTCCCACACCCCTCCCCTCTAAAACCCTCAGTTTGATTCTCAGAGTCCACAGTCTCTCATGGTTTGTCTCTCCCTCTGATTTCCCCCAACTCACTTCTCCTCTCCACCTCCCAATGTCTTCCATGTTATTCCTTATGCTCCACAAGTAAGTGAAACCATATGATAATTGACTCTCTCTGCTTGACTTATTTCATTCAGCATAATCTCTTCAGTTCCGTCCATGTTGATACAAAAGTTGGGTTTTCACCCTTTCCGATAGAGGCATAATACTCCATTGTATATATGGACCATATCTTCTTCTTCTTCTTTTTTTTTTTTAAGATTTTTTATTTATTTGACAGACAAAGATCACAAGCAGGCAGAGAGGCAGGCAGAGAGAGAGGAGGAAGCAGGCTCCCCGCCGAGCAGAGAGCCCGATGTGGGGCTCGATTCCAGGACTGTGAGATCATGACCTGAGCCGAAGGCAGAGGCTTAACCCACTGAGCCACCCAGGCGCCTCATGGACCATATCTTCTTTATCTATTCATCTGTTGAAGGGCATCTTGGCTCTTTCCACAGTTTGGCCATTGCTGGCCATTGCTGCTATGAACATAGGGGTACAGATGGCCCTTCTTTTCACTACGTCTGTATCTTTGGGGTAAATACCCAGTAGTGCAATTGCAGGGTCATAGGGTAGCTCTATTTTTAAGGAATCTCCACACTGTTTTCCAAAGTGGCTGCACCAATTTGCATTCCCACCAACAGTGTGAGAGGGTTCCCCTTTCTCCACATCCTCTCCAATACTTGTTGTTTACTGTCTTGTTGACTTTGGCCATTCTAACTGGTGTAAGGTGGTATCTCAATGTGGTTTTGATTTGAATCTCCCTGATGACTAGTGATGATGAGCACTTTTTCATGTGTCTATTAGCCATTTGTATGTCTTCTTTGGAGAAGTGTCTGTTCATGTCTTCTGCCCGTTTTCTGACGTGATTATCTGTTTTTCGGGTGTTGAGTTTGAGGAGTTCTTTATAGATCTTGGATATCAGCCCTTTGTCTGCAGTGTCATTTGTGAATATCTTCTCCCATTCCGTGGGTTGCCTCTTTGTTTTGTTGACTGTTTCCTTTGAGGAACCGCCATTCTTGCTGGGATATAAGGTAAAGTTTCCTTGAGAAGGAAGCATTTGAGTGGTATATGAGTCAGAGACTTTTGGATGTAAATGACAAAGATCCCATTCACGCTGGCTTAAACAGAAACAGATTTTTTGTTTGTTTGTTTTATGTAACTGAAAAACTCAGGGAGAGATGGAATTGTGGGCCCAGACTGATTCAGGGGCACTAATGATTCCTGCAAGACTCACTCTCTATCTCTGTTCTCTCTTCTGTGTGAGCGATATGGGCTTCTGTGTGAGCAGAGTATGACATTCTCCTAACTTAGCTACGCTTCTGGGAAAAGAGAACTACTGTTCCAAGAATTCCAACAAAAATCCCAGATCTGAGTTTTATTGGACCATTTGAGCCATGTGCCCACTTGTGTGGCCAAAAATACACTGAACATCCCTGGAGTCAGAAGAGCAGGTGGATTCGTTTCACCAGAAACACGTAGCATAGACTGAACAGGGAGGAGGGTGTCATTTATCAAGATAAATTCAGGAGGCTCTTACCGACAGAAAGGGGAAGAGATACTTGATTGACAAGAACAGTTGATGGCTACATTAGGTATCATGGTGCTTAAGAATCCATCCACAAAGTGCAGCTTACGACAACCACTATTTATTTAGCACCAGATTCCATGGTTGCCAGTTTGGGCTTGTTCATGCGTCTGTGAACAGATGTGGGTCCACTAAGGCTGATTGGCCTCAGCTGAGCCATCATCCCTGTTTCTCAAGGTTTCTCAGCCACCAGGAGCCTAGCCCAGGCTCATTCGCAGGGTGGCAGAAGATCTCCAAGGGAAATATAAAGAGTTCAAGCACTTTTTAGGCCTCAGTTTGCATTTGCTAACATCCCACAGGCCAAAATGATCACATGACTGAGGCCAGCGACACCATGTGAAGCTACTCAAAGTTATGCAGCAAAGAGGCATGGATTGAAATAAGGCAAGAATCTGTGGCCCTTCTTGAAATCTGCCACTACAGCCATTCCATACAGCACCAGAACAGCACCTAGCACATAGTAAACACACCGGTCAAATAAAAGTTTTTCAGATGAACAACAAGGTTAGGACAAGGAAAGAGCAGGGAAGGATTCAGGCAGAAGAAACACTGTTGGCAAAGGCCCCAAGATAGTAAATATGGTTTTATCAGCGGTGAATTCATATGCTGTGGTTAATAAAGGGCTAACGGAAGTAGTGGGACACAGGGACCGTATAGCTTAGGATATGGACTTCTATTCTGTATGCACTGGGGAGTTGTTGAAGGCTTTTGAACAGTGATATGCATCAACAGTGATATGCTTTGCTAATCCCAAGCAGGATTTTGAAATGTAGCTGTAGGCTGGTAGACTTCTCTGAAGGAAAAGATCCTCAGAGGATGGAGGGACAATGACATCCTTGAAGGCACAGAGACAGAGCAGCTGCAGAGTCTAGAGTCTACTGGGCTCCAATGGGCACCGAAACTGAGTTTTGAACCCATTTTTGCCTTGGCCTATCCCAGATACTGAGTTTCTTCCCATCCCCCCAGGCTGTGAGAACTTGGAGATGTTCTGGATCCCAAACAGCAAACAAATGCTACTTGTTTTTCTCATTAGCTTGTAATGGCCACTTCCGATACCTGGGACCAGCTGGCTGTGGGGCCTCCCACCCCCAGATGTTTCTTGGTGGATCTTTAATGAGCCAAAGCTGCCCTGGGAGTGAGATTTAGGCTCTAAGCTTCCAGCTACTGCTCTGAAATACAAACTTCCACTCAGAGCTGACCTGTCCTGGTCTTTACCATCCAGCAAACACCAAAGATCTGAGGCCCACTGAGGGGTGACATTTCCATGCAGAACCTCTCCAAACCCAGCCACAGCTCAGCAGGCTTTGAAAATGACTGTGATGGATTATTACAATCCCCTGATTTACCTAAATACATCTCCTGCCTCCCAATAGCAAAGCTTCGCAATGTGGACTTTTGGGGGGCTTATTTGTATGTATGTTTTAGCAAACAAGACAAGTGTTGGCCTGCGGCAAACAACAACAAAGCCACAGGCCACATGGTTCCCTTTTGAGAAACAATAAGCATAGTGTTCATACCCCGAAAGAATATCACGCAGTGATCCTCACAGGAGCATTGCACATTAACGCGGTGTAGGCTTCACCCACAGACCCCAACTCCCTGAGGCTGGACAGGGCTCCTGCAGCTCCCGGGGGCAGGATCTGGAAATTGCAGGTGTCTGAATTGCTACAAGTGTCTCTCATTCATACCCAATTTCCATCTAATAGTGTCCTCTGGGATGGAAAGCAAGAATTACAGCAGAAGGCAGGGCCCTGTTCTAAGCACTTTACGTATTTTGACTCAGTCTTCCTGAGCCCCCTTGGAAGAAACTGAGGGAGAGGTTTAAGGGCCTGTAAAACTCACCGACCTTAATGATAATGCTTCCCTCCTTCATGATTAAATGCTCAACTTTGAACAAAACTGAAGCAGAAAGTAAATACGTGAATGTTTTTTATCTTAAATATTTTATTGAGCTATGACACATGGAAAACTCAAATAAATCTTACTGGAAAGAGCAGGAGAAAGCTCAAACATCGCCTTTGTATTAGACCCTCAAGACCCCACGTGTCCCGCCTGCCCTCTTCATCAGTGAAGAAGTGTTGATTCCCTACTTTGGGGTCCCCCCCTGGAGATGACCCACATGTGTTCCTATCACACATAATGCTCATAACTGATTGTGTTTCTCTCTTCCTCAGTAGAAGTGAACTTATCAGCACCTAGCACAATGCCTGGCACATAGCAGATACTCAACACTTGGTTGAAGGCCAAAACTTAGAAGGGGCCTTAGGTTCTAGCCCAAGCTCATAATTGCCATGACTATAAACAAGCCATTGCCTGGTCTGTGCCTCTGTTTCCCCATAAAGGGAAACTTTGGACGGCAGGCACCATTGGCTAGCTTTGCACAGTGACAAATTCAGAAAAGTTGTATCCATGGAACCCTGAGCTCAGAACCCAAGGAGTGGGAAGGCATGCGTCTGAATCTCCGTGCAGGAACCAGCCAGCCCAGCCCTAGCGCATGGATGTTAATGTGTCTGGAAGTCAAAGTGTTTATGCAGTAGTACTGGGCTGCTGCATGCAGCAGGGAGGTGTGACTGAGTTAGCAAAGGCACTTCCCTCAATCACTGCGTCATCCAAAGGCTGCCAGGTGGCAGCTGGCATCTTAGGTTGCCACTGTAGGCCAAGCAACGTCTGTTGCTCCGGGCACCCAGCTGGCTCTGTTGGAGAAGGACCGGTGAGGATAGTCTTTCTCCTGCTGGGTGTATTGGCTGGTAACACTGAGCAGGTGGGGAGGGGGTCATCAGTGGCACTTGGCTTAATCATATTCCCAACACGGGAGTTGGGGGTTGTAGTGGGGTGGGGTGACCATCTGGATTCCTAACTTCCTCATTTGAGGTCTTCCTCTGCTCAGTCGAGGTCTGAGTAACTTCCAAATGATTAGTTTCAAGTTCCAATTCCTTCCTCTGTAACATAGGACAAGTTACCTGATTTCTGAGCCACAATACCCTCATTGGGAAAAGAGTGGGAGGGATGAGGGGAATAACAATAGGTACCTAGCAAGGTTATTTTAAGATTCCACAATGAACCATATTATCTCCATACTCTAGCTAAACACTGGAACTGCTGGATACCTCTTCTCTCTGCAGTCACTGGTCACCATCATCTATTTAAAAAGCACCCCCAATCCCTCCCTATCACATGATCTATTCCTTTTTCTATGTATCACTCATCACAGTCTGTCTAATTGAGCTCTTGCTTAATTATTTGTTTGTAAAAGATACATTTTTAAATATTAGTTTAGAAGAGTAATTCATTAAATCCAATGTTAAGTTGTATGGTTCTCTTGCTCTAGAACATAAGTCCCATGAGGATATGGGCTTCACCAATCTTGATCCCTGCTATTTTCTCAGCCTTTGGGGTAATGTCTGACATACAGTAAGCACCTCAAAAAATCATGGTTCAATGAATGACCGGTGACGGAGTGGATATTAAATCATTTTACGAACCTTAAAATACTCTTTAGAGGTTATGGGTTATTATCCCTGTTAAGGCCAGACCAGGGGCTACAAGTAAAGCAGGTATCCATGAGTGCAGGTGTTCCAAGAACCAGCAAGAAGAGTCTACCAAGAAGATTGCTGGGGGACAATGCCACATGTGCCCCCAGCTAAAGCAGACAGATGCACATGAGGAAGCACATGAGGTGGCAGTCTGGGAACGATGAGTGCCAAGGAGCCATAGGCAGAGCAATGATGGTGTCTGCCACACTGTCCAAGAGGATGGAACCTGACTGAAGTCTCGCTTACTAATAGTCTTGGGTGTAGCTGAAGACAACATCAAGTGATGGGCATAAGATACAAGACTGAGGGAGGCAGGCTAGAGCTAACTGTCTGGAAAATAAAAGGTAATAAGGAAGGTCACAGAGAGCGCACAGAGCACAGAGAGAGCACACAGATAGATAGCGATAAGCAGATGTTAGTAAAACGTGTGTTGTTTCTTGAGGTCATGGACTGATTTGGGTGGTGGTGATAAGCCAGGGTAGACAGAGTTGATAAAGTCAATCCTGGCCTGGGGCTGGTGCAGACTGAACAAAGCAATGACACACCAAGGCACCATCATCCAGGTAAGGTACACAGAATTATCATTAAATCCTCACTCTTGTGACTTCTTTATATTAGTCAGCTCTGTCCACAGAGCTGTGTAACAAACTCCCCCCAAATTCAGTAGCTTTTAATATACAACGAATTTCGTTTTCTAGTTCATGGGTCTATAGACCAGTTGGGGAGCTGCTCAGCTTTAAACCTTAGGTGGTCTCCAGGCTCATGATTGAGTTCCAGTCTGTTCCATGTGTGTCTGCATTCTTTTTGGACCAGACACTATACAGTACATGTTCTTCTGATGGTGGATCATATTTGTGAGAACAAAACCAAATCTTAGAAGCACATTTATGGCCTCTGCTCACATCAAACACATAACATTCCATTGGCCCAAGCAAGTCACATGGCCAAGTCGACATCCATAGAGTGAGAAAACACACTCCTACACACACATGTGCACTGTAAGGTCACATGGAAGAAGGAGGTTGTGAAGAATTGAGAACAGCAGTCTCATTCACAAACAATCTCATTTTATCCCATGGGGAAGCTGAGGCTTCAAAGAGTTAAGCTGTTTGTCTAAAGTCACAGCCTTGTATGGGATGCAGCTGGGTTCTGGACCCAGCTTTGCCTGAGAGCAAAGTTGTATGTTATTACGATGAACTCCTCTGCTAGAGTGCAAGGTGGGCTAAGCACCCGCGGGGGCACAGGGAACTGGAGTTCAGCTTCAGAGGCTGCTCACCCACCCAGTAGTGTGCAAAGCACCTAAGTTAACTAGAGATCTCCTGTCTGCTCAAGGTCAGGCCCCAGATGAGTATCAGGAAAGACACCTGGAGCCTTGTTCTTCCTGCTCCTTGCACCATTCCCCCTACATAATAACATGTGCTCCTGACTTGAAAACATCACCCAAGAGGGTTCCTCCTCCCTGAGAAATCTTACCATTGCAATCTAACCAGAGGTTTTCAAAGCAGGCCCAGGAGACCCAGAGGTGACAAATAGTTCCGTTTTCACTTCCTTGAAATTTCTCCTAAGTGTGCCTACTCTGCCAACCATATCTGCAAAGGGAAAGAGGTGAAGTTCACACCATTCAACTCCCAGCTGTTGCCATGGAGCTCATCCAGACACCAACATGCCAGGCACTCAGGCTGGGCTGCGCTGTGCAAAGGAATCAAAGAGGGGGAAAATAATCAGCAGGGGAGCCAACTCTTGTTTAACTGCAAATACCTTTGAGAGGAAGCAATTGAGGGAAAAGAAATTATGAAAACCCCAGTAGAGAGAACAGAGTTGGGACGAAGGCTGATAAGTCATGCTGGTCCCTCAGCAGGACAGTCTCTGCTCCATCTACTGCCAAAGTGGGAAACTTGTTTCCAGAAGCGATTTGCCAACGACACACGTCCCAGTCACCCCTAACAAGGTTCTTAGAAAGAGCAGAGCGGACTTCCTGATGGGCAGGGAGACTGTAAGAGCCCAGGATGCTGACGGGAGGGCTGAGCTGGTTTGCACTAGAATTTAAAGAGAAGGAGATGAAGGCTGAGAATTGGGACCCAAGTGGGAGATATTAGATGGCAATATAGTACATCCGTGAGTCTCCCAAAAGGGGAGAATGCCCCCGGCAAAGCAGGGTGGGGGAGGGCATCTGAAAGCTCAATTAGAGGCAGAAATGCTTTAGATCGTTCCAATAAGAATTACAGTAGATTTTTGTTCGCTAATCTTTATTAAAAACAAACCATCCATTTTAGCTTAAAACTTCCTAAAGCTCAAGTATTTAACCACAAAGAAAATTATATCTTATAATTATTTTGCACTGAGGATTATTTTGATCTGTAAACTTTTTAAAAAGACACCTAGCAACTAAAAGACACTTTGTGTCTCTGATCTCAGGAAAAGTGGATAAACTGGAAGGCCTGGAGTAAGGAGAGCCTCTGAGACCATTCTGGTACCTAGAAGCTCCAAGTCACCACTACCTACACCACACCAGTGCCTCCCAACTTGAGCCACTGTTGGGCTGCCGATGGTACATGCAGGCCCGTTTGTTGGCTGAGGTTCTGGTCATGATCTCAAGTCACTGTTATCTGCAAGCACTGCAGGAAAGGATATGCGAGAGAAGCAAGAAGCACAGTATCTCCAGTCTCTGAGCTCCCAAGGGGACTTTCAGTTATCCTCAGGCAGCTTCTCATGGAGGCTATGAGGTTCTAGAAGGATTCCAGCAGTCTCGCAAAGGGGTGCCAAACTAGGAGTGAAAAGGCCTGTGTTAGAGCCCTGGCTCCAACAATGCAGCCATGCAACATGGAGACATCCATTCACCTTTCTGAGGCTTGGCCTCAGTTTCCATATCTGTGAAATGGGGTTGTCTTCCTGTCGTTCACTGAGCACTTAATGAAGGTTGTGCCCTGGCAAAGTGTGGGCCACGTGCTACACCCGTGTCTTATGTGCATAGTGCTATGAAATAATTGTGAGCCAGGATTTTAAGACCAAGCCATTTCATATAAAAATCCAGATTTCTGCTTTCTCTTGAAAAACAATGTGATCTAACACCACTGAAACCACCAGCATTACAATCAGCTGGAGTAATCTGCTCCATTTCGAGACAATACACACTCGCTACTTGGCCTTAATTCCCACCACCCCATTTGCCCAACCCTAGGGCCAAGAGTCAGCTGCCTATTAGAGAAACTCTGTTTTACCCTAGCGTAGACAGAAACTTGGAAAGCACTATATATGTTATCCTGTAACAACTCTGAAGAGTAATGCAGTATTTTCAGTCCCATTTTACTGATAAGGAAACTGAGTCCTTTTGCTTTTCTGCCTAAACAGGATCGTGTACGCTTTAATTCAATCGCCACTTGCTTAAGGTCACAAAACTAGTGACAAGAGACCAGGTCTGATCCGGAGCTGCCCAGCTCATAACCCATGTTTATAAGCACCGTGCTATTCTTCTGGCCTACAAAAGGCACCATTAAACATGTCAGTGTATTCAGATCACAACACTGGGTTTCAGGGAGACAGTAGCCCATCTGGGTTTCTTTTCCACATCTCACTTGTTGCCGCAGATAAGTGACCTGCACAGGGATCAAAGCCATAAATAAAAAGAGCAGGGAAAATATTGCTGACGGGACCCGAAGAAATTATTCTGTCAGATGTCTTCATTTGAAGGAAGGGAAACAGACAGACGTGGAAAGGTTAAGTAACTTTCCTGTAGTCCTATATTTCTTAGAAATATCAATGTTAGAGCAAGATTAGGAAAGTGAGGTAAAGATGTTAATTAACCTGCCAGAGAGATATTTGGACTCCCAAACTCACTTGAGCTAAAAATGTGTGGATGGGACAAGTACCAAAGTTTTGAGAGGGAGTCAGAATGACCTGGGGATTGCATCCATTTCCTCCTCTGCTCTTGATAGAAATTGTCCCCAAAATCTTGGCAAGGGAGTCATGTAGCATTTCACATCATTTCCTTTTGGAAACAGAGACTGTCAGAAGTACAAATGTCATCAAGAGGTCGTCTAGACCAATCATCTCATTTCACAGGTGAGGAAGCCAAGGCCCCCCTGTCCCAGGCTGTTCCAAAAACCGTTGCAGAGCTAGGCAGGAGCCATTCCTGCCCCACATTCTGAGCTCACACCCCTTGGTACCCATGCTTCTGTGAGCTTCTCACCAGCTCAGCTCGAGTCTCTTCCTGGGAAGTATTTTAATGATGTTATTCAGAGGCTCCCTGCCTCATTCCTCAGGGTCTCAGGATGGGGAGGACAGCTGGTCTAAAAAAACACTCACAGCTAGATTAATAAGAGAAGCAACACCTTCAAGTTCCTTCTTTTCAGCAGGAGGGTGAGAAACACAGCTGTTTCTCTCTCTGCATCCCAGATGCTCTGAGGGAAGCAGAGATGTTCCTTGCTTTCCCACTTGATTAGAATTATGTGTGCTTCACATTGATTGTGTGCGCAGATGCCTCCCCCTCCAAGCAGTCTTCCTTGACTCCCTGCCAGAGTCAGTGCTGCCACCTCTGGGCTTATGCCCTCAGGAATGTCAGTGGAGGGACTCTGTGACACACCTGCAGACTAGCCATTGCTGATCTCCTCAACTGTCTGAGAAGCTGCTCCAAGGCAGGGACCAAATCTCATTCATCTTTTCCCTGCCTTCTCCCAGCGGTGGTGCACCTTACAGCCATAAAAAATAGTTGCTGGCGGGACGCCTGAGTGGCTCAGTTGGTTAAGCGGCTGCCTTCGGCTCAGGTCATGATCCCAGCGTCCTGGGATCGAGTCCCACATCGGGCTCCTTGCTCATCAGGGAGCCTGCTTCTCCCTCTGCCTCTGCCTGCCATTCTGTCTGCCTGTGCTTGCTCTCTCTCCCTCTCTCTCTCTGACAAATAAATAAATAAAATCTTTAAAAAAAAAAAAATAGTTGCTGGCATTTATTCTGGGATTATAATAGACCACAGTCTGGGCTAAGCCCGTGGCACACTTTATCTCAGGGAATCCTAATGCAAGGAAAGTATTACTATGCCCACTTTATGGATGGGGACACTGGAAGTTAACTTCTTCACAGTTTCTATTGCAGCACTAGTAAATTCAAAATTCCCCATGGATTGCTTCTCTTTCCCCCTTCCTTCACCCTCCACGTATCTCCAAGGCCCTCAGACTCACCCAGCTTCCTCCTGTCTCAAGCTTTATCTGAGCGGATTTCTCGCTCTGCATCACATCCTCTCCTTCATACAGTTAGTTCTTGGCTCAAAGGTTTTCACCAAGATGGCCTCTCCGAACCCCCAAACAAGGCCATACCCTCTTGTAATTAGCTCTCAGAGCCTCCCCAACTTTTTGTTCATGGCATTTACCTCTTCCAGTGCTAATCAATCCCCTTGTCACCCACCCCAGCTATGAGAGATGGATTGCATGATTCCTAGTGAACTGTGGGTCTGCCCGGACTCTTAGGATTGACTTCTAATTTTTTAGGGGATCTCAGATATACAATGTCCTTCAGTACACAGCACACTCTTGTTGGGCCAGACAAGGCTCCTCTAGGTGCTATTTCTTGTTACATTTACTTTTCCCCTTTGTCCTTCAAACCTGCTGCCTGCACCCTTTCCTGTGGCCAGCCTTAGTCATGGGCCTGCTCTGTAGCGTATTTGAAGCAGGTCCTCAAGTATGCATGCCTACAGCCTTGTAAAATGAGTTTTGTTTGTTGGGGCACCTGGGGGGCGCAGTCAGCTAAGCGTCCACCTCTTGGTTTCAGCTCAGGTCATGATCTCAGGGTCATAAGATCAAGCTCTGCGTTGGTCTCTGTGTTCAACATGGAGGTGGCTGAAGACTCTCTCTCCCTCTCCCTCTGCCCCCCCCACCAACTCTCTCACACACTCTCTCTCTAAAAATAAATAAACAAGGGCACCTGGGTGGCTCAGTGGGTTAAGCCTCTGCCTTCAGCTCAGGTCATGATCTCGGGGTCCTGGGATTGAGCCCCACATTGGGCTCTCTGCTCAGCGGGGAATCTGCTTCCCCCTCTTTCTCTGCCCTACTTGTGATCTCTCTCTCTCTCTCTGTCAAATGAATAAATAAAATCTTTTTTTATTTTTTTTTAAAAGATTTTATTTATTCATTTGACAGAGAGAGAGATCACAAGTAGGCAGAGAGGCAGGCAGAGAGAGCGAGGGGGAAGCAGGCTCACTGCTGAGCAGAGAGCCTGATGCAGGGCTCGATCCCAGGACCCTGAGATCATGACCTGAAATCATGACCTGAGCCGAAGGCAGAGGCTTTAACCCACTGAGCCACCCAGGTGCCCCAGAATAAATAAAATCTTTAAATAAATAGATAAATAAATAAACAAAACTTTAAAAACTGAGTGAGATTAATGAGTACCCATATATCAGAGCTCATGAACATGCATAAAAAATTGTTTTCCTCTCTCTTGCTCACTCTCTCAAATAAATACTATAAAAAAAAGTTTAAAAAATGAGTTTTGCTTGCTTGTGTTTCTATATTGCATAAATGACATATTATAATAAAAACATATGTTAGTTCCATATTTTGTGGGCTTATATGATTATCATCTGTCTCCTTCTTCATAATTACAGGCTCCTTGAGGACAGGCCCCTTATCTGTTTTGCTTGTCATTTTGTCCCCAGTGTCTAGCCAAGTGCCCAATAGAAAGTAGGCATTTATTGACTGAATAAACATCTGACTTCCAAGCACATGCACAAACTGCTATGCACAGTAGGAAAAGCAGGTGCCAATAAATGATTACCTCAATGAGAGAATAGATGGAGGAGGTGATCAACCACGAGATACCAGCTGGGAAAGACCAAATGCTTGGCTAACAGATAACATCCAGTCCCAATAGGCAGCTGGTTCACTTTCAACAAAGTGGGCTTCCTGTTTGGCCAAAAAGAAAATTACTTGGTTCCTACTTCCTCTTTCCAGTAACTGCTGGGAGTCCATGGCTGGAACAGCCATCAACCACCAATGAAAGAACAGACCAGCTCTTATTAGGAGAGGGTATATAAGGGCATCCTTATATTGCTTCCTTCCAAGCACTTCACACTCAGCCTCCTAGAAAAGCTACTCTTTCAGCCCAGCCCCTGAAATCACGCGGGCAACTCCCCCTCCCCCCCCAAATTGGATTTTTTAAACCACCACTTAAAGGAAAATGGAGCGTGGGAAGGTATGACCTGAGGTGACAAGAAAATCAATAGCAGGGTTTCAAAGTCATTCTGGATGAAAGGCCCGGAGGCCAAATGATAGAAGAGAAAGGGAGTGGACACTGGGGGATCTGCTTCAGGCTTCCGGGTCTTCTCAGAATGCCTGTTCCCTTTATCCTACAGGGGGGAGGAAATGGGCACATGCAGATAAAAAGAGTGGCTGGGGGGCACCTGGGTGGCTCAGTGGGTTAAAGCCTCTGCCTTCAGCTCAGGTCGTGGTCCCAGGGTCCTGGGATCGAGCCCCGTATCGGGCTCTCTGCTCAGCGGGGAGCCTGCTTCCTCCTCTCTCTCTGCCTGCCTCTCTGCCTACTTGTGATCTCTGTCTGTCAAATAAAAAAAAAAAAAAAAAAAAAAGAGTGGCTGGATAGAACCCAAGCCTAAAGCTTATGTATGGAATCAGAGAAATGTATGGAGGCAGGAAGGTCCCTGTGAGATGGATCATCTGGCCTAGCTCTGCATTTTATATCTACCCAAAGCCCGGGAAAGCAAGGACGGGCCCACATTCCCATAGTGAGTAAATATATGGGGCAGATTGGAAACTTGGTTTTCTGGGTCCTACCCCAGAGCTCTTTCCATTACATCAAGATTCCTTACACAGTAGATAGTCCAGTGTGATAGACAGAACAACGACCCCAGAGATGTCCATGTCCTAATCCCCAGAACCTATAAATGTTACCTTACATGGTAAAAAGAACTTTGCAGACGTGATTAAGTTAAGGCTTTCAATGGGGAGATTATCCTGAATTACCTGGATGGGCCCAGTGTAATTGCAAGTGTCCAAGTCAGGGAAGCAAACGTGATGACAGGAGCAGAGGGTGACTCAGGAGGCCTCTGGAAGTTGGAAAACAAGGAAAGAGACTTTCCCCTGGAGTCTTCAGAAGGACCACATCCTTGCCAACCTACTTTAGGCATCTGACCTCCCGAACTACAAAGTGATAAATCTGTGCTGCTTTAAGCCACTAAGTTTGTGGTAATTTGTTATAGCAGCAATCAGACACAAATATATCCTGTGATACTACTCAACCCACAGGCTAACGATGCAAATTCCCCGGAGATGAGAAGGCTTAGGGATTCCCATCCACACTTGAGTGACAGCATATCACAGTGATTACAAGCACGCTCCATGGAAAAACCCCAAAGACCATCCACAGGAGAGTGGATAGACATTGCGGTACACTCACAAGCTGTGGAACAGCATATGACCATTAAACAGAACAGACTGTTTATTTATTTATTTATTTATTTAAAAGATTTTATTTATTTATTTGACAAACAGAGATCACAAGTAGGCAGAGAGGCAGGCAGAGAGAGAGGAGGAAGCAGGCTCCCTGCTAAGCAGAGAGCCCGATGTAGGGCTCGATCCCAGGACCCTGGGATCATGACCTGAGCCGAAGGCAGAGGCTTTAACCCACTGAGCCACCCAGGCGCCCCCAGACTGTTTTTTTTTTTTAAGAGTTATCTATTTCTTTTAGAGAGAGAGAGAGAGAATCTCAAGCCAACACCCCACTGAAGTCGGAGCCTGAAGCAGGGCTCGATCTCACAATCTTGAGATCATGACCTAAGCGGAAGTCAAGAGTCAGTTGCTTAGCCGACTGTGCCCCCCAGGCACCCCTCACAGAACAAACTTCTAAAACATGTAAGGACATGGATGGATTGCTTAAGACATGAGATTGGAGAGAAAGAAGCCAAGACACAAAAGCTTAAGTACTGAATGATTCCAGCTGCTTCGAATTCACGCACAGATAAAGCTAATCCATGGTGATGAAAATCAGAAGGATGGTTACCTTGTAGGAAGAGTATCGATCATATGATCTCTCTGATATGAGGAATTTGAGAGGCAGGGTGGGAGGTCATGGGGGGTAGGGAGGGAAAAAATGAAACAAGATGGGACCAGGGAGGGAGACAAACCGTAAGAGATACTTAATCTCAGGAAACAAACTGAGGGTTGTTGGGGGGTGAGAGGGAGGGATAGGGTGGCTGGGTGATGGACATCGGGGAGGGTATGTGCTATGGTGAGTGCTGGGAAGTGTAAGCCTGATGATTCACAGACCTGTACCCCTGGGGCAAATAATACGTTATATGTCAATAAAAAAATAATAATAATAAAAAATCTTTAAAAAGGAGAGGGGACAAAAGAGCCAGCCAGGGCTGGCAGTGTTCCATGCCATTATTTGGTTACGCATGGCATACGTAAGGAAAAATCCACTGTGTGGTACATTTAGGATTTGTTCATTTTCCTATGAAGTACACTGTGGTTTAACCTCAGCTTTGTCATTTTCTGTATATGACCTTGGGCAACTTCCTGAATTTATCTGAGTCTGCATTTCTCACCTGTGTAATGGGGCTATTAACAGCTCCTACTTCTTTTTTTTTTTTTAAGATTTTATTTATTTATTTGACAGAGGGAAAGAGATCATAAACAGGCAGAGCAGCAGCAGAGAGAGAAGGGAAGCAGGCTGCCCGCTGAGCAGAGAGCCTGATAACAGGGCTCGATCCCAGGACCCTGAGATCATGACCTGGGCTGAAGGCAGAAGAGCTCCTACTTCTAAGAGTTCACCACTGTGCCTGACACACATAAGCGCTTCCCAAGTACCAGTCACTGTTACTCATGTGTAGGCAGTGTGCACCATTTCCTCCCAGCTCCACAATCAGAGCCGTTAAGCTGGTAGCTTCAACTCTGTCCTGATGGGAATATTCCCACCACCACAATTGTCCAAAACTACAAATGAGTGACTTTGTTAACTTGTTTGGACAGCCAGTGGTTAAACACGTACCAGCATACCACTGTACAGATAGTTGAAGTCAGACCTTCTCTAGAGAGTGTTTTACTTTAGGAAAGACAAGGGACCCTGTGGGAGGAAAGCAGGACGTGCCACCTCCACCCTGGAGCGGACCCAGAATGCCAGAGCTGCTGCACAGGGCGACCCCCTGTGGGCCTCATGGCAGCATCAGAGTCCCCCACCAACCTCTCTTTCTTCTCTCACCCCTGGGCTTTAGCCACTTCTTACTGCCAACCTGGCCTTTCACACCCCGTCTTCCCTCAATATACCCCTTGTGAGAGGCCTGGCCAACCTTCCCACCATCCCCAAGCCGCCAAAGAACCACCCACCTCCTCACCGAACCCTCCTCAGAGAGCTTGACCAGAGTCACACTCCCCGTTCTTCCCTGCTGGAGCCAAATGCCCTTAGATTCTCCTCGAATCAGCTCTTTCTCATCATTAACGTCTTAGCTCGAATGTCACTTCCTCAGAGCAGCTGTCCTTGGCCACTCTCAGTCACTGACCGAGGTTCCCATATGTGTGACTGCTTACCTACTTGGGACACTAACTACAGATAGACACTATTTTCTTCACCCCCACTCTGTATATCAAGAAAATGAGGATTGGAGAAGTTAGGGAACTTGCCCACCGTCACAAAGCCAAGAAGGGACAGAGCTGGGATTTGAACACGCATAAGCCTGGGCACTTAGCCTCTTTGTTATCTGACGAACTGGAAGGAAGGGCTGTGCAGGCACCTGGGGAGTCCTGACAGAAGATGGCTCATCGGGACCCAAGTCCAGGTTGGGGGGCGGGCGCCACTGCCAAGCTAAGGAGTCCCACAGAGTCTGGCTGCGAGTTTGAAGTCTGATATCCCCAGGCCAGCGTGGTAACAAGACACAGAGAGCGATGAGGGCGCAAAGGAGGCAGCAAGGCTGTGTGAGCAGACTGTGCCTTTATTCACTTATTTATAGAGAATGAGATATTAATCAAGGGCGCATCCTTTGAACTGTCAGCACCTTCTCCTGCAGCAGCAGGTCAGCAGGTGTGACGAGCTTGCGCTGGGGGAGGCAGTCAGACTCTCTGCTTCTAAGGCTCCCAGGCTCCCCGGCACTGGGCCTTCTCTACGCCTGAGAATCAATTCTTTGGCCAGAGAAACACCGGCTTCACGGCAGATAAGTGGGGAGTGGGAGCAGGAGTTTGGGAAAGCCAGCTGGGGCCGCGGAAGGGGTACTGGACAGGAGTTTCCAAGCCTCAGAGCACTGTGTAGAGCACTTAACACAGTGCCTGGCACATAGAGGGCACTCAAGAAATGTTTGATGGGGGGCCCCTGGGTGGGTCCATCGGCTAAGTGTCTGCTTTCAGCTCAGGTCATAATCCCAGAGTTAGGCTCCCTGCTCGGTGGGGAGTCTGCTTCTCCCTCTCCCTCTGCCCTTCCCCCTGCTCCTTCTCTCTCTCTCTCTCTTTCTCTTGCTCATTCTCTCTCTCAAATAAATAAAATCTTTTTTAAAAAAGTGTTCATTGGTGACAGTGGTCCCAGCTCTGAACGACCTTAGGCAAGTCACGCAGTCTGTGTCTTCCTTCCCTCAGATGCAGGAGACATGGGAGAGGACCGCCCTCCGGGCCCTCCTCCCAGAAAAGCTGGGAGGTGCTCAGCATGGTGGTTGGTTTCTCATAAATCCATCCTGAATGACTGTCATTTGTGCTAAACACGAAGCCCGGTAAAAATGTAAGTTATTTCAACAGCCATCTGAAAATGCAGTACAATTTCCGGACAGGTGGTGAGCTCTCCATCACGCGGTTTATGCTGATAGCCGGCTGCCCTCGGGGGAGGCAGTGCTGTTCAGAGATTGAACCTCAGAAGCCAATCATGAGACTCCAGCTCCCAGCTCAGCTGCTCATTAGCTGTGTGGTTTTATGTTCGTTCACCTCTTGGATCCTGGTTCCCTCATCTCTTAGGTTGAAATCGTAACAGTACCTGCCTTATATGGTTGTTTGGGGAATTCAGTAATATAATACGCAAATAAGTGATTTACTGAGCCACTGACATGAAATGGCTTGTTCTCCTATTTCTGCCTCTGGTTGTACACAGCCAAATCCACCACCTTACCCATTTGGTAATGATCGCTTTAGCAGACGCCAAAACATTCTGGCCACTGAAAGTCCAGCCCAGTTTAAGTCTCATTTCTCCCCTCCTCCTTGTGCGGGTTGGACTGATAGCTCAAGAAACGGAACTGGAAGTGGGGGAGAGGTTCGGCCTGCTCATTCACACCCCTTCTTCCCTGCCCCTCAGAACGATATCCACCTCCAACCCTCTCTGATTCTAGGCATCTCCTTCCTCCTCTGACATCCAGTGTCCAAGACAAGGAGCTGATGTGCTACCCTTCTGAGCTCCAGGAGGTTGGGCTTGTGGGGGGAGGGGTTCCTTGCCTCGTAGAGGGTCAGTGACTTTCCAGGAGGTACGGGTGGTCTCTGCTGCTCCGGTGGTCTTTGCATCCCTGCTATGGCTGCTTCTTGGGGGGGGGGGGGGTCTCATTAACATAGTTCAACGGCAGCTCTCAGAGAGGGGCAGCCCTCTTGTCCTTCAGCCTATCTGGAGGCCACGATGGCCCTTCTCCTCTCTTGCCAGCTGCAGTCCCTTTCGGAAGCCTCTGGGCTCCTTTGCACAGAGCTACAGGAGCCCTTGACCACCCAGTCCTTTGGGTCTCGAGGTGCACACCACACACCAGCTCCCTACTAACTGTAGGGGAGAACACACTGTCCCTCTTAGGGTCCCTGGCTGGGTCTGAGCGTTAAAGTGACAGAGATTAACAGCAGAAAGCATACAAGTGTATTTAATATGCTTTACATAACATGCAGGCCTTCATAAGGAAATGAAGAAATGACTAAACTTGAATACTTTGATGCCAGCTTTGATGACTAGTGGACAGTCACAGTGGACTATAATAGGCCAAGGAGCACAGAGGAAGTGAGTTCCCCGGGGAAACTCAGCAAGACCTGTTTGTACGGATTGCTCTCTAGGTCCCTTTGTCTTCAGAGATGAGAATGCTCCTTCCGTCCAAGCACAGGCAGGCGGAGGCCAGGTCAGACAGCTCCCAGCTAAACCGTAGCAAGCACTGACTACCTTCTAAGTTGTGAATTACAGCAAGCACTTCCAAATGGGGCTGCAGCTGGCAGACGAGCCCGGTGCCCCTGAGAGGACTCTCCCAGGAGGGTTTTTATGACCTGCCTCAAGGTAAGGGATGGCAGTGAGAGTGACCTTCCCACTCCTGCTGCTTTCTCAGACCCCTTCAGCTTAAAATCTTTAATATGCCAGGGTGCCATATTTGGGGTAGCGTGTCCTGAACCCCATCAACACCCATCTGGCCTGGGCAGCTCCAGCCGTCCCCACTGCCTTCCTCAGCACCAGTCTCTATGCATTCCATGTTCATGTCTGCGCCCAAACTCGAGGGACCTGGGCTGAGCTCACCCACCCCTTGCTCAGCACCCTCGGTCCCCAGGGCAACCCAGACCCGGCCTGCGGGCTCTGCCATTCAGCAAACGCCCGGCTGGTCCTTTGTGCAGGGCCTTCCCTTGGAGGCCGGTTTTGGCGGGGTAAGAAACCCCTCACTAGAACACTCGTTCAGCACTAGTTCAGTTACACCCCAGAAGGGGCATTGGGGGCCGGCGTGGGGGTGGCAGGACCAATCTGCTGCCTTCTCTGGGCGGGGGGGAGGGGGGGTTGTCGTCCTCAGAATAGGAGAAAGTGCCTCTGTTGGATCCTCTGCTCTGGGCCTTAAGCGTCTGTCCTGGGATAAAATTTCAATTCCTCCAACATCCCCCGAAGGCTAAGTTAGCCTCAACCTTCAAACCTGGCAGGCGGTCAGTGGTCACCTAGTGCACCTGTTGGCTGCTTGTCTCAGCTCCCGCCCACCCCGCGCCCACCACGCTCCAGCTGAGCTTCTTTCAGTTCCCCAAATCTGCCCCCTGGGTCTCTTCACTCTCCATCCCCTCACCCCAGGGAGTCCCTCCCCAATCCCCTCCTCCCCTACCACACTCCTCGTGGCCACCCAGGCCTCAGCTGGAAGGTGTCAGCGACGTCCTTGCTGACCATCCCTGGGTTAGTCAGGCACCCACACTCAGGTTCCCAGGGCACCGCCCTTGCTCCCAAGCTTATTTTTCTGCTTCTCCCACTGGAAAGCAGGCACGTGTCTATTGAGCGACCTCCCACCCCCCCACCCCAAGGCCTTCACCAGTGGCACAGTGGTTGGTACAGAAGAGGTGCCCAATACCTGTTCGTTGAATGGGGAAAACCCCAATTTAGCTGTTCTTTTTAAAGGCCACTGTCTGATGAAGCTCTGGCACCTGGGGATCTTGGGGCCCTCAGCTCTTCGCCCCGAAGAGGCAAAGCAACCCCTAACAGAGGGTGCGGGCTCCCCTGGCCCCGGGCAAACCTCACTCTGCTTCCCACAGCGCTCCCCCAGGATGCCATCTCCCAGCAGATTTCACGAGGCCTGGGAGAGCTAGGAGGAAAGAGGAATAAAAAGCAGAAGAGACTCAAACCCAATTCTATGAAGCTATAAAGTTACCAGGGCCCATTTCTCCCTGAAGGTCCAAAGCCTCCCTCCCTAGGATCTGTGTTAATGGACCAGTTACTAACGTTCCATCTGAGAACAGCCAAGATAGTTAAGGGCTTGAGACCAAGTCCATGGCCATTAACCAGCTAATAGGTGAGAAAGAATGCGTGGGCCAGCACTTGGACGGCTGTCAAACACGGCTGGGCTACACAGCAAGGCAGAGTCCTTCCTGTGCTACCCACTGGCCAGGAGACCTTTACTAAGTCAGCTCAGCTTTCAGCACCGGATCAAGATATGGGGATTCGGAGTCGTTCATTCCATAAATATTTGCAGAGTTCCCACTATGTGCCAGAGCCAGGGATTGCATTCCTTCCTTTACCAGTGGTTTTGGGAAGAAATACTGATTCAGAAGCTTCCAGGCCCCAGGCTGGTAACAAAAATGAGAGGGAGGGGGAACACTGCAGTGTCCGTGCCTGGTGGGAAGGGGGCAGCAGCTGCTCTATTCTCACTGGCCGTTGTCTCTGGAATGTGGCCCAGCAGGGCCAGGGCTTCTATTATTCTAGAGAATCTGAAAACTGATATTTTTATGTAATATCTTATCATTTTTAGATGTTGGCAACTAATGCAAAATTTTAAAAATTCCCATGCAGTTCCAACACATGGGCCAGCTTTGGCTTGCCAGAGGAAAGCTGGTGACCCCAAGGAAAAGCTATGACATAGCTGATAGGAGGGGCCCAGCTCAGAGTCTCTACTTCTAGTTTATCTTTTATCAGTATTACTGTGATTTGTAATACATACCTAGCTCCAGAAAGCTCTTAGCCCAGAAGTTGAAAGAAGGTACACAGATGTATGGGTAGAACCTGTATTCAAAAGTTTTAATGTGAACCACAAGATAGCTGCAGAGGATGGAGAGATCATTTCCCTAGAAAAGAAAGCAGGCTTCCTGGAAGAGGTGGCGTGGGCTGGGCTGAAGAAGACTTGTGAGACCCTGTAGTCCTCAGCCACATAACCACACAGAGCATCTCTCCAACTCCCTAATCTGAGGAAGTGATCAGAAACATCCTCAAGGCACCTGGGTGGTGCCATCAGTTGAGCATCAGACTGTTGGTTCTGGCTCAGATTGTGATCTCATGGTCATAGGATCAAGACCCATGCCTGGCTCCATGCTTAGTGGGGAGTCTGCTTGGGATTCTCTCTCTTTCTCTCTGCCCCTCCTCCCACATGCATGCTCTTTCTCTCTCAAATAAATAAATCTTAAAAAAAAAAAAAGAAAGAAAGAAAAGAAACATCCTCTGATACTGTGTTTCTGGATAGAAAGTCCCAATGTCACGAAGACAACAATTCTCCCTAATTTATAAAACTGGGTAGTCCCAATAAAAATATCTTCAGATTTTTTTTTTCTGCAGCTAAGCCAGTTGATAATAAGTTGATTCCTTCATTTGGAAGGAAAACAAATAAGAATAGTGAGGAAAATCCTGAGAAAGAACAAAGAATGGGGATCTAGCTCTACTAGATACTAAACCATGCTGTGAAGCCTCTATGTTTGAAATAAAACAGAACAGGAAATTCCGGAAAAGACCCATTCATAACAAATTTAATATGCAATAACAACAACAACTCAAATTAGAGGAAAAAATCATTGACTTTGAAATTATATCCAGATAATTAAAGCACCATATAGAAAAAAGATATCGCTGGATTCATTACTCATGTCATACATCAGGATAAATCCCAAATGGATCAGAAATGTAAATGTGAAAAAGGAAACCATAAAAGCACTTAAGAAAAAATTGTTGAATTCCTCTGTAGCCCCGGGATGGGGAAATCATTCCTAGCTATGACTCAAAATCCATGAGCAATAGGGAAAATATAGATATATTGATTACATTAAGAAATTTTCTTCCCATGGCAAAAGTTGTTAGGAACAAAATGAAAAGATAAACAACAAAATGGGAATGGTAATTGCAACTTACATCACAAAGAGTTCATATACCTATATGCACACACGCTTCTAAAATGAGAGGAAAGACCAGTAAAGCTGTAGAAAAATAAGCTACAGGATTATACCAACAGTCCACGAGAAAGAAATGCAAGTGGCTCTTAACCTTTTAAAAGGTGCTCAAATGTGTTCATTATAAGAGAAATATAAATTAAAACATGACTGAGGTATAATTTCTCATCTATTCAATTGGAAAAATTAAAGTTTGACAAATTCTCTGTTGGAGAATCTCTGGAGAAACATGATCTCAGGCTTCGCTGGTAGAAACTCATATTGTACAATCCCTATGGGGGAGAATTTCAGAATACCTGCAAAAATTACATATACATTTACCTTTGAACCGGCAAGTCCATTTCTAAAAATAAAACTCAAATATACCCTAGCAAGAAACATGAAGAGATTTATGCACAAGGCTACTCATTGAGAACTATTTGTAGTAGTAAAAGATAGGAAACAACTCACATAGCCATCCAATACTTTTTGAAAAAACTACAGAATACTCATACAATGACCAGACAACCAATCATCCTGGTTTGGGACATATGGAAATTTCAGTGCTAAGACCTGGAAAGTCCTGGGCAAAGAGGGACAAGTTAGTCACTCTTAAAATTGAGAACTGTGCAACCGTAATGAAGGAAGGAGCCATATCTTTTGATACTAGTATGGCGTGGCCACCAGAATGCATAGTTACATGAAAAAAAGCAAAGTGGAGGGAAGTATGTAGCGTATACTACTATTTATCTAAATAAGGGGCGAAGACAAAACACATACACAAACTCACACACACACACCTGCTGATGTTATCAAAAGAAAAAAAAAGAAAAGAAACCATACTATTAATAATAGTAATGATATTAATAAACCATATTATTTTTAATTGTTACCTACCATTAGAATGAAGGAAATAGGACAAAAGGTACAGAAATACCAGCTAGACTTCTATGAATAATTGTAATAATTTGTATATTTGATTTGTAATCATGCAAATATCCTACGTAACTATAAGAGATATTGAATTATAAAAAGAAACTCCAAAAAAATTGTTTTAAATGACTTCTGTTTCATGCAGTGACAGAGTAACTGAGACTAGACCAGCCCTTCCACCGTGGGAACGCATATAAAGTAACTGTTTTTAGATGTCGTGGGACAGGTGGTTGAGGACCGTGATCCCTTAGAGAAACTACCTGGGCTCTCTCCTTGGGGGTACTGCCCTGGACCTTGCAGCACAGGGAAGTGGACTCCAAGCAGCAAAGCTGTTTTGATGAGAGGAGGGGGTAGATAGAATTCTGGCTACTGAGCCAGTTGGAGTTGCAGGATTGGGTAACAGATGGGAGGGACTTGTGCATAGAAAGGGCTTTGAGGGGCACCAGGGTGGCTCAGTCGGTTAAGCATTCGACTCTTGGTTTCAGCTCCGGTCATGAACTCAGGGTCATGGGCTTGAGCCCCATGTCAGGCTCTAGGCTCAGCGCAGAATCTGCTTGTCCCTTTCTCTCTGCTCCTCCCCCCACCCCCAGCACACACACACTCTCTCTCTCAAATAAGTAAATAAAAATACAGTCTTAAAAAAAAGAAGAAGAACAAGAAAGAGCTTTGACATCAACACAGGAGTCCCCTTAAGTCCTAGCTGAATACGAAGAGTAAATATACATGACTAGATTCCAGAAAGCCTGGCAGAGAAACAGCTACAAAGAAACAGTGATCTGAACGTAGATTCCAAAAGTCATAGCTCTGGGAGGCATATGAGGTGTAATCATCCAGAACAGAGAGACCTCCCGAACACTCTCGGCATTCAATGGAGATACTGGCCAAACCACCCCCTAGAGTATGGAGCTACTATAGCTCCCAAGTAAGGACTACTCTAGACATACCTTTACAAAATGATCAAAGTGATCCACTAGTAAATGAACTGCCTTCCAGAAAAAAAATCCAAAACTGTTTAAATGAATACACCAAATCCCAGATTCAACATCCATAGCATCTACAATATCCATCGTACAATCGAAAGTTAAACAGGTGAAAAAACAAGAAGACTATAACTAGGAAAAATAATGAATAGTCATCAAGAGAAACAGGTCCAGAGATGATAGAAATGTTGTAACTAGTAGACAAATAATTATAAGCATGTTTTTTTAATTTCAAGGAAAATATAGACAGAATGGGTAAACCTATGGAGGAGTATCAGTATAGAAATGGGAACTATAAAAAATGGAAATTCTAGAACCAAAAAGTAAAATATCTGAAATTTAAAAAATTTACTTGGATAAACTACATTGAACAGTGCAGGAGAAAAGGTCAATGGACTTGAATTTATGACAGTAGAATCAATCCAAATTAAAGCTAAAGGGCTAAAAAAAAAAAAAAAGAAGAAGGAGCAGAGTCTCGGTGACTATTGGGATAATATCAAACATTCTAACATACATGTAATTAGAGCTTCAGGAGTAGAGGAGAGAGAAATTAAGAAAGAAAAAATATTTGAAGAAATAATGGCCGGGGCCCGTTGTTAAGTGTCTGCCATAATGGGTGGCGCAGTTGTTAAGTGTCTGCCTTCGGCTCAGGTCATGATCCCAGGGTCCTAGGATCGAGCCCCGCATTGGGCTCCCTGCTCAGTGGGAAGGCTGTTTCTCCCTCTTCCACTCCCCCTGTTTCTGTTCCCTCTCTCGCTGTGTCTCTCTCTCTCTCTGTCAAAAAAATAAATAAGATCTTAAAAAAGAAAGAAAGAAAGAAAGAAAGGCCAATTTATTTTTTCCCAAAATTTGTCAAGTATCAGTTTCCTTCAGAAAGCTCAATGAACCTCAAGCAGGATACAAACAGTGAGCATATAGGTATATTATAAATCGAACTGCTTAAACCAAAGATACAAAGAACATCTCAAATGCAGCCAAGGCCAAAAGATACATTATACACTGGATAAAAATGGAAAGCCACCCACTTTTTACTAAAAACAATGTAAGTCAGGGGGAAAAAATGTAATGACATATTGAAAGTGCTGAGAAAAAGGAGAAAAAACCAACTCTTGTTATTCCAGAATTCTATATCCAGGGAAATAACCTTCAGAAAGGAAAGCGAAATAAAGACATTTTCAGAAGAACAAAATCTGAAAGGATTTGTCATCAGTAGATCTGCAGTGGGAGAAATACTGAGGTTCTTCACATGAAACAGGACCTAGCTGAAGAAACTAAGAGAACTGAAAACAGTTTTTAATTTTTCAAAATATAGTGAGTGGTTTAAAGCAAAAGACATAATGTATTGTGGAGTTTATAACATATATGGAAGTACAATGTTTGATGATCCCAGAAAGGATGGGTAAGGGGTAAATGGAAATATACTATTGTAAATTTTTTATATTACCGGTGGAGCTAATGAAATTTTAACTTTAAGTAAACTATGATAGGTTAAGGATGCATATTGTTTTTGT
Organism: Enhydra lutris kenyoni; assembly: GCF_002288905.1. NCBI lineage: Eukaryota > Metazoa > Chordata > Mammalia > Carnivora > Mustelidae > Enhydra > Enhydra lutris. Next base: position 33,344,220 of record NW_019154089.1, on the reverse strand, counting down.
AAATCAACCATTAAATATAAAACAGAGAAGTCTAGCTAGAAAGCCAACAGAGGAGATAAGAGAGAATACTAAAAATAATTAATTTAAAAGAATGCAGGGGGAAAACAAAGAATGCAGGGGGAAAAAAGGAAGGTAGGACATATGGACAAATAAAAAGCAAATAGCAAGACAACAGACTCTAAGGTGACCGGATCAATAATTGCATGACTTTATATTACATTTAGGTAAGACTGGACACTCCAATTCAAAGGCAGAAATTTTCAGACCAGATAAAAAAGCAAGCCCCAGCTATATACTGTCAAGAAATGCTCTTTAAATACAAAAGCAAAAATAAATAAATAAATAGGCAAAGACAAGATTGAAAGTAAAGAAATCTGAAAAGGCACACCATACAAAGAGTAAGCATAATCAAGCTCGGGTAGTCAAAGATTTCCTGGACAGGACACAGGAAGCACTCATCATAAAATATTGATACATTTGTCTTCTCGAAATCAAAAACTTCTGCTCATCAAAAGACACCATCAAGAGAAGGGAAAAGCAAAACACAACCATGAGAAAATGTTCACAATACAAATGTCTAACAAAGGGCTTTTATCTAGAATATATTAGGCGGTCTTATAACCCAACAGCCAGAATAATTCAGATTTCTTTTTTCTTAAATGCCAAAACAATGGGACAGGGCGCCTGGGTGGCTCAGTGGGTTAAAGCCTCTGCCTTCAGCTCAGGTCATGGTCCCGGGGTCCTGGGATCGAGCCCCGCATCAGGCTCTCTGCTCAGCGGGGAGCCTGCTTCCCTTCCTCTCTCTCTCTGCCTGCCTTTCTGCCTACTTGTGATCTCTGTCTGACAAATAAATAAATAAAATCTTGAAAAAAAAACAAAAAACAATGGGACAGACACTTTCGAAGGGAAGATACACAAATGACTGAGAAGCAACTGAAAAAGTGTTTCTATTATTAATTAGGGAAATGTACATTTAAATCATAATGAGATATAAGTCCTTCAAGCAGGTAAAATTGAAAAGATCAGCAACTTCATATATTAGCAAGGATGGGGAGTTGCTAGAACCACCATGTTTTGCTGACGACCCTGGAAAATTAGTCAACCACTTGGAAAAATGGTCTGGCAGTTTCTCATAAGGGTGAACACATAGCTACCCACCAATTTCACCCTTAGATATTTACGTAGGGGTGCTCACAAAAACACTATGCATGAGAATGTCCTAGCAGCTTTGTTTATAATTACCAAAACTGGGAAGCGATTCAACTATCAATAGGAGTATGGATAAGCAAGTGAAGAATTCTCATAAATGGAATACCATTCAGTAATACAAAGGAACACACTACGGAAACATATGACATGGATGAATTTCAAAACCCTTATGCTGAGTGAAAGGAGCCGACCATAGAAGAGCTCATACTACAGGAATCCATGTATGTAAAATTTCACAGGCCAACTGTTCTGTGGTGAAAGATATCTGAGGAATGGCTGCCTCTGGGTGGGCGTAGGGTAGCGGAAGGACAGATAGTGCTAGGAAAAACACAGTGTTTTCCTTTATTTTCACAAAATACTTCTGACACAAGATGTGTGGGGTTTTCCTCACGTGGACCAATTCTTCAACACTATCTGGATGTCCTACTACTCAATTCAGTTGCGGCACTGTCTACCTGGACTTAGAGTCAGCTGATCCCACAAGGCTGCCTCCACTTCAGATGCCAATTACAAGTCCTAGGTGGTTCCCTGTACTTCTGACAGAACAGCTATGATTGAAGTTCCCACAGCCCTCTCTTTGGGTTGAACAATTTGCTAGAATGGCTCAAAGAACTCAGGGAAATAGCCACAGCTATGCTTACCAGTTCCTTATAAAGGATATAGATGAGTACCCAGATGAGAAGATGCATAGGGCAAGGTCCAGAAGCTTCTGTCTCTGTGGAGTTGGGGTGTATCCCCCTCCTGGGGCATAGAAGTCCTCATCAGTCTGGAAACTCTCTGAACCCCACGCTTTTGGGATTTTTTATGGAAGCTTCGTCGCATAGGTATGATCAGTTATTAACTCAGTTTCCAGGTCCCTCCCCTCTCTGGAAAATGGGGAGTGGGGCTGAAAGCCCCAAGCTTCTAATTATGGGTTGGTCTTTCTGGTGACCTGCCCCCAACCAGGAGCCCACCAAGAGTTGCCTCAGAACAAAGTCGCTCCTACCACCCAGGAAATCCCAAGAGATTTAGGAGTTCTGTGTCAGAAACTGGGGTTGAAGACCAAATATTAGAATAAAAGTGCTCCTAGCACCCCAATTTAGAAGGATTTTAATAGCTCTGTCTCAGGAACTGGAGGCAGAGACATGCATATATATATTTGTTATTCCACAGCTAGAAAAGAACTTTCTTAGCTGTGGACAATTTATATCTTGCTAGAGGTACAAGTTACGCAGATATATGCGTTTGTCAAGGGTCATCAAACATAAAAATATTTGCAAAGTAAAAACTTCAAGATCTGAGCATTTTGCTGTGTTAATTGTACCTCAATTTAAAAAAATAGAAAAAATTTAAATGAAATCAATTATATATGTATTTGGTGGCATAACCATATATAGAAAAATATTCCAAGTGACTTTAGTATATGTGCTGCCGAAGCGAGCACCCAAGTGACTTTAAAATACCATAATTTGACTGTACATCCTTAATAGCATGCATGCCAAGGACAAAAATAATTGCGAGAGAAAAATCTAAGCTTTCTCCAGGGATGACGTTGTCGGTAGTACTGTTGGTATTGTCGTTTTCAGACTGTACCATGGGAGAAAGAAAATGAGTAGTTAAGTGATTTTCTGATGCTATCATTGTCATTGTCGTTGAGGACCTGGATTCTCAAGTTAGGAGAAAGGACACACTGGTGGAAAATTTTTAAAAGGTTATGTAAAAAAAAAAATCCTAAAGCACTGAATTTAAATAAAAAGGATTGCTATTGAACACAAGACATACTATATCTTTAAAAAGTTTTTCAAGCTCTATCTACTGAAAAAGCCTCAAAATCGCAGCCAACCAGTGCAAATGAGCTCCCTTAATAACCATAGTGTGATCTTGAAATATCATTTCTCACCAAAGGAACTAAGGATTCTTGGAGAAGTTGTTGATTCAGGTCAGGGATAATTTAAAAAATAATGTACAAGATGAGCTTGAATGTCTTATTCCTGATAATAAGACTATCAACACCTACTAAAGACATGTCCAAAGGACCAGTGATCCACATGAAGATGTTCCCACTGACCAAATATGGGATAATTGGGGCATCAATAAGAACAATAACAACAATAGATTAAAACACATTCAGTATGTTTAAATCCATGGATACATTATGACATGAGGACAAAATAAGCTATTTGAACACCATGGAGGATGCAAGATAATCAACTTTTAAAAGTTGAAAATTGGCAAAGAAGTGGAAAGAGTCAAGCCTTTATCCTCCTTCTCTACTCAAAAGATATCCCTGAAAACCTAATAAGTAAATGAGGGGAAATTTCTCTTTCTAGAAACATTCCAGCTCATAAATGGAGAAGAATGTTACCACTTTGCAATCCCTAATGAATTAATGAGCCTGGAAATAGGCAACAACTCTTAACATCAGGAGCATCATGAGTGAGTCAATCAGACGTGAGGGAGCTCCTAGTGGAAGAAGGAGGCACCCCTATGGAACAGGCTTGCTGAAAAAGACTGAAACTGAATCTGATCGAGCCTTTGGATCTAACTTCAAAGGACAGAGGAACGTGTTAAACAACACCACGGTGGTACAGTCTGTAAATTTCATCTATCTGTGGGAAACTCTGCAGGACAGCTCGTGTCTTCAGCAAACAAATTGCAAGGCCAGAGAGAGAGAGAGAGAAATAAATAATTGTGGAGGAGTTGAGGGATTTGAGGACTGATCAAGGAAAAAGCTTATGAGCATGAGAAACATCAACATACAACAAACCTTATTGGCAAGAGGGTAAGTTCATCTCAGCACAAGACCATCCAGAGCTTAGGGCAGGGAGGAGGCAAGGGAATATTCTGGGGAGTGGGAGATCAGGCAGAGGCGTAGGTGACGATGACATCGGTCACTCATCAGTGCTGTGGGAGTCTCTGGGTCAGAGAAGTCAGAGAGGCAGTTTGGGGCCTCATAACCATGAGGCTCCGTCTTATCAACAGTCAGCAGATAACGCCCGAGGTATCAGAGGTGTGCGGAGCAGACTGACTGACTGGCTAAGAATCTGCTTGTTTGGGATGTTTTGAAAACAAAGAGATGTGTAAAAATTTGAGTTTGGCTCCTGCAGGCTTTTAAGCTAATGAGTCTCAGCCTGCAGAGAAGAAAGAAACAATGCATACACAGAGGTTGTCTTTGGCTCCTTTAAACAATATGTTAACAATACAGGATTTCTGAGATTTTTTCAAAGTAACCTGGGGGAGGGGAAGTGGCTAAGAGTAATGAAATGAGATCATCCAGGAGCTAACAGTTGTTGAGGCTGGGTGGTGGATCCATTGGGGCGCATTGATACTCTTTGTACTTTGTGTGTAGGTTCAGTGCTGGCCATCCTCTTGCTGTGTGGCCTTAGGCAGAGTCCATCCCCTCTCTGGGCCACCACTTCCCCATCAGAGTCCCAACCACGTCATCTACAGAAGAAGCAGAAATGGCTACTTAGCGGTGCAGGACAAAGGGGTTGCCCAAAGTCACACATTTTGTCAAGAACATTTTTCACTGAGAGATCACTGTATAGGAAGCTTTGGGAAAGAGGGGAGGGCTAACGGAAGAGAAAAGGAACAACAAGGAAAATAAGGGTGAAGAAGGTGAGGGAGGCGGTGAGGCGGGCAGGGGCGGAGAGTCACAGAAACTAACAGAAGTCACCCAGTGCGTTCCCAGCTGGACAAGGACAGAGAGATGGAGGCATGGCCATAATTTAGAGAAACACTTCAGTGCAACAGTGTCATGGAAATCACCCATCCCTGCCTGGTTCCTCCAGCCTGACTCTTGAATCATCAGTGAGCAACAATGCCAGCCCCCGCAGGCAGACACTCAGATTTTGATTCAAGCCCTTCAGTCCTTTGATTTGTTTTCGGTATCACCACAGGTCCTGCACTTTAAAGGCCTGAGGGTTCCTGAGCTGAGGGCCTGCAGCTACTGCACAGAGAGAAGAAAAACAACTGGAAAGGGGGCTTTTGCTGCCGGCACCAAGACGAACTGCTCTGGCTTCACAGTTAAGACTTCAGGCTGTGGGTTCAAATCCTGGCTCCTGCACGTCCTAGCTGGGGGGACTTTGGCAAGTTTCTTAAACTCTCAGAGCCTCCTCACCTGTAAAATGATGTTACTTACAGTTCCCAACTCAGAGTGTCCTGGTAAGGATTAAAAGAACTAATGTATGCAACTCATTTTCTCGATGTTAACTGTTAGAAATGAACAAGCCATAATCTCTCCTGGCAAGGAACTCACAATCTGGTAGGAAAGATTAAGTTAGGGATACAAATGGCAATATTGGAAGGCATAAAGTGCTAATGTCTCAAGGGTGGAAAAGATAAAAGTGTCACGTGGGTATGGAGGACAGAAAAAGATCATTCTTGCTGCCAAAGATAGGACCAGCTCCCGGGAGTGGTGACATTCTAGCTGGACTGAGGGAAAGTTTGAGCCCCAGAGGCCAGATGGCAAGAGCTAGAGAGAAAGTAGATGCATGAGTAGACTTCATGGCAGAAGCAGGCATGTATGAAGGAGGTCAAGAACCCCATTTGGCTGAAGAGTAAGGTCTGAGAGTATGGGAGCTAGAGCTAAGAAGAGATAGGAGATAGAGCTAAGAAGGGCTGGGGCTGGCTTCTGGATTGAGCTGTTCTGCATGCAAAGAGCAGAGAGAGACACAAAGCTTACTTTTTAAAGCAATATTATTTGGGGGCACCTGGGTGGCTCTGTCGATTGAATGGCCAACTCTTAATTTTAAGCTCAGGTCATGATCTCGGAGTCCTGGGATGGAGCCTCAGGTCCCTCTGCCCCTCCCCCTGCTTGCTCGTGGGCTCTCTCTCTCTCTTTCTAAAATAAATTAGCAAAATAAATAAAAGCAAAATTATTTTAAGGGAGAGATAGAGGAAATCTGAGAAAGGTGGAAATTAGGATTTAAGAGTGTTGGATTTTGTAGAGGCTGAGTGGTTGGCTCATTTATTCAAAAAAGGATTGCTCCATCTTACTTACCCCTGGGTACCTGGCAGGGTTCTGCTTGATAGGATCAAGTGCCCTGCCCTTGGTGGCCAAGAGTAAACGCGGAGACCGGTCAGTAGATAATTCCACTTAGTGACGAGTGTTGTAAAGACAATAAAAAGCAGAGTAATGGGGCAATGACTGGCAGGGACAAGGAGATCAGCCTTGATTTGGGGGTAAGGGGAAAGGCTTGCTGGCAGAGGTTGAGATTACAATGAATGATCTTGTAGGCCAGCAAAAGCCAGGTGGGCAGAGCCAGATCCTGAATATGTTAGTCTTGTTAGGCCACAGTAAGAGGTTTGGAATCTATTCTGTGATGGGAAGAGATTCAAGTGTTGTAAACAGAGGAGTGAAACGACCTGTTGGCCATGGTTACAAATCAGCTCAGGGTGCCCTGTGGGAATGGATTGTCAGGGGAAGGCCCGGAAGTAGGGGGGCGAGTTAGGAGGCTGCCCCTGTGTCCACGCATGGGGTGGTGGGTGGGGAGAAGCTCTGGGGACCTTGACAAGGGGAGTTTGTGCAGCTTCCTAACAGGGAACCTGATGAATAATTTATGGCGTATCCTTGAATCATTCTGCAGCGACAGCCATGGTGCAGACCCGATGCATTGCCAGGGGAAGACTTCCCCAGACGTGCTGTTTCAGAGGAAAAAGCAAGTTGTACAACTGCACAGATATTTTATGAGCCTAACTATGTAACGTTAAATACTCATTTCTATATCCGTTTATCTACATATAAAGAGACATCTCAGAAGATACTGAGTTATCACTGATTTTTCTGAGAAGCGAGATTTTGCATTTGGTTTTTGTTTGTATATACTTTGTACTTGGAACTTTTCTGAGCTATAAATTTTTTAGTAAGTATGTATCATTCATACAAAAGCCTACTTACAGATGTGAGGGCGATCTGGCTGCGACATCTGTCACCCCATTGATCGCCAGTGTTGATTCGGCTGATCTAAATGGCTAAGCGGGTGTCCCCTTCCTCCCTCACAACTCCATGTGCGTCCCTCCAGAACCTGCGCTCTCTGTCGAAGAGGTCGACCTTCCCCGATAGAGAAGAGTGCTCTTTGGTCAAGGGTATAAAGGTAGCCGCAACCCCTTGCTAGAACCTCCAAACAACCTCACAAAACCTACTTACTTTTGTAAAAAAAAAAAGGGGGGGGTGGTATGGAGAGAAGGAAGAGGAAAGGAAAGAAAGGAGAAAAACAAAATGAAGACTAACCCCTCCGTACCCCTAACCTCCCACCCGGTAACACGCACACACCCATACCAGAACGGAAGGACCAACTCCAGATGTGCACCTTCCAAGGACAGCACCAGAACCCTGGAGAGTTCCTCTCAGAGAGGATGATTAATCCTGCTACAATGTGCGGCACCCAGAGCAAAGATCCTTCACTCCTCAGAGGCTGGCTTTGAATTTAAGAGGCAGGAATCCAAGATGGTGCCTTTGAAGGGCTCCCCTTCCCTTGACACACACACACTCTGAGGCTGCCAAGCTGCCCATGACCACCTGTGGGGAGCCCGTCCGCACCGTCCTCGGGCAGGGGGGAAGTGTCGGAGTGGCAACAAACCGGAGCACAGGCAGCAGGGCAGGACCCCTGCAACCCTGACATTCAGGCTCAGCTCAGTGAGCTTGAGAAGATTTCTTGATCCTCTCAGAGGGAAACTCGTAGCACGCCTGCTAAAGGGATGGTCGGGACAGAGAGGAAAGGAGAGAAGGTGGATGAGGCAAGCTCATCTATGCCTGTGGAGCCTAGTGAGTAACCCCAAGGTACCAGTCATTGTCACTTGGCATCTATGGGCAATTACAAACTCCTGGCCCTCCATATGTGTTTTATTTGACCGCAGTGTTTAAAAACTGAATTCATTGCCAAGGTCTAAAATTTGGGAGTTGTACATAAAAATCTAAATTTCTATTTTTTTTCTTGGAAAATTGGGAAAATGCCCTCTGTGAGCCTGCCTTCCCACAGGAGAACTATCAGCCAGCACTGAGTAACAGCGTCCCCCAGGGGGGCTGTGTCCTCCTGCTGGTCACCATACTGACCGCTCATCTCTGTTGTTTTCTTTTGCTACTCCTGAGGTGACCAGCTTCTTTACTCCTTACACAAACCTATCACGTAGGAGCCGTGTCCATTTTACGGCAGAGAAAACAGGCTTAGAGAGGCTCAGAGACTTGCCCGAGATCACACAACACTCCGTGGCAGAATCAGGATTTGAACCTTTGATTTCAGAGTCTGAGCCCTCGTCAGTGGGCAAAGTCACAGAACCAGGAACTACTGAGTCATCCCCCAAGCTTCTGGCCATGGTCCCTTTAAGGTTCCTTTTTCCAGAAAGAACTGGTCCTCCAGCCCAGCATAGCACCAAGCCCCAGGTGGTGGCCAGGTGGTCCCTGTTGAGTACAGGGGATACAGGCATGGCAGCGGGGTGCTGGGAGGATTCTTCTTCTCTGAAGTGCAGCGGGTGAAGGAACATAAGCATTTTATTTTATTTTATTTCTCAAAACTTTTTATTTTTTTAAATTTTTAAAGAAGATTTTATTATTTGTCAGAAAGAGAGAGAGAGCGCATAAGCAGGGGGAGCAGCAGACTCCCCATTGAGCAGGGAGTCTGACACAGGACTCAATCCCAGGATCCCCAGATCCTGACCCAGCTGAAGGCAGGTGCTTAACCAACTGAGCCACCCAGGTATCCCGGAGAATAAGCATTTTATTTTATTTTTTTAAAAGATTTTATTTATTTATTTGGCAGACGGAGATCACAAGTAGGCAGAGAGGCAGGCAAAGGTGGGGGGATGGAAGCAGGCTCCCTGCTGAGCAGAGAGCCGGATGTGGGGCTCCACCCCAGGAACTTGGGATCATGACCTGAGCTGAAGGCAGAGGCTTTAACTCACTGAGCCACCCAGGCGCCCCAGAATAAGCATTTTAAATCTGAGCTAAGACCTTTGTTGCCTGAGGCCAGGCCTGCGTGAAGGGCGGTGGGCACAGCCTGAATGGGTGGGGCACTGTGCCCTATCCTCATTTCCATACTGGGACCAGAGCAGCTCATCTTCTCCTTTTTTATGTCAGAGTTCCATTTAAAACCTCCTTTGGCCCAAAGGCGATTTTGCTGCTCAAAAATAATTTGAAAAATTTGATATTTTGAGTTTGTGTCAGAAAGCCATAGATATATATTGTGTGTGCGGCTAAGAGGCTATCACCGGGAACTGTCAAATGAGCCCTGTGGGCCATGGCCAGCCTCTTATCTTCAGCTTCCAGGAGGGGCCTCTTGCTGAATTCGCTTCCCCCCTCACACAGCTCCTGAAATGGAGTCAGCCCTCCCAGGACTCTGAGGGGCCCAGAATTTGTTTGTGTGGATTTGCATAAAAAGCTTCACTGAATGAGATTATTCACTGAGATTCACTGAATGCAGGTGAGATTCACAGAGTCCCCCAGGGCAATGATTTTTTTTTTTCTCCTTTGGATTTCGTTTTCTCTCAGGAAGTAAACATTTTACTTCCCTGGCTTTCTCCCCCGACTGGACCTGTACTCCTTTCCTTTCCCTTATTCCTACATGTCACACAGACACAGATACAGACACAGACACACAGACACACACACACATGCACACACACGCACACACACACGTGCATGCACACACACACACGTGCACGCACACACACAAACATGCACACGCCCCCAGCAGGCTTTGAGTCACTGAACAAATGACTATGTTGTTTCTCACACACATGGACCCTGGAGTTTGACTCTGCCTGTATTAGAGTCTGGCTGGGGTTCAAAGGAAAAGCTCCCAGCCCCATTTGCCTGAGAAGCACCTGTCATTGGCTTGGGCATGGTGGCATGGCCAGCACGTAGCAATGAAGGCCCCGGGATCTGTACTGGAATCTCAGGAGAGTCTGAAGGTCAACTAGTTTGGAAACTCCTGAGGAATACCTCTCTCTCTCCCTGTGTTCCTATACTGAGTCTAAATTCTTGACAAAGACCTTTGGACACAGCATCACCCAGACACTGTACCCTGCCCTGCGCATGGAGAGTGATTCTAACAGTAAAGAGTCTGGCATCATCACAAGGGATGGGATAGAAGCTTTGAATGGACCTTCCCAACAGCCCACAAGCAGACCCTAGACCCAGACCAGCCAACACTGAGATGGCTCTGTCCCTGGGCACTGAGGATGGGATGAATGAGCTTCCCACCTCCCCAACCTGCACTCCATTTCCTGGCTGGACCAAGCATCCTGGGGACTCCCTACTTGCTAGGGCTCCAAACCCACTTCTATCCTCCAAGCTGGATCCCTCACACCCCTCCTCTCCTTCTGTCTCACCCAACCCCACCCACAGCCAGCTGAGTTTATTCACCTCTTCCTACCCCTGCACCTGCTCTGCCTCCTAGGTGTCTCCCCACCCCCACCTTTCTCACTCCCTACAGAGCTTGGCCATGCCCACTCCCCTCTAGACCCTCCTCCCATAACAATAATCAACATGTATGAAGCACTTATTATGTCCTAAGTACCATTACTCATCCAATGATTATCCTCGGTACTCGTTTCAATTAGTTCTCACAAGAACCCCATGGAACAGGACGTACTGTTACCACCATTTTATAGTTGAGGGACCCGAGGATCAGCAAGGTGAGGTGACCTCCCCGGGAGCAGTTTGCAGGCAGAAAGCCATGCCTTGTCCTCATGGGTATCTCGTGTATTTCACACCCCTTCTCCCCACCGTGCCTTATACTACACGCTGATCATTTTGGGTATCATCAGTCAAGAATGTGGGCTTCCTGAAGGCAGGCACTGACTTGCTCACTATTTCCTAAATCAGTACCTGGCACATAATCAATGCCCAGTAAATACCTGTTGAGTGAATAAACGAATTGGTGGCAAAGTTCACACTCTATTTTAAAAATTGTTTATTAATTTCAAAGTGACAATGTGCAGGGTTAAAAAAAAAATCAGGAAGTGCAAAAAGGTCTGGAGAAATTTAAATCTTCCTAGATATCCACTGCCCTTCCGTCAAGATTATAGGGCTCTTGTTACGTGTCTTTTCAGAGATGTTCGAATGTTCTATGCACATGTGTGCTTGTACACACATAAGTAATATGTGTGTGTGGTATCACCTCATAGAAATCATTCTGCAACTTAATTTTTTTCACTTAATATGACTTGGACATGTTCAAATCAGTATATATACCTACACACACACAAATCCCTATGTTACTAACCTTCATACCCACCATGTGGGTCCCAGAGAAGTCCTGGAGACTGGAGTAGTGTGACCTGGCCTCATGAATGTCCTAGAACCTTGGAGTGAGGAGGGACCTCCAAGATGGTCTGGTTTAGCTAGCTCCCTCATGTTACAAATGGGGAAACTGAGGCCCAGGAGGTGGTGGTGGTAGGAATAGACATTCCCAGAGCCACACAAGGAGTTAATTATAGACCCAAGGCAGGAACCAGGCCTCTGGGACCCTTGGCCAGGCTCCTGCTACCCCAGGCTCCTCTGTGCTTGGCAAGCTCTGAAGAAATCATAGCCAGTTCCCAGCAGAAAGAGTGTCTGCTTAGGCTTTGTCAATGGCAGTGCCCTCCCAGGCAGGCTGGGGTGAGAGCGATTATGTAGGTCGCTCCGTAATCATAACGAGAGCTCGAGCCCTTTAAATGCCGGCTGTTTCATTTGGTCCCCGAAGATTGGATTAGCATCGATTGTCTACCCGGAGCTAGTAGATAAAAGAACCACACCAAAGGGAACATCAGCCGCAAGGTTGGAGCCACCGCACCTCACTCTCAGAGCCGCCTCCACTCTGGCATCCGGGGCCTCCTGAGCAGCTTCCAGGAGTCTGTGCTTTTCCCTCTCTTGGCAAAAGTATGGGTGGGGTGGGAGGGAGCAGGCAAATTCAGAAGCAAAGCTAGGGGAGCAAAATTCAGGGGAAGGAGCCTCCATCGGGATGAATGCTCTTAACTGCATGTACCTTCTCCCTGTGCCTCCCATCCCTGTCCTTGACCTTACCCTCCCCAACGCGCACACATGTACGCACACATGCACACACATACACACGCGCGCACACCCATGCATACACACATGCGTGTGCATGCATGCACCGACACACACTGCAAGCTCTGAGGGCAGGAACCTAGCACACCTCCTTTGCTGGGATCCAGTGCCTAGAGCAGCACCTGACATGTTAGGTGTTCAATAAATATTTGTTGAAGCCATCAGTACGTGCACACGTATATGTGATTCCTCCACACAGAAACACACTGTGCATTCCTTTCTTCTGGATTATTGTTTACCCATTTCTACTCCCTCCTCTTTCCTTATCCGACCTTGCGGCTCCCGGTCCAGCCTCCTCCTTCCCCACTACTCTGGCTACAGTGGCCTCTCTTCTCCCTGCAGTTCTTACAGCTGCAGTGAGTAAAGCAATCACAGTTTCACAAGCCCAAACCCCAGACATGTTCTGGTGGGTATTCATGATTTATAGGAACGATGAGGCAGAGGGCTTAAAATCTGGACCATCGCAGAAAATCCACATTGAAAAGACAACTGACACCACACAAGCAATAGTTAACTCTGTGTTGCTTTTTATAGAGAGGTAAGGTGGGGCAGTGGAGAGGGCCTTGGGCATGCCATCGCACAGACTTGGGTTCAAATCCTGCCTCTGTCACTTGCTAGCTTCATGGCCTTCAACAAGTTGCTTAAGCTCTCAGCATCCGGTCCTCATCTATAGAATAAGGGTAATCAGACCCTCCTTGCAGGCTGTGAACGCAAAAGGAGTGAGCACCCAAATGTGAGCCCATGAGAACCATGGTTCCTGTCTGTTTTGTTCAAGGATGTATCCTAGCCCCTAAAACAGTGCCTGACACAAAGTAGGCACTCCGTAAATAGCTGTTGAATGAACAACGGGTAGTAGTAATCATGGTGGCTATGATTTATTAAGCAGCCTATGTGGCAGGCTGCATGCTAAACACTTACATGCATTTCTTATTTAATCCTTACCGTAGTCCTGCTAGCTCCTCCACCAGCCCCTCCCCTCCCCGCCAGATAGAAACACTGAGGCCAAGACCCAAGCTTCGCAGCAAGTTTTCAATGAGGGTTTATTCCCTTCCCTCCCTTGACATATGGTCCCTTCTCCCTCTCCTCTGTTGCTGGCTCTGTCTCCCTCTCTCAACCCTCTGCTCTTAAGCAACAGCAGCCTGGGTCTCGTCCCTTGAGCATCCTAGCCTCAGGCCCTCTGCTCAGGCTGCAGAGTGCAGCCTTTACTCACATTTAAATAGGGAAGTGTAGGGGCCAGACATGGATGCCCGTTTCTCCTGTTCTATCCCTCTCAGCGGTTACAAAGCAGTTGCCTCTGCTCCAGCCCTCACTGCAGTCTCCTCCTCTACCCACCAGTCTAGTTAGTCACTGACTAATAAGACTTGCCCCTTTTCTGCCTAGACTGAACCTTTGCTTGGAACACCCTTCCTGCCGCCCTGGCTTGTAAATGACTAGATATCTCAGATGAGATATCTAGAAGTACACCCTCCAGGTGTACTTCTCTGAACCTTCGTGCACCATGACAGGGCCTTCCTTCTGTTCCTGTGGCTCTATACGTCCACCCCACCATCACTCTGTGTTGTCATTGCCTGCTTGACTGCCTCCCTTCCCTCCTCCCCCATGCCGACTCAAAGATCTTATTTAAGACCAAGAACATTTTGGGGTACCTGGTGGCTCAGTTGGTTGGTCATCCAAATCTTAATTTGGGCTCAGGTCATGACCTCAGTGTCATGAGACTGAGCCCCACATTAGGCTCCACATTGGACATAGAGTCTGCTTAAGAATCTCCCTCTCCCTCTGCCCCTTCTCCCTGTCTCTCCCTCCCTCTCTCAAAAAAAAAAAAAAAAAAAGAGCAAGAATGTTTTCCATTTCTCCCACACCTCACTCAGAGTCTAGCCCAAGAGTAGGGCTCAATGACACTTGAGAGAATGTTCTGCTCTCTTAATTGACTAACATTCTACCTACTACTGTTCTGCTTTCTCTTTCCAGTCCCGTCCGCAAACCTATTAGCAATCCCTTCCTCCTGCTGAGCCAAGCTCCTGGATTTGACTCTTCCTCACCAGGACAGGCCAGTTTCTACCGACCCTGGGAAACGTCTTCCTTGCAAACTCACACGGTTTATCCAGGCTCTTGGTGGGGAAAAAGAAATGTCTCCCCAGAAGAGACTTAAAGATCATGTAGTCCAGCCCTTGGATTGTACAGAACTGAAGTGAACTGAGTTACGGGTCAGGGAGACTACCCAGGGTCAGTCTGTTTAGAGCAGGGACTGGAACAAAACCCAGGATTCTCAACTTGACATCCAAAATCTTTTCTCTGCATTTAGCCCATGTTATATACCAAGCCAAATAATGAGACTTGTTTGGATGGGATTTTACAATCCTAAAAATCAAGATGACACCTTGAGTTGAGGGGTTTGTATGTCGTTAACGTTATGTCTCCTGTTCTGTTGTGTTTGGGAACAGGATAAAAAGCTGGGGGAGGACGTGGGCATTCGCACTCTGGCCTCAGCCCTGCACTAATAAGCAAACCATTTCCCCACTGCTCTCCGTAGAGAACAGTGAACCTGACTGCAGCTTTAGAGAAAGAATAGTGGGAAATAAGGCTGGAAAGAAAGGGTGCGGCCCAATCAAGGAGAGTTGGGAATGTCTGGGTGAGGGAAACTTTGTTTTGAAAGACGTGGGGACCCTCAAAGGGTCTTTGAGCAGGAGAGGGCCTACTCGCCCGCAGCTGAGCCCATAGGGAACATTTGGCTAATAAACCGGGGCAGAGAAGTGATCATTGCTTATGAGGTTGTAACCTTAGCCACCTGCTGGGGAGACTAATGTCCCAGCAGCTCTACCTCTCCGGTGACAGTTACCTTCCCTAACGACTCTCATTTCACAGGCTCGGATTTCCTGAGGACAGATTTTGAGCAAAGCACAGATTCCACAGGTAAATCATTAGTGGGGTGGCTGAGATCTCTATGGAGGGCTTTGATGAATAAATCTGCGCTAAGAGACCAGTCCTTGGCAAAGCCTGTCAGTCACAAGATTCCAGGGGTCTCTCCCAGTTTGTGCCACAGAGCCTGACCTTCCAGGAACGGACCTAACGTGGAGCCAGAGAAAGCCCCCCCCCCGTCACCCCAGGACCGTCTCTTTACCCAGCCCTGGCTGTGGGGGGAAGCTCCCAGCTCCCGCAGGAGCACGCAGTTCAAACCAGAATGTTTTTTTAATCACCCTTGATATGTTAGCTGCCAAGCTGGGCTCTTACAGGCTTGACATAGGACAGAGAATCTTGGTGAGCAGAAGATTGTCCTGTGGCTAATGGGCTGCATGTCTCTGGAAAAGATGTGATCTCTCTGGACTTCCATTTCCCTCACCTTGGAAGGAGGGATTTGGACCAGTTCAGATACAAAGTAACAAATAACAGGTGGGTTCCAACTCCCCTTTCCATCTCCCATCAGTTGTTAGTGATGGTCGAAGGACTCTGAGGCTACTGCTAGACAAGAGGACAGCATTCTATCAGATTCTCCCAAAACAGGAGTAGCCTCAGGTATTAGTGCTCTATTGCCGCTGTAACAAATGACCTACACCTTGTGGCTTAAAACAACACAAATGTATTCTCTCATAGTTGAGGTCAGAAGTCTGAAATCAGTTTCACTGGGTTGACCTCAAGGATTGGAAGGGCTGGTTCCTGATGGAGTCTTCAAGAAGAGAATCTCTTCCCTTGCCTTTTTCAGCTTCTGGTGGCCCACCTGTGTTTTTCTTGGCCTGTGGCCCCTTCCCCCATCTTCAAAGCACACCACACCAAACTTTGTCTCCACCATCAAATCATCTTCTCCCCGTAGTTAATTCTCTGTCTGCCTCTTATAAAGACCCCTGTGATGACATTAAGGCCCACCACCCGGGTAATCCAGGATCGGCACTCCATCTCCAGATTCCTAGCTTACTGGCATCTGCAGAGTCCCTTGTCCCATATAAGGAAACACAGCCACTGGCTGTGGGCATTAGGACATGCTATCTTTTGGGGACCCATTATTCCGCCTGCCCCACCTGCCACCTGGCACTAATTTGCAGTCCCTACGTCAGCCTAGAATTAGAACTGGAATGGAATAATGGAATAATTCTAAGTTAGTGTGTGAGGCCTGGCATATGGGAGCTGTAAGGGAGGAAAAGATTGCACGTGGCCTTTTCTCTGTTTCAAGAACCATGCCAGCCTCATTGAAATTCCACATCCCACTGCCTTCTCCTGACACTGTATCATTTACAATGCTCCTGAGGCTAGTACAGTGACTCATTATTATTAGTTAATGAAGCATCTAAGGCCTAAGCCCACAGTCAGCAGCTGGGATAAAGAATGAGGACAGAGCTGGGCTGAAGGGAGTCTGTAGCTCAGATGCCGACTGGAGGAGACAGAGGCCATGCTGTCCTCAGGCATTCATTTCACAAACATTTACTGAGCGCTTAGGAATGGTTAGTAATGGTTCCTGGAACCAGACGGGTAGTCCTGACCCCAGAGAATTCACAGGCCAGCGGGAGAGACAGACAAGACGCCCACGAAAACACTCCGATGGGGGTGGGTGTTGGGGAACAGGGAGGACATTCTCTCCTCAGGGGGTCAGGGCAGGAGGCCTCTCAGAGGAGGGACAACTGCCCTGGTCTTGAAGGATGACCAGACATTCTGAGTTGCAGAAAAGGAAGGGAAGGGGACTTCAGCAGGAGAAACAGGTGTTAACAGGAACAGTGAAAAGGCACTTTTTTTTTTTTTTTTTTTTCACAGCGACTGGAGCAAAATGCAGAGATATTCTGGCAGGAGGAAAAGAAGATCTGGAAAATTTGCCTTGAGGCTGCAGTGGTGGCAGGGAGGTGACATTTGGCTGGTAATGGAAACATGGGCAGAGCCCACTGGGGAGTCTGGCTTGGGGAATAAAGAGCCAAACCAAACCACTGTCTGAATAAATTCAGTAGGCTGCAGGGAGAGGCCAGACGCTGACGTGGTGAAGACGGAGTTGGGTTCACACGTCAGCTCTAATGCAGACCAGCTCTGTGACTCTGGTGAGTTCCTTATCCCTTCTGGGCCTCAGTTTCCTCACCTACAAAACGGGAAGAATCATAACCCCTTGTGGGGATGGTTGTGTGGTGAGGGCCTTGTCTGTCTTGTATTCGGCTGTACACGCTGCATCTGGGGCTTGTCTGTAAACTGAATGAATAATGTCGGGAAGAAAGCTTAGCAGAGTGTCTGATGAACAATGAACATTTAGTGAGTGAATTAATGTATTAATTTTAGGGGGAAAGTTCAATGGTATCAGCCCTAATGTCTCACTGGGTGACCCCTGATAGTCCTGATAAATGCTCACCCCCTAGGGGAACACGGCAGCCTAGAACTATGGGAAAGATCCCTGACTCTGGATTAGGGGATCGAGTGGCCATTGGCTCCAGTTCTGTCACTCACAGACTATGAGTCTGTGGATGCCCAACTCTTTGGCTTCCTCTAGGCCACACCCAATCCAGCTTTGCCTCTTTTCTAGACAAGTGACTGAGGAAGGCTACCAAGACTCCGGGCTTCTTGATGAGCTCCAAGCCCTTTCCTTCCTTTGCCATCAGCAGTCCCACAGAACCTCTAGAACTTTCCATGGGTCTTGCACCATAGAAAGAGTATGACCTCTGAAGCTACGGCAAAGCTGTGTGACCTGGAACAACTTTAACCTCTCTGACCTCAGAGAGTTTTTATTCATTTTCCTGGGCATACTAGTTTCTGGATTTGAATCCTAGTTCCAGAATTCTTTGACTGTGGGACTTCAGGAACTTCTCATCTCTGTTCTTCGTGCCTACTGTCTGAGTCATAACACGTCCTCCCAGACTTACCTGAGGACCAGTTCCCAAAGCTGGCATAACTGGACTCACCCTTAAAGACTGGGTCCTACCTCTGGCTGTCCAGCTGCTATTCCCACCTGGGCTGAGTCTCTTGACTCTGGGTACCAGTGTTGGGGACTCTGGGTACCAGTGTTGGTGATCCAGGAGTTTTCATCCAGCCTACGGATGGAACATGGTCTTCTGCCCCAGGGCTGGAAGGTCCCTCTGGAGGAAACTGCTGAAGGCTGATTCTTCCCATTTCCACCTCAAGGCTAAGTGGGGATGGTGACGCTGACCACTGGACCCAAGGGGATAAATATTTCCAGAGAAAGGACTTTAAAAAAGGAACCCTCTTAATCCCTCTCTGTTTTTGGATTTCACTTTAATAAGCTATCATTAACTTTTGGGGTTCCTCAAATAAGAGAAGATGGTGGCTTTCCCTTCAAGTATTTCAGGAGATTGCTTCCCTCATGTCACCAACAAGAGCCACGAGAAGTGAGAACAAGTGAAGTGAGAAGAAGGTGTCTTCTGGGGCTTCAGGGAGGGAGAGGAGGTCAAGAACAGCCCTGTCACTGCTCAGTGTACTTTCTCCCTCCTTGTCTTTATTTCTCTCTCTCTCTCTCTTTCACAATCTCTCTCTCTCTGTCTCACACACACATACACACACACACACATACACACACACACACATACACATTCATTCATTCATTCAATTGGTTAACTTCTACCAGTTGTGCATGACCTTGATCCTAAAGCAGAATAAGATAGTGGGGAAGAGTTTAGGCCCTAAGTGATCTGGCCCCAGGGTAGGAATCCCAGTTCTGCCCCAGCAACCTTGGACAAGATTCTCAACCCTCCATGAGTTTCAGGTTCTTCATCTGGAAAAGGGGAAAATAATAGTATCTGCATGATAAGGTTGTTGGTGAGGATTAAATGAAATAAGACATGTAAATAAAGTACCAAGACGTGTAAATAAAGTACCAAAATAACTACTCTTCAGATAGAAGTCATTGCTATTATTGCTATTGATTGTCATTACAATCTCCATAAGAATGTAAGCCCTGTGAGGACAAGGTCACTGTCTGCCTTGTTCACCATTCTGTCCTCATCACCTAGGACAGTGGCTGGCATATTGTCAATGCTCAATAAATATTTGGAGAATCAATTAATAATCATATTTCTTGGAAGCATGGCTTATTCTCCCTGCCATGTGATTTCTAGAACTAGCCCACAGCACCTGGACACAAGAATTATTGCAAGACCTTCCTGTGAGCCAGGCACCAAAGCTGAGGGCCTTATCCTACATTGATTTTCTTGCCTTTGCTTCCCTCGCCTTGTGAATTCCTCAAGAAGTAACAGCAGCTGTGCTAACTCATATTTGCATTCGGCAAATTTTTTTTAAAGATTTTATTTATTTATTTGACACAGAGAGAGAGATCACAAGTAGGCAGAGAGGCAGGCAGAGAGAGAGGGGGAAGCAGGCTCCCCACCGAGCAGAGAGCCTGATGTGGCGCTCAATTCCAGGACCTTGAGATCATGACCTGAGCCGAAGGCAGAGGCTTAACCCACTGAGCCACCCAGGCCTCCCTCAGCAAATTTTTTCTGAAAAGGCAGATAATCAAGCAGCCTACTTTACACATGAGGAAACTAAGCCCCAAAGGGTTAACACACTCATCCAGAGCTGGAGGGGGAGGTCTGGTCCCTAGAAGGCCAGACCAGCACTCTGTTGCCCCCATCACCAATGACTCAACATGGATGGGGCCACCAACACCAGCAGATAGTGAGTAAGGTAGCAGAGGAGGAGAGAACTTGCTGCTTCTACCTGAATTCCACAGACACCTGCATGACCCCCCTGGGAGGGTCACCTATGCCACCATGATGTGCTTTTCATTAAAGCAGTGCTCCCTCAACAGTAGTCTTTGGAAATGCCAAATTTAATTAAAACCTTAATCCTAATAAACACACCATAGATTAAACCCAGCCAGAGCAGCTTCTTGCTGGGTGAACTTCTCACATGCTTCACTAAACAAAATTGTCTCCAGCAAAAGGGCTTGTTTGGGAACATCCTGTCCATCAGGCATCCTCACTCAGAGAAGGGCCTTGGCCATGGCCCCCAACGTCACTGACTCCAGGCTTCCAAACACATAGCTCAGAGTGGAAACTGCTGGATGTGGTCTCTAACCAGCAGCTGATATGGGCTGATGCTTAGCCAGATAGAATCAGCATCATCGGCATTTGAAGGGGCTCTGGAGATCATCTGGCCCACGAAAGAGGGGAAACTGAGGACTAGAGAGAGGCATGGAAAGAGACCTGTCAGTAGAAGGGACCCAGGTCTCCTACTTCCCAGCTCAGTGCCCTTTCCACTCATCACCCTGTGCCAGCTGTGCCAGCTGGTAGCTGTGTAACATTGACTAAATTCATTCTTTCTCTGAGCTTCAAATTCCTGTTCTATATCATTGAAAAGGCTGGACTAGAGCAGTGGTCTCAACCTTACCACACACTCAAAACATATGAGGAGCTTTTCAAAATCCCAGTGTCTTAGGCTTACCTGACACCAATTCATCAGAGCCCCGGGAGTGAGCCTGGGACGAGTGTTTTATAAAACTCTTCAGGTGGTTCCAATGTACATCCAGGAGTGAGAACCAGTAGAGTAAATAATCACTAAGACTCTCTTTTGCTCTAACACTTTATGAGTTTAGAATTTCCCTACTTGGAACCCTCTGTACATCACACACTGCCATGCCCTCCACACACACACCTACCCCACAACTGATCTGAGCAATTCCTTCTCATACTTCAAGTCCTAGTTTAAATATACCCTCATTAGACTAAGAGAGGAAGGCATTACTTGAGCTCTTACTTTTCATAGCCTGAATCACATGACATGGTAATTATATATTTCTGGCTATCTTCCCTGTAAACTGAGTCACAGCAGAGACTTCAAATAGTGCACAGACTTGAAGATTGCCCCAATTACCTCCAACTCCTATATCAACACCCACGTGTGGTTCGCCTCCCCACCCCTGCCACCTTGAGTGGGAAGGACCATGACTTGCTTCTAATCCAGGCAATATGACAAAGGTGATGGGATGTCAATTCTGATTAAGTGACATAAAACTGTAATATCTATGGTGCTAGGAAACTCCTTCTCTTACTGGCTTTGATGAAGCAAATGGCTGTTTTGGGGAGGGTCATAGGGCAAGGAACTGAGGGTGACCTCTAGCCAACAACTAGCTGGGAATTAAGGCTCTTAGTCTTAGCTTGCAAGCATCTGAGCCCTGCTAACAACTATATGAGCTGGGAAGTGGGTCTTTCCCCAACCAAACCTTCAGATGAGAACCCAGCCCTGGCTGACACTTTGATTGCAAACTTGTAGAAGACCCAGCTAAGCTGTGCCTGGGATTCTGATCCACAGAGACTCTAAGATCACAATTGTGTCTTGTTATAAGCTGCTAAGTTTGTGGTGATATTATTACATGGCAACAGATAACAAATAAACTGGCTTATTTCATTCTTGGCATCTACTACAGTACATGACACATCAGAGGTGCTGAAAAGTACTTGGCAAATAAATGATTTAACTAATTAATCAGTATAATGACATTAAGTCCTTTGAATCCAACACTTGCCCAATTATTTTCCCTTTCTTTCTCCTAGGGACAAGCTGATTGCTCAAAATTCAATGTCAGTCTCAGCCCATCAAGCAAGGATGGTACTCTCAAACCGTTCACTCTTAGGAGGAAAAGTGGGACGCACATACTGTTATTATAATGATAACTGATTTAGCTTAATGAAATCAACATGTGGCTAAATAACTGTTTGCTGAGTATAAACTGTTGTCATTATTGATAGACAATTTCCTCTACCCAGTAAATGCAGTGCAGTGATCCAGGTGAGGGAATAATCATGGATTTATTGATCCAAAATCATTCCAAAGACACAGAGGATGCCACTGATCACCATGGGTTGCCTTTGGGTGACACTGGCCTTTAGTCACAGCCCACACCTGGAGTCTCCCACACAGTCTTGGCTTTTAGGTATGCTCATGTCAGTCAATCAAAGCAGACTGCCATAAGGTTCAGTCCTGCCTGGGTATTTACTGTGGCTCTTTTGTGGTCTGAACGACAGCAGAAACTTCTCATGCTGCTCTGGCCAGTCTCCACAGGGTTTTGACAGGTACTCTGCAGACTCAGGAGTGGCTCTATGATGTTATCAGATGTTCCAAGGTCACCTGGAGTCACCAATAGAGAATGAGACAGGATCACAAAGCAAGACCTCACTGGCTTCTGCTTACCAAGAACACAGCTGGCTGGTACTCTGATAAAGTTCTAGTACATTGATTGTGACCAGGCCTTGAGAGTTAGCTAAAGGACTCCAGGGACCCTGCTGAAAGCATGTTGGAGGGTCTCAGGGAAAGCGTGGACGGACTTTCTTAGAGAACTTTTGTGGCTGGGGCTCGGTAGGTAGTGTGTGGTGGAGCCTGGGGCAGAGAGAGCTTCTGGGCCTGTCTTCTCCCTCTTACTCTGCTTCTTCCTAATTCTCATCTGCATCTGATTATGGCTCAGACCAATCATTGCCCCTACCCACCCATTCATCAGTGCTCTGAGGCTATGGGTCCAAGTGATGTGCTCCTTCCTTGTGACAGCTGCTGCTGAAGGAGTTTTTCTGTGGGGCAGAACCCACAACAACAGGACAAGTAACAGGAGTTCCCATGAAATGATCACTTACCATGTACAGTGTGCTAGGCTCCTTGTGCACATGATCTCACTTAATACTCATGACAGTAAAGAGAATAGCTCATTCCTGTTTTACAGTCAAGGAAATTGGACCTCGGGTTAAAGCTTTGCTTCATGTCAGGACACTTTGGGGTCTCTGTATGGCTATATCTAACTTAAAACTCCCTAATTCTCCAATGTCCTCATCTATAAGATAAGAATAATACAAGGTATAAGGATTGGTACATTTATTTATCATGCAGGAAATATTTATGGAGATCTAGACACTGTTCTAAGTGCTAGAGACTCCAAAGTGGAAAAAAACAGACAAGTATCTTCTTTCATGGAGCTTACAAGTGAAATTATTACACAAATATGTGTAATGTTTAAACTATAAAAAGTGCCATGAATGGTATGCATATAGTAGTATAAAAGTATGTAATAGTGAAAATTAACTAAGAAAAGGCAGTTAAGGATGGATTCCTGAGAAGTTATGTTTGAGCTGAGGAGTTAACTAGGTAAAATAGGAAAGCAAGGACTTTCCAAGTAAAGGTAACAGCATGTGCAAAAGCCCTGTGGTGAGAAGGTATGAGGAAAGTACAAGGGTGAGAGAAAGACCTTGAGGGCAAAAAGCGAAGCAGGAGAGAAGAATGTGGTATCAGATGGCAATGAAGAGAAAAGTCTGATCTCTGCTTGGTCAGGGGTAGAAGCTAAGATGAGGCCCGTGCTTTTATGGGGCTTATAACTTAGCAGGATAATTAGAACACAGACAAATGATTAAACAAGAGCTTTCCAAATGGCAGTGCAAAGCTCTGAAAAAGTAAACTGAGGTGATATGATAAAGTTGGTAATGTTGAACTAAGTAATTCAGACAATCTCGCCAGCCCTCCAGCTGAGAACAATAAGAAAAGATGGACAATTTTTAAAAAATCAATTTGAGTATATCATAGAACTAATGAGGGCAGTGAAGAATCACTGAACCAAAACTCAGGAAGAATTAGAGATGTGAGTCCAGAATTTTGTCCTGGAGGACTCTGCTCATCCAAATGAGTCAGCTTAGAGTCTAAAAAGTCCTCCTCTGACAGTCTCTCAGGTCTGAGAGGACAAAAATTAATGTCCACGACCCACTGTGTCTGAGCAGAAACTCAAAATAGCCATATTACAGTATAAATAAAGGTAAACCAAGAGCAAACCAACCCTTCAGCTAACAGCAGCCTAAGTGACACATTACTTTCAAAGGAGCAGAAATTAGACCAACAGCTCACTTCTCAGGAGAAACAATGGAAGACAAAAAACAATGGGATAATATCCATAAACCAACAAAAGAAAACACCTCCAGTAAAATTCTAAATGTAGCAAGAATATCCTTCAGACATAAATATGAAATGAAGGCATTTCATACAAACTATATTTTGTCTGAGAGAACTTATCACTGGCAGACTTACACTAAAGGAAATAGTAACTGGTGTTTTCTTGGGCAGAAGGAAGACATTCCACATAGAAAGGAAGAGAAGTCAGACGGGAAGAACATGGTAAATGTGTGAATACATCTAAGTGGTTAATTACTTTACAAAGGTAAAGGAGACTTCCATGCATATGGAAGTCCACAACAGGGACATCTATAGATGGAAAGGAGATTAATGGATTCTTAGGGCTGGGGGTGGAGACGCGGGACAGAGACCGGGAACAACTACAGGGTGTGGGGTGTCTTTTTAAGCGATGGACATGTTCTAAAATTGACTGTGGTGATAGTTGTACATATCCCTGAATGTAGTAACAGCCATTGAATTGTACACTTTAATGGGCAAATTACATGGTTTATGAATTATATCTTAATACAGCTGTTTAAAACAGAGATATTCCTATGGTGTTTAAAATACACTTAGAAATAAAATACAGGAGAGTAATAACATGTAAATTGGAAAGAGTTAAAGCATCCCGAGCTTCTTGCAGTATCAGGAATAAATATATCATAAATTTTGATATAGATATTGAAGGGTAACTGGGTGGCTCAGTTGTTGAACATCTGCCTTCGGCTCAGGTCATGATCCCAGGTCCTGGGATCGAGCCCCGCATCAGGCTCCCTGCTTGGCAGGAAACCTGCTTCTCCCTCTCCCACTCCCCCTGCTTGTGTTCCCTCTCTTGCTATCTCTCTCTCTGTCAAATAAATAAATATAATAAAATCTTTTTTAAAAAGATAGAGATATTGATACAGACATCAGATATAAATAGTCTAAATGCTCCAGTTAAAACAAAGATTATCAGCCTGGGTTGAAAAACCAGCAACAAAGGTTTAGAAGAGACATGTCCAAAACTTAAGAATACAAAAAGGCTGAGAGTAAAGGGATAGAAAAATACTAGTAAAGATATACCATGCAAATACTAATCAAAAGGAAGCTGGCATAACTTAACATGTTAATAGCAAGTAGACTCCAAGACAAAAAAAACCACTGTAGAGGCACCAAGCTGGCTCCATCACTGGAACTTGAAGCTCTTGATCTTGGGGTTGTGAGTTCGAGCCCCACAGTGGGTGTGGAGATGGTTTAAAACTAAAATCTTTTTTAAAAAAGTAGCATAGAGATAAAGAGCCACTTTCCTTAATGATAAAACAATCAGAGAAATGGATAATAAATTTAAATTCATATGTACCTGATTACGTGGCCTTAAATATATATATTTAAGATGTGTATATATATATTACTTATTTTTTTACTAGGCAAGCCATAATTATAGTGGAAGATTTATCAGTAAATGATTTTTTTAAAAGCAGACCAAAAAAGCATGCATACAAAAGACTTAACAAGACAATTAACAATATCTACCTAGAGGTAAAATTCAAAACTACAGAACAAGCCTCTTTTCAAGCACACAATTACAAAAATAGGCCATATTTGGGCTATAAGACAAGCCTCAGCTAGGCTTGAAGGTAAGAAATTATATAGAGCATATTCTCTGGTGAAAATGGCAATTAAGGGGTGCCTGGGTGGCTCAAAGTGTTAAAGCCTCTGCCTTCGGCTCAGGCCCTGATCCCAGGGTCCTGGGATTGAGCATTGGGCTCTCTGCTCAGCAGGGAGCCTGCTTCCTCCTCTCTCTCTCCCTGCCTCTCTGCCTGCTTGTGATCTGTCAAATAAATAAATAAAAATATTTTTAAAAAATGGCAATTAAGCTGAAAATCAATAATAAATGCATAAGTAGGAATCTCCATATATTTTGAAAATAACAAATACATTGTTAAATATTCTATAGAAACAAAAAGTAATAACAATGTAAATTAGGATATATTTCGTCTGCAATTTTAATTAAAATGACATGTTTAGAACATTGAGATACAGTTAAAATGTATTTAGAAATATATAGCTTTAACTACACATGTCAGAAAATAGGAAAGGCTGAGAATTAATTATTCATCTCAAAACAATAAAAAAAAAACCCAACAGACTAAATCCCAAATAAATTTTTAAAAATTAAAATAAGAACAGAAATTAATAAAATAAGAAAACAGCCATATAATAGGCAAGATCAATAAAGCCAGAAGTTTGTCCTGTGAAGAGACTAATAACATTGATAAAGAGCTGGAAAGTCTGATCAAAATAAGAGAAAACAAAACAAAAAGAGGGCTGTCACTATATATTCTACTGAATTTAAAACATAATAAAATAGTATAAATAGTATAAACTACTTTACACCAATACATTTGAAATAAATTAGGTAAAATGAGCACATTTCTGGCAAAGCACAAATTATTAAAATAGACACAAGAAAAAATAAAAAATCTGAATAGGGCTACTTATAATTCATATTTAAAACTGTATCTCAGGGACACCTGGGTGGCTCAGTGGGTTAAGCCTCTGCCTTCAGCTCAGGTCATGATCTCAGGGTCCTGGGATTGAGTCCCACATTGGCTCTCTGCTCGGCAGGGAGCCTGCTTCCTCCTCTCTCTCTGCCTGCCTCTCTGCCTACTTGTGATCTCTGTCTGTCAAATAAATAAATAAAATCTTTAAAAAAATAAAATAAAATAAAACTGTGTCTCAAAGAAAATTTTAGGCATAGATGCCTGCATAGGGAAATGCTATTATATGTATTACACCAGTTCTTCTAGGAAATGGAAAAAAAAGGGAAGGAAATACTTCTCAACTAATTTTCTGAAATAAAATGCTTTTCAATTCATTTTGTGATATAAAATTTTTGATACCAAACATTGACAAGGATAATATAAGAAAGGAGAATTACAGACCAATCTCATTCATGAACATAAATGCAAAAACACTCATTAAAATATTAGGAAAATGATTCTAGCAATACATAATTAGAATATACTTACCAACCAAATTAGGTTTGTTCCTACAGGCAAGGTTGTGTTTTTTAAATATGTTTTTTAAAAAGTAGTCAATATAATTCACTATGTTAATTGAAAAAAGGAGAAAAATCAAATGATAATCTCAATAGGTTCATAAAATGCATATAATAAAATTCAATATCTAGTCATGACATAAAACTTTTAGAAAAGCAGTACTAAAAAGGGAATTTATTTAAATAAAAGTATCTTGAAAAACATCTTAGTGCAAACATCCTACGTGATGTTGAAAAGCTAAGAGCTTTTCTTGGAGATGTGGAATGTGTCAAGGATGCGTGCTATCCCCACTTCTATTCAACATTATAGTGAACATTTTGGCCAGGGTGGTAAGGTAACAAAAAAATTTAAGGCATAAGGACTGGACAGCAAAAAGTAAAATTATCATAATTTATACTTGATCTGATTATACAGAAAAAGAATTCATGAGAATCTGTTGATAAATCACTTATACATAAAAATCAGTATCCGATGGGTTATAGACATGAATCTGAAAAACAAAACAACAGAGCTTTGAAAAGATAACAGATATGTTTTCCTGTGAAGGAGAATTTTTTTTTAATAGCATTCAAAAAGCACTAATCGTAAATGGGGTAAAAAGGTACAAATTTGACTACACTAAAATTTAGAATCTCTGTTTATTATAATCATATCTTTAAGGAAGTGAAAAACCAAGCTCTGCATAAAAGGATAAGATATGTTCAAAAACTGTAACTGACCAATGGGTCATAATCTGAATATATAAAGAGCTGCTACCAATCAATAAATAAAAGACAACTCAGTAGAAAAGAAGACCTGAGCCTTGAATGGGAACCTCACACACACAAGAAAGATTATCAGAATGACCAAGGAACATGAGAAAAACTTTCCACCTTCATTATTCACCAGAAAATGCAAGTTCTGGCTGTTTCTGTCCCAAATATATGTGCAATAGAAATTTGTATGCAGTTGCACCAATAAATCTAAACAAGCATGTTTATTGTAGTATTTATTATTTATAAGAGCCAGAAGTGTAGAGACAATCCAACGTCTCTCAAGAGAAGAGTGGATAAGCAAGCTGTGGCATGTTCATACGATGGGGTATTACACAGCCATGGAAGCCGGTAGGTTGCAGCACACCCCGTGTGGAATGAAGACGTGGGCCAACCATGAGGGGCACGGAATCATCCCATGTAGCCAAAGTTTAGTATTAGATAAAATGCATTTTAGTGTTTAGGGATGCATCCTTAGGTAGGAAAAGTACTTTCTTTTAATGCAAAGAAATTGTGTCACTCAGTCCACTCATGAGAAAGATGTCATCACACAATGTATTTTAACAGAGAGAAGGTCAAGCATCGTCCATAGTCAAAAACTGAAAGGGCAAAAGTAGTTCACAGAGGTGGGAACTGTGGGAAGAAGCCTCTGGGCCAATGGAGAAAGGAGGCAGGAATGACTGGAAGCTTTGTGTCTTAGAGCTGGACTGACTCCTCTGCGGGAGGGGTGGGGGGTGGGGGTTGTGGGGGGGTTGGCTGGCCGGCTGGCAGGCACCAATGTCTCTCAAGGGCCACCATGAGACTGTTTCTGTGAGCGCCCGGAAAACTGAGTCGGGATCTACCGCTGCTCCAGAGGTACAGTGCCTTGCTGTCGTGAAGCTGCCATGTCCAGAAAGCTAACAGGACAAAGAGAGTCATTTCTCCCTCTTCTGGGCTCTGCTGTCTCCCCACAGGGCCTCCTGTGGGCAGCATCCAGGAGGAAGCTAGCTCTAGAAGATAAAAGGGGCTTGCAGGGTCCCGGGCTTGTCAGAGGTTAGCAAGGTGAGGTGAGGGCAGAGTGACCCTTGCTTGTGAATCCACACAGACGTGATTACTAAAGGTCAAATTTGCCTTGAGGACCAAGGGAGGGGTGCACTGGGGGGAACCATTTAGGGACAGAGGAGAGCCGCTTTCTAGGGTGCAGGCAATATTTTATTTCTTAATGTGGAGTGGGGGCTACGTGGCTGTTTGGTTTATCCTCCCCCACCTGGCGGCACACCTGTTCTATGTGCTTTGCTGAGCATGTGTTATTTTTCACAACTGAAAGCGAAGTAAAAATGTTAATGGAACAACATGGGGAGGAGAACAGTGTTGTGGATTGGAGGGCCAGAAGAGACTTCTCTGGGGAGGGGATATCTGAGCCCAGCTTGAATAGTCAGAGGGGCCAGCCATGCCTGGAGCCATGTACAACCTTCCAGACAGGCGATGGGCACCCTACAGCTCATGAACACAGGCCTGGCAGTGTGCAGGGGGGCCTGGAGGAAAACAGGTGGCAAGAGGCTGCTGCTGTGGAAATTGTGGGGGAGCAAGTGGAGGTGAGCCTGGCTCTGAGGGTGGCTCAGGGGTTCAGGTGCAGAAGAGGGGGAGCACCCAGAGACCGAGCAGTCCCTTACCCATGGGACAGCCAATAAAACATACCTGGCCACTCTGAGCACACCTGTCCTTGGTCCCAGCCTCCTGGAAAATGTCCCCATGTGCTGAGAGGGGATTCTGGGACAGAGAGGCCAGCAGATGGACTGCCTCCGGAGAGAGTCCCTGAAGTTTCTGAACCAACTCCTGTCTGCATTCCTGGAGCTGGCAGGGGCTTCTGGAAAGAACAACCAGATCTGGGCTAGTGCTGTCTCATTTCCCTCTTTCCCTCTTTCCTTCCTCCAGCCTTTCCTTTCTTATTAGTTCCTTATCCTTCCCTCCTTCCATCCTTCCTTCCTTCCTTCACCCCTCCCTCCCTTCCATCCTTCCTTCCTTCCTTCGTCCCTCCCTCCCTCCCTTCTTCCCTCCATCTATCCTACCTCCCCTCACACACATTAACTAACACACAATCAGTCATAACACATATGTATATAAACACACACACCCTACACGTCTACTTCCTACACACACACACACACATTCATATCTATGTACACATACAAGCTGTATCACACAACATATGAAGGTTCATTCATACACATCTCAGATATACTCCTCTTACCCCTGCAGAGCAGTTTAAATTCAGCTTTCGAGTTCATAGCCTCTTTGCACATCACAGTAGCTCCAGTTGACAAGGGAAGAACTTCAGGCTCAGAGAATATCTTCAAGGTCACTGGGAAGTGCCATTGGGACCAGCACTCGGTCAGCCTGCTCTGTGCTTCCTCCACCCCTGGGAACCCACACAATTTTAAGTGCTTTCCAAAGTGGCT
The DNA here is from genome assembly GCF_002288905.1 of Enhydra lutris kenyoni. Lineage (NCBI taxonomy): Eukaryota > Metazoa > Chordata > Mammalia > Carnivora > Mustelidae > Enhydra > Enhydra lutris. The sequence continues at coordinate 33,313,919 of NW_019154089.1, read as the reverse complement.
GCACCCACCAGCAGCGGTTGAAAACACACGCTTCCTCACGCCCTCCCTGACATTTCACATCATCAAACTTTGTTTTGCCATCTGTTGAATTAAAAATGGCATGGCATTGTTTTAATTTGCATTTTGTGGGGAGCTTCCTCAGAAAAAGAGACTCCTGGTCCCAATCTCAGCCATTCTGAACTGAGACTCGAGACTCTGCGTGACTGACCACTTTCCCAGGAGATGGGAGGTGAGTTTGGGGGGACTGGCGGCCTGGGATCCAGCAAGGTCCCTTCCAGTTCTGTTGCTCTCCACCTGGGCCCAGGACTCCTTTAGGCTCAGAGTCTCCATCATCTTTTCCACTTACAATGCTGTTTTCTCCGTGAGGAAAGATTTTAAGACACAGGAAGTCCTGGCAATTGAGGCCATTTACGAAGTTGGCTCTTGTAGCCATATTCCAGGTATCACACTAAAGAAATCCCACCCTACAGAAAGAAAAGATTAATATGCACAAAGAATCTATTGTTTTCCAGGTACCGTGCTGGGCTTGCTAGACACCTCACTTCTATGAGGTCATCTGAATATTACAACTGCCTTGGGCAGCACTATCTCCTCTGTGTTACACACGAGGGAACTCAAGCTCAGAGACTTAATAATTCCCTTGAGGTCACACAGCTTGCAAGGGGCCCCTAACCTGGATCTATCTGGCTCTGAAGCCTGGGCTCTAACCCACAAATTAGGGTTTCTTCAAAGAAAGAGACCATCCACGGCCAGTGTCTCTTTCCCGCAGATACCCGAAGGATTCTGCTCACTTTGTCTCCCAAGTATCACACCTACCCTGCCTGAACTACCATGTTCTAGACTCTTGGAACACTCTGGAAGGTGCATGTATTTTGTGGAAAGGGGATTATTTTATTGTACTTAGCACGCAGTAGCTTATTTGATTCAATCCTGGGGAATTCATTCCTGCAAATATGGACTGCAGGATAGATGGACTGGGTGGGGTTGGGGGAGTGGAGAGAGGATGTCTCCTAGAATCCCTGCTCCTCCCATCTCCTGGGCTAATGTGGAAAAAGAGGCATCAAAGTGACCTTCTCACTGAATTACGATCACTTTTTCAATTTCCTGAGCTTTTCTCTTAATTCTGGGAAATTTTAAAAAGACAACATCTACCCAATAGCCAAATATCCACCATCCAAAAAATGACCATTCAAAAACCATTTGTCAAACGTTTTCAATCTCTTAAAACTAAAATAAGCAACATGTTGCTCATCCAGAGATGAAACCCCCTTGGTTTGCCATTCTAGATTTCATTTCCTTCCCACCTCATCCCCCCAGCACCCTGGTCATAAATTTAGATTATTTCTGCCTAACCCATTTTGTATTTATACCTATAAGTATGTGTTAAGTACATGTATTATGAACAAATAAAAATTAAACATTGAATATGTATGAATGGTACCATACTGTACCTATCATTCCATTCCCTGCTTTTCTTTTCTTTAGGCTATACCACTCTTTAAAAGTTGAGAATCATGTTTTACTTAATCCTGGTGGTCTAGTGCGTTCTGAATGCTCAATGAATCAGGAAGGAAAGGAGGAAAGGCAGGGAGGGAAGGAATGTGGAGAAGGAGGGGGAGGGAGAGAGAGAAGGAGGGAAGGTGGGGGAAGAAGGAGGGGGGGTGTGGGAGGGAGGAAGGATCCCTCTCTTGAATCAAAACTTCTTGTGTGGCTCCCGATTAGAAGTGAGAGAGAAGAGAAAAGCATTCTAAGTCCGCCATACCATATTTCCTTGACTGGGAGTTCACATCCCATTAGAGCAGACAGCCTCTCTACCCTTTGATCTGCTTACCATCCTGCTCTCCGGGGAAGTCCCAGGCGTGGCTTCGAGAAGCTCCAAGCCACACAGCTGCCTAATGTGCTTAGCTCCAGTGTGGTTCAACTCTCACTGGTCATAAATCAACCAGCCAAGGCTGAAGCCTGAATTACTCTCTAGCTCTCAAAAACCCTCAAGGATTTTGGGAATTAGTTGCCAGTTCAAACACTTGTCTTCCCTCCTTTCCTTCTCCCACTCTGCCTTTGTCTCTGTCAACCACAGAGCACCTTTCTCCAGGACTGTCTCTACCTCAGTGAGTGTCTTTCTCTCTGAGTACCCCTCTGCCTCTGATTAAAATTACGCCTCTGTCTTCCTTTCTGCAGCCCCGAATCTTCCTTCCCGGGCTTCTCCCCTTCCTTCCCCTGAGTCTCACTGCAGCCAGAGGTCCAGGATCCCAGCTGGGCCATAGAGCTCCTCTTTATCACTCTTCTCTCCCTCTCTGTTTTTGTTTTTTTTTTTTGAAAGATTTTATTTATTTATTTGTCAGAGAGAGAGAGGGGAGAGAGAGCGAGCATAGGCAGACAGAATGGCAGGCAGAGGCAGAGGGAGAAGCAGGTTCCCTGAGGAGCAAGGAACCCGATGTGGGACTCGATCCCAGGACGCTGGGATCATGACCTGAGCCAAAGGCAGCTGCTTAACCAACTGAGCCACCCAGGCGTCCCCTCCCTCTCTGTTTTAAAAATGCTTTTTATGGTGGCTTCTAGCACAAACAGCTGTTGGAGCGTCTTTGAGAAAACCTCTGGGAACAGACGCTCTGCCAGTAGCTCTGATTCTTTTTTACTCTGCAAGCTGAGATGGATTTGGGGAGAAATTCATTCATTCATTAACTCATTAAACAAATATTTCTTGAGCTTCTACTGTATGCCAGTCACTGGGGTGGACATTGGAAATACAGCAGTAGATAAAACGGCCCTTAGGGAGTTTACAGTCTAACGGGGAAGGCAGACATAAATCTAATAGCCACTTAAATATATAATAACAAACGGTGATCAATACTATTAATCAGTGCTCTGATTAATAATAATGATAATAATCATAATAATAATAGTTAAGGTCTATTGAGTGTTTATTAAATAAGGGGGACAATTGCAAAAATTTCCACAATCCTACTTTACATACAAAAAAGCTGAGGAACAGTGTGATTAGACATCTTGCTCACGGGCACAGAGTCTGTGCGCGGGAGAGCCAAGATTTAAACAGAACATAGGGATTGGGGGAGCAGGATGGGAAAAGCCTTCCTGGAGGCTCAATTTTCTTCCCAAAAATCACATACAGAACAGGATGCAGAAACAGAACGAGAATCCAGCCTCCTGAACCCTCAAGTAATCCAGTTCTAAAGTCAAATACACTGGAATGTGAAGACTTAATGTTACCCAAACTATCAAGCCCCATGAGATTTCCCAGAAGAACAAATGGCAGTATGGAGGCTAGAGGGACGGGGGCGGGAGGATGCTAGGGAAATAGACACATACCACTCAGCAGGGTTTGCAGGGGCTTGAGCCTCCTGCCCTGGGACATATTTGGGGATGGTCAGCTCCTTGAAGGAAGAACCCTGTGTATTCTCCATTGCATCTCCAGCCCTTAACACTCCCTGCCGCACAGTAGGTGCAGAATTGTTATTTACTGAAAAATGAATGAATGGATAAGTTGACTTAAATGTGAGTGAATTAAGCGAAAAAGATAGAACAGATGGACGCTCCATGTTTCTTCCAAGCTAGGGGTTTATGATCGCAATAGCTTCCTTTCTTTCCACTCTCACTAACACCAGCCGGCCGTGCAGAGATATTCTGCTGGGTATCTGGGTCAGTTGCTACCGTTTCTTTTCAATCTGCATATCCAAAATGTTTTCCTGCTGTTTCATAAAACTCCCTTTTTAATTCTTTTTTCCAGTTTTGCTGATTCAATTAAGAGCTGAGTTTGATCTAGAAACCTTACCTCTTAAGTCCCTTTTGATAAAACAGTCCCCAGAGTACCCATCTCTTTGAAGCCTCTTTATGAGTTTTAGAGCTGAGTAAAATGCCGACCACTTTCAAGATAATTACACTGAAGCAGACACATTGTTCCTGGAATCTGTTTCCCAATCTGAGTAAACAGAGCCTGGTCCTTTTTATGTTCTTGTAATACGCACTGCCTTCTCTTTCATTTTTCTCTCTGTCTGGAGAGCTGCCTGTGGGTTATTTAATCTCTGGACCAGGGAAGAGGGAAGGACTTGTTTGGGAAAAAATCATCTGCAGGAAACTTGCTCTTGGCTGGAGGGCCAACTCCTGGCTGATTCTGGCACCTTCAGTTGCTCTCCCTGTCCTACAAAGAGATCAAGGAAGCCAAGAACCACTCAGCAACCTTAGAAAAGACTGAAGAACCAAATGTCCCCACCAAATCAAGGGCCATTAGGCTGAACCAATCAAAGCAATGCCCACTGTTGTATCTTTTTTATAGGTGCTATGTAGGATAAGGACACACATGTGGTAATCAAGCCAGATGGGTTCCAGTCCCAACTCTGCCACTTAAATTAGCCATGTGATTTAAGCTCTAGTGCCATCAGTTTTCTCATCTGTGTGATGGGAATAATAATAGAATTTATCTCAAATGCTTATGATAAGAATAAATTTAGGCAGGAACCTCGGTGGCTCAGTTGATTAAACATCTGACTGGTGATTTCAGCTCAGGTCATGATCTCAGGGTCGTGAGATCAAGTCCCACACCAGGCTCTACGCTGATCATGGAACCTGCTTAAGATTCTCTCTCTGCCTCTCTCTCTACCCCTCTCCATCCCCACTTGTGCATGCGCTCATGCTCTCTTGAAAGAAAGAAGAAAGAGAAAAAGAAGAAAGAAGAAAGAAAGGAAAAAGAAAGAAAAAATTTAGATAATAATTTCAAACAATGTCTGACATTTAAGTGCCTAACTGATGATGATGATGGTGATGGTGATGATGGTGATGGTCTGTAACATACAAAGCACCTTCACATTCGTGTTTGCATTTCATCTCATTTTCCTTGCCCTCCTAGCAAAGGACCTACATCAGAACCATAGTCTTCTGACTCTCAGTCTCTGTGCACTTTTATTCTGGGCCATTCCAAAGGAGTTTAACTTATTCTCTGTGATTCCCAGGACAAGGAGGTGGAAGCTACAGGAAGACAGATTTGGATTCAAAATAGGGATATTTATTTTTAATGGTCAGAGGTATCAAAAAATGACTGTCTCAGAAAAGGAGTGTGTTTCCTGTCCCTGGCAGAACACACGCAGAGGCTGCCAGCCACCTGGAGAGGATGTTGTAAAGGGAATGGAGAAGTCAGACTTGGTGGCCTTCCAATTCCGAGAGTCTGAGTTTCTCGTATGAACAGGAAGTGTCTATTTCTGCCAGCCCTCCACCCTCATACGCCTCATTATTTTTCCAGGAAATCCCATGAGGCTTGAGAGTTTTACTTGCAGATCCAGCCCCCACACTCCAACCAATTTGACTAAAGAACCAGACTTTTGGGTGATTCGAGAGGCTGAATTCTAGTAGTATTTTTAATCTTACTCTCTAGGTGATCTGGGAAAGAAAATTCTATAGTTTATGCCTGCCCAGCACCAACTCCCTCTCTCTGGTAACACTTCCTCCATTTCCATTGCTGGGGACCATTCCTCCCCTATTCTCAGTCCGTGCGGCTCTACTGAGATTGTCTCCCTTCCATGTTCAGCCCATGACCCAAGTCCAACCATGAGGTGGGTGTTCCAATTCCCTGGCCTCAGTGATTGGTTCAGGAATGGGCGTCTGATTCAAGATGGACCAATCAGAGTCCAGCCCTAGACTTTTGCTACACTTGTTGAGAAAGAGATGCTCTTTTCCCAGAGATTGCTGTGCTGGTAACAGGCAAGCCTAGATTTTCTGGGGTCTACCACATGGGCAGAGCCTGCCTTAAAATGACATCAACACAGAGGAAAGCAAACCTAAGAGGTGGTGAGAGCAAATTCTGATGACATCATTCAAATGCCTGGATCCAGTAGTACCTGAAGTTAGACCTATAGCTACAGTTTGTCAGTTTCATATGTATCTCTCAGATACATTTGACTTGGACTGCTACCACCTATAACCAAGAATTCCAACAAACATCCATCACAAAGCACTGGACTGGGGACAGAAGACTTCCTATAGAAGGTAAACCTTGACTGCACTCTTTTCTGTATTAAGGCATACCTAGTAAGGTCCTTGGTAAAGACTGTTAATTATTTAATATGTCACTCTATACAGAGGATAAACCATTAAGGTCTTAACCAGAGCCATCAATGCCTTAAGTAGAAGAAAATGAAATCAACTCTTCTAAAATGTATGCACACCTCTAATTTTAACCATTTCCAGGGTTGCCTCCTCTCCCCTTTTTAGTGAAGAAATTATCATTCATCCACTAAATATTAAAAACATCTACTATGTGCCAAGTGTTATAACAAATTATGTTTGGAAAACAGAGATATCTAAGATATTAAGTACCTTGTGGTAAAACCAGGAGGCAGCATTTGTAGTGAACTTTTGTATAACCAACTCCATGTGCCCGCTGTTTTACCGAATTTTTTTAACTGATTTTTTTTAAGTCACAACCCTGTATTAGTTTCCTGTTGCTGTGGTAACAAACTGCTACAAATTTGGTGGTTTAAAACACACAATCTAGGGGCGCCTGGGTGGCTCAGTGGGTTAAAGTCTCTGCCTTCAGCTCAGGTCATGATCTCAGGGTCCTGGAATAGAGCCCTGCATGGGGGCTCTCTGCTCAGCAGGGTGCCTGCTTCCCCCTCTCTCTCTGCCTGCCTCTCTGCCTACTTGTGATCTGTGTCTATCAAATAAATAAATAAAATCTTAAAACACACACACACGCACACAATCTAGGGGCGCATGGGTGGCTGAGTCCGTCAAGCTTCTAACTCTTGGTTTCGGCTCAGGTCATGATCTCATGGGTTGTGAGATCGAGCCCCACGTTGGGCTCTGTGCTCAATGCAGAGTCTGCTTGAAGATTCTCTCCCCCTGCCCCTCTCCCCATGAGCTCACTCTCTCTCTCTCAGTTAAATAAATAAATAAATAAATAAATATATTTTTAGAAATTAAAAGAAAATAAAATGCACAGTACAGTTCTGGATGTTGGAAACAGGCTTCACTGAACTAAAATCAAGGTGTCAGCAGGGTTGTATTCCTTCTGGAGGCATTAGGAGAGAACTTGTTTCCTTGTCTTTCCCAGTTTATAGAGACTGACTGCATTCCTTGGCTCGTGGACCCTTCCATGTTCAAAACCAGTACCTTAGCATCTTTAAATCTCTCTCTCTCTCTCTCTAGAGAGGGTTCTCCCACTCTCTCTAACACTCCTGCCTCCCTTCTATGAGGACCTTATGATTGTATTGAGCCCACCTGGACAATCAAGAATAATCTCTCCATGTCAACATCTTTGGGGGACCATTATCTGCCTACCACAAATACAAAGAAGTCGGTATGATAATAATTATGATTATCTCCATTTCACACAGAGAAAAACTAAGGCATAGAGGGGTTAAACTCACCCAGATAACAAGGAAGAGCCAGAACTCTGATTCATATTCAGGAGTTCTGTTCCACTGCTATTATTATTCACTGTAATTGTCCCTTTCAACCCAAGTAGTTGCAGAATTTCAAGTCACCCAGACCTGGGCAAGTCACTTAACTATCCTGTGCCTCACTTTTGCCATCTGCAAAATGGAGCTAATGATTTTGTGTTTATGAACATTTGAGGTTATGCACATGATACCCCCAGCTCATACTAGGTGATCAACAGGGGGGCCACCATTTCTAAAACTGCTATTCAAGGTATAGAGACAGCAGGGGCCTGGAGACAAATGCAGTGTCTTTGCAGGGGGTGGGGTGTCCAGGCCAAGGAGGAAATGCTCAGCTTTGGCTCAGAGGAGTTGAGTTTCCAAGTACAGCTGTGGAGCTCGCGTGAGGTGGGGGTCTTCTGCTGGATGTTAGAACACAGGTGGGGGGACACCTAGCCAGGTTCAGCCATCTGGGGGAGCAAGTCTAGGGGCAGACAAGGCTGGGATATGGGGTTTTCATTGTGGATTGGTGGCAAAATAAGCAGATATAAAACCTAATGTCTTCCCTAACTCCTTTCTCTCATCCTTAGCAAATGGCATGTCAGCTCATCCCCTCAAAACAAACTGTTGGCCAGGCCCCACTTTGAGAGCACGTACTTGGGGAGCAACCACATACCCGAGTCCCCCAGAACTTTGCTGCCAGCTGTGCCCTTTCCTTTGCCCCCTGCTGAGCTGACTCGCTGAGGAGGGGCGGCTGACAACAGAAGGACAGCGGGATTTATCACTGCCCTAACTTGTCCATTTGTCTTCTGCTTGGAGGGTCCTGACAAGGGAGCTCCCAGGGACCGCACTGGAGCGTTACTGGAGTTCTTGACAGAGACACATGGCGGTGATTACACGCGGTGTTAGGCACAGTTACTACAAGGCGCCGCAGCTCTGAGTCCTCTCTTGAGCACAGTCTCAAATTGACTCCACAGCCTCCTTTGCTTCCAACTCCTTCTATAAATTCTGTGTGGCGATGGAGGAGAAGTGGGGGGCACAGAAGGCCCAAGAAAGGGCTTCTTTTCCCCAAGGGCTGAGATGGGGGGTTTCCTCTGGTGGCACAATTGAATGGGGCAGCCTAGAATGACCTTCTTCATCACCAGACTTCTGTCCTAGGACAGGAGAGCATTCGTCCCTTGCTCAAGCACGAGACTCAAACCAAGAGGTCCCTGGGAAAGGGAGTATGGTGATGGTGTTGGAAGGCTGAGAGCATTTCCCTAGATGAAGGGCAGAGGAAAAGAAGATGGTACCACAGAGATTGTCCCGGCTGTGAACTGCAAATCCTGAGCTATGGCTGGAGTTTTGTCCTGTCTCTGCCAGGTATGTATCTGGCATTTTCTCGCATACCACCATTGATGGGGGGGGCTCACTACTTCTCAAGGCAGCTTTCCTCTCTTGGGCAGCTAGTGCTTCAGATGGAACAGGAATCTGCCTCTAGCTGTGGGTCTTGGATCAGACTTTCAGTCCACTTTCTCAACCACGGTGTTTCTCCAAGAGCTGCTTCATCTATGAGAATCCTCTGGGGAGCTCATTTAAATGCAGATACCTGGGCCCAACCCCAACCTGGCAACCCAGAATATCTGAGGCGGGGGCCTTGGACTCTGCATTGGTAAGGGTGTCTTCTCTGCAACATAAGAGTTGTGGGTTCCTGAAATGAGTTGGAAGGGAGCCCACGAGCAAAGAATGTCCCAAGGGAAAGCAGGGAACCTGGAGGACAGCCTCCCCCAACTTGTCAAACACTGCCAAGGCTGGGGGCTGCTTGGGTAGGAAGGCCCACCAGACAGGGAAGAGCTAACCAGGAAATCCCAAATGACAGCCAGCACTTACAGGTACCCACCTGTGCAAACCTAGTCCAGAGGCTTAGACATCACCCCTTCGTGTGCAGCCGTGACACGGATCCCCACTTAACAAACAAGGAAACTGAGGTTCAGAGGGGTGGCTTGCCCCCAGAAATATATGCAGAAAGTGGCAGTGTAAGGTTTGACTCCACACTTGTGACCACCATCCAATAGCTTGATGGGAACCCCAGATCTAAGCCGCCTGAGACCTGGGCCTCTTCCTTTCTCTCAGTGAGCAGATGAAGTTGCTGTCGTTTAACTGTGGGCCAGACTTCACCCTGACCACCCAGAGAGAGAGAGAGCCCTTTTGGCCCTTTGGAGGGGCCCCGGCCAGTCCCCAGAGAGGCAGGGCTACCAGCGGCTTTGGCTTCCGGGTGACGATTCTGGCCCCGGGGAAGAGCGCAGCCCCTCAGGGAGCCCACCCGGTCATTCCTGCAGGCAAGCCACATGCCAAGCATTTGTAGGGCCTGAGCAAGAGTATCTCACATGTCTGAGGAGTTAGAAGTTACAAATTGAGGTAACAAACTGTAAAAAACAAACAGACAAAAACAAACAAAAAAACCCCATGTTCTGTCTTACTATCTTGACAAATATTCTTTTGTTTGGGCCTGGCAGGCCAAGTTCAAATTTGAAATGTGAAGGAGCTCCTCACCTCCTGGAACGTGGCCATAAGGAGAGAGCTGTCCCCTGGCCCCATCTCCTGGCGCAGCCCCCTCTCCACCCAGGACTCTGTCTCATGCCCCAAAAGCCTCCCATCACGTGCGAACACCACAGCTGTCACATCCCAGTCCCATCCACATGCCCTGCAAACAGCTGTGTCTGGGGCCGCTCGGGCCAGGCAGATTCACTTGGAGGAGCTCTGCCGTGCCCGGCCTGCTGCGGACAGAGCCTCTGTTCCGCTGGCTTCGCCCTCCCTGTGTGCTGCAGCAGCTGCTGAGCATGGGGACAAGGTGGTCGGGGGCTCGGGGCACTGCAGCTCCTTGGGCCATGTACATTAGTATGCCACTCAGCCACCATGGGGGCCTGTAGTCCCTGCTCTCAGCCTGGCACTGGGCCTGGCGGCGGTGCCCGGGAGGCAGCCTCTCCCACAGCAAGTGAAGCATGGGGCCAGGCAATGAAGTCTTGCTCATTGCTCCAGGCTGCAAATGAGGGAGACAGGGAGAGAGAAAGAGAATCGTATACTCTAGGCAGGGAAGGAGGTCACCTAGATCATGAGATCATAACTGCTTCACACCTCACCTGAAAGTTGCCTATTAAATCTTATTATCTTTGGATTTTTAAAATAGTATGATGCTTCTCACCGGGCGATGACATCAGCGGCCATCCTGCGTGCCAGTGGTGATCAAAGCACCATCTAGACCAGCTGTGTCAGTTTCACCTGTTCTTAGGCCCCCGTCCAACCTCAGGAACCAGAAACTCAGGAGGGGGGCCAAGCCCTCAGTGTTTAACAAGCCCTCCAGCTGATTCAGATGCTCACCCTAGTCCACGAACCACTGATGTGGACGATGCAGAGTCATTGATGGCTTCCGAGCAGAGTAGCGATTCTGTGAGAGCCAGGTGCATCAGTATGCATGCATTTAACAAATACTTACTGAGAACCAAGCACTGCGTTAGGCACTGGGGGTTCAAGATCGAGTGTCTGTCCTCAAATTGCTCACAGCTGAACTCAGGAGCAGGCAAGTAAACAGATCACAGCACGGGGAGGTGACAAATGCTAACATGGGATGGAGGAGGGTCAGTGGGCAGTGGAGGGGTATCAGGCAAGTCCCCCTGGAGGCAGCACCTCCTCCTCCAGAACCTGGAAGAACCCGCATTGTCGGATACAGAGCAGAGAACAGTCAGCTGTTCCTGGGGACAGACTCTCTCCTTGACCAACCTTTACCAGGGCTCCTCTGAGCCATCTTCTCAATTGGGCCTCGATCGTAACACTCATCCTGCCTTTGGTCTGCCCAGCCCAGGATTAGCAAAGAATCCTTTCAGGTCATCCCCTCACCCAGAAGATCTGATCACCCTTGACACCTGAACAAGTTCCTCATCTCTTACTCTTGCTGTCTAACCCCTGGACTTTAGCAAGAACCCTGTTAAGTCAGTGTAGCAAAATCCCCCTAACCTGGACACTTTCTCTTAGTAATTTTCCATCCGTTGACTCCCTCCCTGCGCTCATTGCCTATAAATCCCCAGCTGTCTTTGTTGGACTGGAAGTTGAGCCCTATCTCTCTCCTGTACTGCAAAACTCCTATTACATCAGTCATGAATAGTTTTCCTTGCCGGTTTAACAAGTGACTGGATAGATTTTTCTTTAATGCTGGATAAGGAGAACCGTTGTGCACAGACTTAGAAGGAGAGAACATGGACCAGCTCATTGAGGCCCTTAGCATGGCTCACATGTTAGGGCAGAGTGTGAGTGACTTGTCTGGAGAAATAAATGGGTCTGTGAGGCTCTCCAGGAGTTTGGGGTTTATCCTGTGGGCCGTGAGATGTAGGAGGACATCTTAAGCGGAAGAGTGACATTCTAGAGGTTTTCATTCTAGAAAGATCTCTCTGGCAGGCTGCCTCACAGAGTATGGATTGGAGAACCCAGGCCTGGAGCCCCAAAAGACCAGTGAGGAGACTGCTGTCCCCAGGAGAGAAGAGGGTGTGGACAGAGCTGGAGTAGGGCAGGTGGCTATAGGGAAGGAGACAACTTTGAGATCAATTTAGAGAGTGGGCCACACATCAGAGTCACTGGGGAGAATCTTGAAACATACCCATGCCCCCATCGGAGCCCCTGAGTCAGAAACTCAAGCATCTGTATGTTTAAAAAGCTTCCCAGGTCAGTCAGCCAAAGCCAGAGCTGAGAACCACTGAGTAGGAGGTAAAGAGACCCAGCCTGCTGACAGATTGATGGGGGAGGACAAGAGTGAAGGGAAAGAAAGAAGTGTGTGTGTGTGTGTGTGTGTGTGTGTGTGTGTGTGTGTTGGGGGGGTGTCCCCCAGGAGTCTGTGTGAGTCATCTGAAATGCCAGTCACTGCATTTCAGAAGGTGAATCATGAGTCTGGACTGGGGCGGTCAGGGTCTGAAAGCTTCATTCTCTTTAGGTGCAAAGATACTGGGTTTTGAGGGGGTGGAAGCTCACATATGTGACCCATTTGGTTAAAGGGATTGAATTCAGACTCATTCATTCACTTCTTCATTCATTCAGGAAATGTGGAATTGCTGCTGGCAGAAGACACCCCCCCCCGTTTCCCACGATGGGGAGATGGCCAGGGGCCTGTGTGGGGTTCCCCGGTGGCCTCCCTTTGGTTGACAGGACAGGCCCAGGTGTGTGAGCCCAGACAACCTTGCAGCCGGGTCATCTGCTATCTCCGCTGAGGGAAGTGCTTCCTGACAGCTGCTCTGAAGTGATTCTCCTTCAATTTCCATTTTATAGCTCCTTGTTCCTTCCCTCCTCAGCAGGAGGCTGTGTCTCCGAAGAAGTCAATCTGACATTGCGGGCTGTGATTACCATGCCCTTCGCCTGGCTGAGATTTCTTGGTCATCTCCCACCGTTGGTGCTGTTAAGTTTCTCTGCATTGATTAGTTACCCAGATATCTATCAAGCAGCTGCTGGGTGCCCGTCACAGAGCTGGGTGTTACGGAGCCTGGGGATGGATAAGAAGAGCCATTTGGGATGGCCTTGCTATCACCCACTCACGCGTGATCCCTCACAACCAATTAACAAATGTTTGTAGAGTACAAGCAAGGAATTGAGGTGTGTATTATTTAAAACCCCAAAGGTACCCACAACAGAACTAAATATTGCAGATTATCTATCTAAAATTAGAAGGCAGAAGGCAGGAGGATTAAGTGAACTAAATCCTCATCAATCATACTAAGAAGTCAATGGATAATGTCCAGAGTTGATAAATCAAGGAATACAGGTTATAAGTCTTTAACAGGAACCACCAGAGTATGGTGATTAAGAGCATTTAGGTGTCTGGAATCCAGACCTGAGTTGAAATCCCATTTCTATTGCTTACCAGCTGTGTAGGACCCTGGACAGGTCACTTATTTTCTCCATGCCTTAGTTTCCCCATCTGTACAGTGGGCATAATAATGGTGGCTACCTCTTGGGCTTGTGGTGAGCACTCATGGAAACAGTGTGCAGAAAAGGTTTAGCACAGGGCTTAGCACATGACAAGCCTCTGTTTTAGCCAAAGCTAACAAGAGAAATAGTTAAACAATGTTAGTCTGGGGGAATAGGACATGGTAGGGGAGGGATGGTTGCTTTTTATTATCAGTTCTCTGAATTACTTAATTTTGTAGCCATATGCGCACATCGCATTGCTAAAAATAAAATTTTAAAGTATATCTACACACTGGGTAATGACAGTAGAAAACTGAAGGCTTACTGAACTTTTCTGGCTTGAGTATCTCTGTTTTTGCCACATTCAAACTCCTCCTCTTTCCGGCCCTGTTTTCATCCTCCGTTTCCCTACCCCTCTTCTTCCCTTTCTTTTAGTTTGTTTTGACTGTCACTGGCTCTTAACTGCTCTCAGTAGGGTTTGGCATCTGTATTAAATTGTTAGGGCTGTCATAACCAAATACCATGGATTCGGTAGTTTGAACATAGAAAATGATTTTCTGGAAGCTAAAAGTCCAAGATCAGTTGTCTGTAGGCTTGGCTTCTTCTGAGGCCTCTCTCTTGGCCTGTAGAGGGCCACCTTCTTGCTGTGTCTTCACGTGGTCTTTCCTCTGTGAGTGCATTCCTGATGTCTCTCTGTGTCCAAACTTCTTTGTATAAGGGCACCAGTCAGACTGGATTAGGGCATACCCCAAAGACCTCATTCTAACTGAATTACCTCCTTAAAGACCCTGTCTTCAAATACAGTCACGTTCTGAAATTCTTTCCCGTGTCCCTTCATTTTCTTAGCAAACTCCTACACATCCTTCAGGATCCACCCAAATATCCCCTCCTCTGTGACCTTTCCTATATACCCCTCAGCAGGATTACCATCCCTCTTCTGTGCTCTCATCGCAGCCTGTGCGTTCCCAATAAAACATGTCTAGTGTTCTATCAAGGTTTTGCATACTTGCCTATGGGGCGTTTAAAAGCTTGTTAGTCATCTTTGAACCTTCAGTGCTTGGAGCAGGGCCTGGCCCACAATTTGTGTTCAATGAATAAGGGAATGAATGAATAACTGAATCTTTTCTGCTATGGCATCAGCCCCTTTTTTTTGGTTGCTCAGAAGGAATAGAAACCAATTTGTCACTCTGCTCTATGCGGATTAGTCACAGTTTAATCAACTACAGGGTAGTGTGATCTATTTACTGAGCAAAGTGAATGCTAAAAAACAATTCCAATTTTAATGCTAAATTGTCAGTGCTTTCACACACTTACCCTGCCTCAATTCTTGGGCTTACTCCGGAAGCTAACTGATGCACTGGACTGAGATAGTGATGTAGGAAAGACGTTGTGGTCCAGAGACAATGGCCAAGAAGGAATTCTTGAGACATCTTTGGCACCAAAAGGTAAAGCATGGGAACAGGACCTGTGGGCAGAAAGAGCTGCATTGGGGTCACGAGGAGAGGCCGATTATATATTTTAAGTTGGGAGGGGGTTAGGAATAGGGTAAGTCTGTGAGCAATTTTGGAAGCAGGGTTTCCAGGACCTTGAGGGGGCCAGCTGGTCATTTATGACTGTTTAATAAAACCTTAGTCATGAGACCCTTCAGATGTGTATAGGTGGGTCATAGGCTTCCGGGATGTTTGCCAACATATATCTTGGGGGTTAGAGGTAAAGGAAATTTCCAAAGCAATTTTGATATGTTGAAGTAGACTTACTGGATCCTGGGAGTTTTGCTCTTAGCCAAGTATTAACATCGAGAGAGTTGAGTTCCTAGAGGAATGTCACTCTGCCTGTATCAAGGACGTGTCCGTGGGCTGTAGGCAGTAAGGAAATTTAATTTTTCTTTTGCATTTATTTCCCACGTCAGTAGGAGATCTGGGCTCTAGTCCCCACTCACTTTCCTCTATGGATTTGTGGAGTCTCCTCACGTTCATAATGAAGGGGCTGGGCCAGGGGCTCCTGGTGGCTCAGTGGGTGGGGCCTCTGCCTTAGGCTCAGGTCATGATCTCGGGGTTCTGGGATGGAGACCTGGGTCGACCTGGCTCCGCAGGGGCCTGCTTCCCCCTCTCTCTGCCTGCCTCTCTGCCTGCTAGCGATCTCTCTCTGTGTCAAATAAATAAATAAATAGATAAATAAATCTTTAAAAAAAAATTATTGAAGGGGCTAGAGCAGATCAGGAGTTGAAAATTCCGAGACCCACAAGGGTCATAGTGACAACTTGGCTCAGTGACCCCTCAGCCCCCAGCTTGTTATGGCCATGCAGGAAAACAGGCCCATGGTTTGGCAGATCTTGTGATCTTTAAGAGAAACTGGGAGGTTCGATTTCTATACAGAATGCGTGATTAAAAAAAATATATCTCATAGGTCTGATATGTGAAGAGTCAGGCACCCTCCTACATCGTTGGTATGAGTGCAAAAGGATTCAGCCCTTATGGGAGGGAACTAGGGTTTATCTTTTGAATGAAAGGAGTGGTTACGTTTGATCCAGCCAATCCTCCCTCTAAGAATTTCCTCTCAAAATTCACCTCCCTGTTAACAAAGGAGACCTACACCAGGTTATTCACGAAGGCATTACTTTACTAGCCTCTGATGCAAACAACTCCAAACGTCCACCCATAAGGGACAGTTTGAACCCTGCTTTATTCACACCAAGCAGTACTTTGCAAGTGGAAAGCAGAATGGGACAATCTCTATGTATTTAAATGGAGTGATCTCCAGAATCATTTACATGATAAAAGCAAAGTGCAACACAGTGAATAGAAAAATGCTCTTCAAACTTGAGTCCCCCAGCTGAAAGAACGCATTTGCAAAATGCACTGCACTGCTTCCTTCCTAGCTCTCTCTGCAGCTGGAGGTATGGGTCAGCTATGTGCGTTGTGTGCCTGTGTGTCTTTGAGCTTTTGTTGTGTAGTTCATTTAGGTCTCCCATAGTAAGTGGCAGACTTCCTACAGGGACAAGGACTGCCCAGAGAGCCATTGGCAAAACCAATGTCTTATTTGATCACCCAAAAGGAGTCACACTGGTGTAACTTGCCAGAAAGAATCTTGGACTTGGATTTCCATAGTATTAGGTTCTAATACCAGCTCTGCATCTTACCGCCATGAGGACCTTTCTCCTTCCTCCCACCTAATACAGTTGTTATTTGTGTGTTCATGCTTATAATGTCTTTTCTGCCACTAGACCGTGAGCACTGCGAGACTGTGGATTTATCTGTTTGCCCATCATGGAATCTCTAGCACTTGCCATACTGCCTCGTATGGGGTAGGTTCTTAATATCAGTGGAATGAATGACTAAAATGAATGGGTGATGTACATAAAGAACTTAGCAGAACACATAGAGATGGTGAAGTGTTCTATTACAGGGAGTAGCAGTTCACTTAATGTTAGGATGAAGGTGATGACAAGGTGTGTGACTTTAGATGAATGAAATCCCTGAGGCTCAGTTTCCTCATCTGTATCATAGACCCAATAATACCTCCTTCTAGGTGTCTATGTGAGCATTGATAAGATAACATATACCAGTCACTCAGTGTATGGCTTGGCATATAAGAGATACTAAGTGGTGGCTATGATTAGAAAAACAGCGTAAAATAAACAGAAAAATCGGGCAAACCCTTGTTCAATGGGAAGGGTCAAGAGCATTGCAAGAAGAGGCTGTCTTGCACCTTCCACTGTCCTCTAACTTAGGGTAGCCCTGTCCATTCTTCAACAGGTGCTGGCTGAGCAGACACTACACGCTGGGTACCAGGCCAGCTGCTAAGTGCAGCCTCGAGAAACAAGCAATTAATGACCCTGAGTTTCTTGCAGGGGTGATGAACACGTTCTACAATTGTGGTGGTGGGTGCGCACAAGTGTGTGAATATACTCCAAACTACTGAACTGCACACTTTAAGTGGATGAGTGAAGGTAGGACACGTGAGTTCTATCTCAATAATGCTGCTCTTAAAAACAAAACAAAACAAAAAAGGAAGAAATGAACAATAGACCTGAGTCTACTACTTCCTAGTGGTGTGATTTCTCTGCTAAGGTTTTCTCTTCTGGAAAATAGGAATAATAACAGAACCTACCTCATAGGCTTTTGGTGTGGATTGAAAGAAATAAAATTTGGGGGCGCCTGGGTGGCTTAGTCAGATAAGCGGCCAACTCTTGATTTCGGCTCAGGTCATGATCTGGGGGTCCTGGGGTGGAGACTTGCAACAGGCTCCACACTCAGCAGGGAGTCTGCTTTGGGATTCTCCCTCTCCCTCTGCCCCTCCCCCCCTCAAATAAATAAATAAATCTTAAACAACAACAAAAAAGAAATAATGTTTGTAAAGTACTAGCTTAGAGTTTGGTATGTAATAAGATCTCCATAAATATTAGCTAACATCACCGTCATCATCTTTATGAATATGTAAATACTAAAGCAGAAATTACACAAGTTGTATGGGAAAAAGAGCTCCAATGGGTAGGAGGCAGAAGGAGCCAGTGAGTAAATGAGGCCAGGGGAGCTGACATCTAAGCTAGGAATTCACCCACAAAAGGCAGTGCTGAGTAGACCTGGAGGGGGATCAGCGTGAGCCAGGCTATGGTGCTGGGAGGCAACACGGTTAAGCAAGATTATGGAGCTACTGGTAGTTTCGCACAAAGGGCAAGGCCAGCACCCTGACCTCAGGGAGAAGACAATGAGGGAAACCACATGGCAAGTTTGCACACTGTCCGTGGGCAGGGTGATGTTTAAAGGATGCAGGACCACAGTGACAGTGTTGTTAGAGACTCTTCCAACAACGCACGTGGGACATGATACATGCTTTAACCTGGACTTTGAGATGAGAGTGCCAAGGCCAGGGCTCTTTTGATCAGAAGGGACAGAAGATCACTCACACCTTCAGGGAAAGGGAATACAGCAGAAACCACCACTGCCACCACCACCATCACCACCCCCCACCCCCACCCCTCCCACCACTTACACCCCACCCCACCCCACCAGAAAAGAAGCCTCAAGGCAGGGATCCAGGCAGGACCCTAGAAACCATCACTGGAGCTAGAAAACCAGGAGCCAAGGTGGTTCTCTTACATAGTTTTCTCTCTGGGCACCTCTGTTCCTCTCACTTCTGCTTCATTGTCTTCTTCTGACTGATGCACTTCCTGTGTTACTCCTGGCTTTCTGCTTTCCTGAACCTTCTCCTTGTGTGTGGCCCAAGAGTCATCTCCACCCTGATGTTACCTGAACTTGTAACTTCAAGGAGCGCCAGCAGCTGTCTTCTTCCCTCGGTGGCCCTTGAGTCCAATTTCTTTTCTTTTTTAAAAAATTTATTCATTTGAGACAGAAAGAGACACACACACACACACACACACACACACACACACACACACACAGGGGATGAATGGGGGAGAGAGGCAGTGGGAGAAGGAGAAGCAGACTTCCCACTGAGTAGGGATCTGAACTCTGGGCTCCATCCCAGGAGCCTGGGATCATGACCTGAGCAGGAGGCAGATGCTTACCTGACGGAGCCACCTAGGTTCCCCTTTATTCCAATTTCTGAGACAGAATCTGAGGGGCTCCGCTCATGCTTTATATCCAGGTCAGGCACATCTTTGGCCCAGCGACAGCCCAGAGGTGAGGCCGGGGGCTGGTTCCCAAGCCAGGGGACTCGGCCATTGGGGTAGCAGGGTTCTGATCAGGGAGGCTTCTCGCAGGCCCCTGAAATATGTCCCACACAGGAGGCCCGGAGAGGAAAGGATACATTTACAATTTATTAGGCAATAAAATCAGCATTATTAGGTAATTGTTTGAATGTGGGAGGTGAGCCGGAGTGGAGGAAAAGATGATGTCAGGGGCCAGCTTGGGTCACTGGGTGATATCTCGGCTTCCCTCTCCTCTATGTCCGTGCTGTTCTCAGCTTCTTGGGAAGCTTCTACATTTGATTCAGTCAGGGTCTCTGGCTCTCTCACCCCGGGAAACATGAGGAGAGTTTAGTAAGAGGGAAACAGGAAAGGAGAACGACAAGGGAGCATGCAGGACCTTGGGGCAGGGAACTGGGCTGTGCTGTCCAGAATGAGGTGGTGAGGGGAGCCCCTCTTACGGGAATGCAGAGAGGGAGGCCCCCTGACCACAGCTGTGTGGCCTTTACTGCGGACACATCCAGGAAGGAAGCTGGGCCAAGAAACCCCCGGCCTTGGTTCTTCTCTCACCCTCTGAAATCCTGGCCCAGCTCTAACCCCAACAGGAAGGCTGTGAGGAAGGAAGCCCGCTGATGTGTGGTATAGAGCCACTCTGGGGCGGGGAGCTGGGAGGAACAAAGGTAAGATATTCACTACATTCCTTCTCTTGGTGGGGCTGGGAGCCAAGCCCCTTCTCCGGGGGCTGGAAGTGCCCATGGCTTCCTGATAGCCTCTACATCATAACCACAGAACAGAAATGTGACTGTTCTAATTTGCCTTAGGTAAATCAGGGATCCATCCTTGGACCAGTCATTATAGGGGAAAGGGATGGCATGCTCTGAATGGCTGAGCCAGAAGCTAAGGCTGGGGTCAGCGCTGATCTAAGCTCCTAGCTGAGTTGGAGGAAGGTAAATCCCCAAGGAAAATCAGGGTGCTATCTAGCTAATCAGATAAAAAGAACAGAGGTCCGCTACTGCCCATAACGGGGCTCATTGAGGACTTTGGAACAGGGTATTTTTGTTGTTGTTTTGTTCTTGCTGGACAGATTGGAGGTAAGACAAAATGGGTGAATGGGTGAGCCCAGCCCTAAAGGATGGAGGGGCCCCCTCCCCAGGCCTCAGTTTCCTAGCAGGGATGCGTCTTAATATTCTGTGTTTCCAACACTTACCAGAGAGTTGTTAACCAACAAATTAAGCCCTCTCATCAACAGTGCAAACCCCTGTAGCCAGTAAAGACCTCCAAGGATTGTTTTCTGAATTCTCTCCCTGCCTTTAGACCTGGAACAGACCTCTCCAGACCCACTGAAGTTTGCTGGAAGGTGCCACCTAGTGGAATATCAGATGACCTGCTGCTTAGACCAAAAGAACCCTTAGGAGGGCTCTAGAGGCCTGAAAGCCACTGAGCCACGGTTCTCTCGAACTGGATTGCAGATGGCAATCGCCTGGGGATGGCCAGGTCCTACCCCCAGAAGTTCTGACTTCATTTGTGTGGGGTCCAGAGCAGGCACTCCCCGGTGATTCTATGCACCGCCAAGGTTAAGACCATTAGGTCATAGAGCATCCAACCCTTTATCTTGCAGAGGTGTCCACAGATTTGAGCCACTTCTCCACAGGTCTCAGACTCCAAAGAAGCCCCTTTCTCCTGCACCCCACCACCTCTCCATTTGTGTTTTTGTACAACTTTTTCCCTTCATATACAAATGAAAAATAATTAAAGGGGAAGCACTCTCATTTCCCACATCGAGATACTGAGTTGAATGGCAGTGCCAGGAGAAGGATGGCTCCCTAAACACCTGATATTTGCATCTGACGCTCCCGACGAATACTCTGTTTGAGATGTGCCCAACTAATGATGTAGTCTATTTACTTTTTGAGATTTATGGCATTCTCTGTTTGTTCTTTCAAAACGTATCCTACTTGAAGCACCTTCCACATCTGCCGCTTTGATTCAGCAGCATTTCTTTATAGTTGGCAGGACTGGTTTAATTGGCATCTCATTGTGGAAATGACAAAGTAGACTCCAAGAGGGAGACAGACAATTTTCTGTCTAGAGGTCATTTCAAATAGGCATCCTGCAAACCCTTTCTTTTTATTCAAACTAGAGCTGAAATGCCACTAAATGCACACTCTGGGCTGAACCACCTGAGTAGTGTTCCATGTCTGGCTCCCCTTTTCCCTCCCTACCTTGCAAGATTGAATCTCTGAATTTTAGAATTTAAAAAGACCTCAAAGAGCATCTGGTTTGACAGTTTTATTTAATGCAACTATATTCTATATTTATCTAGACCTCTCTAATTCCTGCTATCACATACACTCATGGACCCATACATGATAAACCTGATGCTCAGAGAATTGGGGCAGCCTATCTGAGCCACACAGGAAGTTAAGAGCAAAGTCTGGACCGATCCAGGCTGAGAGCCAGCTGTAGAAATGTCAGCTCCAGGACTTTGTTCTCTTCCTCTATATAAAAAGTTGGAGCCTTGTTAAATGACCAACCTGGTAGAGATATCAATATGGGTCATTGACAGCAGTGTTAATGAGTTTCCTGAGTGCAGGTTTTAAAGAGGTGAGTGCTTGATTGATTAATTGACTCATCCATTCATTTCCCATTCATTCATTTCCCAAGTTTTCTGAGAATCCATTTTGGACCGGGTCCTGTACTAACAGTGAGAGTATCCTGGGGAGCAAAACAGATAAACACAAACAAACAACACGATCCCTGTCCTCATTGGGCTTACAGTCCAGTGGAGGAGACAGATATCAAACAATTGTCCAGGACCCATAAACACTGTGACTGCTAAGGAAAGGCATTGCTAAGAGGTCACACAACTGGGGAACTTAGTCCGTTGAGAAAGCTAGGTGGGCTTCTTCGAGAATGTATGCGGATCTTGATGATCTCCAAGGAGTAAAAGAGCAAGAAGGCTTTGGGTTTGCATCAGGCATAGAAGTCCAACACCCAGAGCATCTTAGGTTTTGCTTAAGGTCAAGCAGACCTCTGTCTTACCATCTTGGAAATTATATCATTAAAGGGTCATGATTATCCCCATTTCACGAATGAGGAGACTGAGGCTCAGCACAGCTAACTGACTTGACCAAGGTTAAAAGAGTGTTTGGGGTGGACTGAGTTGCAGACCCACACCCCCTGGCTTGCCGCTCTGTTCCATTTTCATACCCGGTCAGCTCAGGCCTAGGCCAGACCAGCCTGAGGGGATAGCCCTGGACAAATGGGGCCAGCAACAAAGGACCCTAAGAAAGCCAAGGTGAAGACATCTCGTTAAAAAGGTTTTCATATCGTCATCAGGGAGGGTGAGGGCCTGCCCCTATCACTTCTCTTCTGGTTGAGCCTTCTTGCTGAAGTGGGTCTCGGGGATCCCAAAGGATATGCCTGTTACTGATGACAGGATGGCACACTGAAAAGGAAGCAAGAGCATAAGCAGCTCATTGAAAAAAAAAGAAGAAGAGGGGCGCCTGGGTGGCTCAGTGGGTTAAAGCCTCTGCCTTCGGCTCAGGTCATGATCCCAGGGTCCTGGGATCAAGCCCCACATCCGGCTCTCTGCTCAGCAAGGAGCCTGTTTCCCTTCCTCTCTCTCTGCCTGCCTCTCTGCCTCCTTGTGATCTCTGTCAAATAAATAAAATCTTTAAAAAAAAAAAAAAAAGGAAGAAGAAAGAAAGAAGAAAAGGAAGCAAAGATGGGAAGATGGGGGAAGAGAGGAGATACTCACCATTCAGCAAACATTAGTATGAAATCCTTTCCATGTGTCAGGCATGTATGGTGCAGGGTTTGGGGATAGAGCAAGAAAGGAGCAGCCAAGGCCTCTGCTCCATGCAGCTGATGTGTGATCTGGAGGAGCTCAATAACAAACAAGCAAATACACAAATAAATAAATTATGGCCTAGAGGGATGTGCACTGTGAAGAAAACATAGCAAGACGTAAGGTCGGCAGGCGCCTAGGTGGCTCAGTGGGTTAAAGCCTCTGCCTTCGGCTCAGGTCATGATCTCAGGGTCCTGGGATCAAGCCCCGCATTGGGCTCTCCGCACAGGGGGGAGCCTGCTTTGCCTCTCCCCAACACTGCCTCTCTGCCTACTTGTGATCCCTGTATGTCAAATAAAGAAAGAAAAATCTTAAAAAAAAAAAAAAGATGTAAGGTAGGCAACTTCAGGTGGGCCATCAGGGAGGGTCTCTGTGAGGAGGTCACATTTAAGCTAATATCTGAAGAATGAGAGGGAGGAGTAGTGGAGGAAGATTAGGGAACCGGCATTTCTGGCAGAGATAAGGGCTAATTCAAAGGCCCTGGGGCCAGATTGGGCAGAGAGTAGGATCAGAACCAGGAAGAAGGTGTGGCGGCTGGTTTGGAGTGACAAGAAGGTGATAAGAGATGAGATTGGAGAGGCCCAGGCTAAGTGTAAAGATCTAGCTGAAATCCTATTAATCCCTGTCTTCAGTGTTCCTCGCTGTGCTGGGCTTTTATTTCAGCCAAAGTTACTAATATCTTCAGATGGGTGTCTGCACTAAGCCCTTTATGCACATCATCTCATTTAATGCCCACGATAGGCTTAGGACAGGTCAGTCCAAAAGTAACCAATATTGTTCTATTTCAGCTAGTGACCAGATCAGTTTTCCCAGAAAAACAGCCAGAGCTAATAGGCTGCCTACATGTCTCAAATGGTATGGTCTGAGTGGGATAAAGCCCTAGGAGCTCCCCCGAGCATCCCCACACTGTAGAAGGTGATCAAAGAGCCCTGGGATTAAAGCTGGGTTCATGGGTTAGAGTTTCCATTGAAGGCTGACGGAGCTGGTATGCAGCTTTGATCAACAAGTCACTCGGTAAGACACAAGAAAAAGCTCAAATCCAATTTCATACAGACTCCTCTAGGGAGCTGGAAGAAGAGATGAGGAGGAGAGAGACACTGAAGATTTTACAGTACATGACTTCAGCTGCTATGCTTTACTCATCATGTAATTATTGAGCACCTATTGTGTTTCAGGCCTGGGAGGGGCCATAGGTTAGCTTTGTGGGGTCTGAGCAAGAGTATGAGCTGAAATCCATGTGCCCTGCCTCAACTCCTGTTGCTTTGGCTCAGGGAGAAGGGGGACTTTTTTGCAGATTCCTCTGCTTGGAAGGAACACCAGTTTTCTGATTTCCAAAAAAAGAGAAGTATGTGTTAGCAGCAGCAGAACATACTGTAAAGGATACCTGTTCTAAAGAAAAATGCAGCAAATGGAAATGGGGTGCTCTTTGATATTTTGGATCTGCTGGTCAAGGAGGCTTTCTCCTAGGCAGAAAATTTGGTCTGGTTCCCGAGAGATGTGGGGGAGAGGTTTAGAGGACAAGATTGCTAGACTATGGCACAGCAAATGTGCAAAGGCTCTGAGGTGGTATCATCAGCTTGGTGCATTTGAGGCATGCGGCAAGAAGACCAGTGTAACTAGAAGGGAAGGAGAGAGAACAAAGTCTAGAAATTGGGTCAGATCATGTAGGGCCCCATGAGCTATATGGTAAGGATTCTCATAGATTTTCTAACACACAGGGAAGTCCCAGGCAAGTTCCCTGGAGCAGAGTGAGCCTTATGTTTATAAAAGGACCACTCTAGCTACTCTGTTTCTGCATTGTGCTTTCACTGTGAAGGCACATACGAGAATTTTGCAATATTATCTTCACCTCTAGGAACTTCCTTTTTGTCAGAGAGAGATGGAAATTCAATTCCATAAATACTGTGTTATCAACTGCAGTGTAAAAAGCATAGGGCTCTTCCTAGCAGGATTAATAATGCTAGCCAAAAGGTGGAAACGATCCAAATGTCCACGCACGGATGAATGGCTGGACAAAGTGCGATATCTACATACAATGGAATATTACTAAATCTTCAAAAGGGATGAAAATCTGATACCTGCCACAAATGGATAGACCTCAGAAACATTATGCTGAGTGAAGTAAGCCAAACACAAAAGGACATATATCGTACAATTCCACTTATATGAAGTATGTAAACTCATAAAGACAGAAAGTAGAATGGTGGTTGTTATTGGGGGTTGAAAGGAAAGGAAATGAGGCGTTATTGTTTAACGGGTACAGTTTCAGTTAGAGATGGTGAGAAAGTTCTGGAGATGGACAGTGATGATGCATAATGGGAATACACTAATGCCAATGAATGGTTTAAATTGTAAGTTTTATGTTATGTATATTTTACTACTAAAATAATTTTAAAAAACATTTTAAGGTATAGAGCTAAAATCTAGGGATAGAAGAGTGAGCCTTCTAGGCAGAGGCCGGAAAGGACCTCTGACGATAGCAAGAAGGCAAGTGAGCTGGGGCACAATGAAGAAAGAAAAGGTGAGGGCTCTTCATATATGGCCTTGCAGGATCTTGCAGCTCCCTGTAGAAATCCAGGAGATGGGAAAGCACTGGACAGATCTGAGCAGAGGGGTGATACTAACTACCCGTTGTTAAAACCCTGCTAGTGGCTTTCGTTAATGAGTCTCCTTTGCAAACCAGGGTAAGAAAAGCACTTACTCCACAGGGTAGCTAACTGTGGGCATTAAAAGAGGTAATGTGTGTCAAGGGTTTAACATGGTGTCTGGCACAGAGTAAGCCTTCAATAAAAGGTCAGCATTACTATGACAGAAATTCAAAGAAAGACAGCAGCCCTCTGAGGAGAAGTTTTGGAGGAGTCCGTGGAGGGATAGTAGTTCAACTAGATGTGGAAGGATGAACAAAGATTTCCATCAGTATAGATGTGGAAGAGGAACAGGCTTTCAGGGTGGAAGGAACTTCCTGGACAACAGCACATAAAGGAAAGCAACCAGCAACATGGCAGGGCAGAGGAGATAAAGCAAGGAGTGTGAACTCTGGAGCCTAGGTGACAGGAGTTCTTAAGGTTTTGGAGATGCCCAGATCCGAGCTGTAATTTCAGCAAAATAGAACCCCCATGGCTCAGCCTGGAGCTGGAACAACGGCGAGGACGGCAGGATGGCGGTTCCAGGCTGAGGGACTAGGCATGGGGGTCAGTGGTTGGGTGGGAGATGCAGAGAATCCAAAGGACACAGGTGGGGGTGGCAAAGAGAAAGGCATCTGAGAGGGTGCGTCATCCCTCGCCATCAGAGAGGAAGCAATTAAGGGAGAGCACTGAGGAGCCACAGGCATCACCGTCCGAGACCGCTCCGCAGCGGTTCACAGAGCCCAGGCAGCTTGACTTCCCCAGAGCCCTCATCGCGGTTACAGACACACTCCCTCGCCTAACGCAATTATGCATTTAATGTTTCAGCACCCGGATGACAGGGCTCGAATCTGTTTTCATATCCCGGTGCCCGGCACAGTGTCTGGCCCACATAAGACATTCACTAGTGGTTGCTGAATAGCTGAACAAGAGACAGAAACCGACAAGAGTTTTTGAGAAAGGGCTCCATGAGCTAAGCACCTAGAAGTATTTATGGGAGTGGAGGGCATTCCAACGCCAAGGAGACTGGGCTTGCGTGCGAAAAGCTCCAGCAAATCTCCTGCAGGGAGGCTCCGGTCCCCTCCCGCCGCTTTGCAGGCACAACAGACGGGGGCAGGCAGGCGCAGCACTCCACAGTTTACAAAGGGCGTTCACAACTAAGGCCAGGAACTCTGAGAGGAGGAAAACTAGGGGCCCGCCGCAGACCCGTGCGCGTTGAGCACAGCTACGGCTCCATTGCACGCCCGGGACTACCGAGTCCCCGGGACAAAGTTGGTCCCCAGAGCGGAGCCACTCCGAGGGGTGGGCAGCCACAGCCCGAGCATCCCGCCGGGCTCCAGCACTATCTGCACACCCCCGTGGAGCTCGCAAACTGTCGGGGGTAGTCCCGAGCAGAGCCTGCAGGCAGAGCTTGGTGGTGGGGGCGGTTGGGGGAGCTTGGGGGGGCGGGGGGCGGGTGGGGGAGCTGGGGGGGGCGGGGGGCGGTCCCCCGCGCGTCAGAGCGCGCCAACCAGCACCTTCACTCAGCCCATACCAGTTAGCGCCCAACTCTCCAACTCCGGGACTTTCGCAAAGCTGCCGCGGGCGGGGTAGCCGCGGAGGAGCGGACCGCACCATCGCGGCCCGAGAGGGGGAAGCGCTCGGCTCCGGGGCCCCCGCCGCGCCGGGGCGGGCGGGGAAGAGCCGCGACGAGGCCGGGGCCCGCGGTGCCCAAAGTTCAGCCGCCGAGCTGGAGGGGGGCGGTGCGGGGCGCGCGGCTCGGCCGGTTCAGGGGCGGCGGCGGCGGCGACATCCTCCCCCGTGGCGGCGACGCGGTGGCAGAGGCCGGCTCCCTGGCCGGCGAGCGGCGGAAGTGCCGCGGAGTTGGAGCGGGGTCGGCGTCGCGGCAGCTTC
Source organism: Enhydra lutris kenyoni (assembly GCF_002288905.1). Taxonomy (NCBI): domain Eukaryota; kingdom Metazoa; phylum Chordata; class Mammalia; order Carnivora; family Mustelidae; genus Enhydra; species Enhydra lutris. The sequence continues at coordinate 33,286,595 of NW_019154089.1, read as the reverse complement.
TCCTCGCCCGAGCTGCTGCCGCCGCCGGGCGGACGGGCGGACGCGCGGAGCCGGGGGCCGTGCGGCGGGGCCGGCGGGGCGCGGCGGGGCTGACCGGCCCTGATGAGGCGGAAGGAGAAGCGGCTTCTGCAGGCGGTGGCGCTGGTGCTGGCGGCCCTGGTCCTTCTGCCCAACGTGGGGCTCTGGGCGCTGTACCGCGAGCGGCAGCCCGACGGCACCCCCGGTGGATCGGGGGCGGCGGTGGTCCCGGCGGCCGGACTGGTGAGACCCCCGTTGCTGTGGGGGGTGGGAATACTCTCTCCCCGTATTCACCTGGAGCCTTCGGTTCCTTCCTCCACCTTTCCTTTTCTGCCTCCTTAGTGTCAGCCCCTGAGACTCTTCGGTTCTTCGGTTCTTCCCATTTTGGGGATTGGGAACATTGAGGCTCAGAGAAGGACAGGGATTTGTCCAGGGCCCCCCGCGTCAGCCAGAGGCAGAATCAGAACTAGAAACCGACACTTCTGTTGCTCAGTCTGGAAGGTCTGTTTCTTACCTTAGGTTACCATCCTCCTTTCTGTCCCTGTCTGGTGTCCCCTTTCCTCCCAGCATCTCTTGCTTCTGTAGAGTCCTGTCTGCATTCCTGTACCCCAGGGTGACTCCTTCTTCAGGAGCTACCGGTCCTTCTATTTAGTGTCCAGGTCTTTTCTGCTTTTGCCCCCACCTGCTGATCCAAGATTGCCTCCTCAGGTCAGCCCCTTTCCTGTTTTCCCATCTGCGCAGTGGGACACCTGGCCTCCCTCCTCTCCCCATTTGTTTACCCTCCCCTCTCCTCTCCCTCTCCCTCCCTCTTTCCCAGACCTGTGGGTGCCTTGGAGGGTACAAAAATCATGCTCCCCTTGGAGCTTCAGGTCTATGGGGAGGGAGGAAGCTCTTGGTTCTTGAGGGACCTCCTGCCTTTGACCTTCTGGGAGTCCAGAAGTGGGAGTTCTGGTGGAGGGACCCCCAAAATTTCCCAGAGGCTAGGATCTTAATCGTTCCGGCTTCTGAACTCACCCACGTGTGTGTGTGTGTGTGTGTGTGTGTGTGTGTGTGTGTGTGTTGTGTCACACATAGATATAGACTCCTAGCAGAAAGCTCTGTCAGAGCACTCCTGCCTTCCCAGCTCCTGGCTCAGTCGAACTGTTCCACGCAGTGGGACATTTCAGGTTTTCTTAGGGTATTTCTTGGTCCCATGGGAAGTGGATAATTTGTCCATCGGGGTCAAACTTGACTGATTGTTGGCAGGATGAGGGAAGAAACTGACTTTTGAGGTTGATGGTTTTCTCTCTCTTCCTGGTATCAGGCTGCTGCCTGGGCAGCCTGGCATCTTGAGCACAGTGGGAAGGCTGCTTGCCACACGGCTGGCCAATATGAGTACAGCCTGTCACTCTGGGAGTTGTTGCAAACCGTCCTGGAGGGCCTTGGTGATCTTTCTGGTAGATCTCATTGTTTGGATATTAAGCTCCTTCAACTCCTTCACTAAACCCCTGGTTCAAACCCTGAGAGACATATTAGACCTCTTTCCCTTAAATTCTGTATGCATATGAGTTTTTCCTTCATGAAATTTTTCTTCTGTTCTTACCCTGTCCTAGGATCAGGGGCCAGAGGTCAGGGTTCTGTCTTAGCACTACCTGTAACGTGATGTGTTTGTCCTCTCATCTCCCTCTCTGAACCTCCCTTTCTCCATCCGTAAAATGTGGTAATTGGTCCAGGTCCAGCATTATGATACCATCAGTGAATCAATGAGGAGTACAGTGGCCACTTGCGCCTTTCCTGAGGGCTGGGGTCCCTTGTAGCATCCCTAGTAGTGGGGCCTCCATACTGGACACAGCCCCAGGTCAAGGTGGGGAGTATCCTGCCTGAGCACTAGTTCTCCTTTAGAATAGCTGTAGCCAGTTCTGAAATAGCTCCTGACATTCTGCCTCTGCCTGAAGAAAGCCCTCGTATTTCATTTGCGGTGGATGCCAGAGACGTCCTGATTTTCATTTTCTATAGACCCAGATGTGCAGAGAGAAGGTCAAGGTTAACTGCCAGTTTGGCTTGAGCTTTCAAAGTAAATTACTCACTTGTGCAAGAGGGAATTGATGGAGTAAGGCAGCCTTTTGGGCAAACAGATCAGGGAGCAACAGCTGGGCACTGCTTAGAACCCTTAACTGGAATGGACAGACAGGCTCATCTGCGAGGGTCTAGTTCTCGTTCATTTCTTTTGCCCTGGAATATCACGAGGAGGAGGAAGAAGACGTGAAAGGGTGTGGTGGTGGGTATGGGGGGTATGGATGGCTTATCCTTGCTTTAAAGAAACTCGCTTTGCTTCCTGGGAGTAGCAGAAAGGAGCTGTTTCCCCAGTGAGAAGCTCTGGTAGGTGCTGTAGGATTCAGCATTCATCTGCTGTCTTTCAGGAATACTCTGCCAAATTTCCACACAGCCACTTTTTGTGTCACTCTCCTGCAGATGCACAGCACCGGGCTTGGCCCCCAGTGCCCTGTCTGAATGTCAGCTGGCCTTGAGGGAGGAGGCTGAGTTCTCAGAGTGGTGGTGTTCTGTCCCTCATCCCAGGGCGCTGGAACATGCGCCGAACACGTCAGCCTGCTCTCTGGGAAATCTGGCATCTTGAGCACACAGGGCTCCTTTCGACAGGGCTGACCAGTTTGGAGCTCATCTTGTCACTCTTGTGATTGTTGAGCATCATCCCAGAGCACCTTGTTGCTCTTTCGGGGAGAAATGACTGCAGAGGCTCTGGAGGAAAGTCTGACAGGACTTTATCCACATGCAAAATATGTTCCCTGTGGGCTTGAGGGTTAACATACCCACTGTTAGAGCAGTCCTTTAACTCCTTGACTTCTCCCCTGGATTGAAGAATGAAGAGTTTCAAGTTGTGAGCATTTATCGTCTGCTAGAAAGTAAGTCTATAGAACTGTCCTGCTGGCTCATCCTAGGTATAGCTCTGGAGCTGGGTAGGGCAGCTGATTTATAAAGGACACACAATGCTTTTAGGATTTCAACATTCAGCTGGTCAGACAGCTGGCTTCTCAGAGAGTTGCAAAACTGAGCAAGAAAAGCCAGTCCTGAAGCCATCTTCACTCTATTTATTGATTTATTTAAAACTTAACTAGAGCCATCTTCATTTTAATTTAGGGGTCCTGCTCATTCCTAGCCCCAGTCTGTTTAATGCCTTGGTTTGATCCTGCAGTCTGTTTCCCATTCCAGACCTGGGAACTAGCTGCCAAACACCCATGTTAGGAAATGTGATGTAGTCTCCTCCCCCATTTCAGAGCCATAATCTCTTGTGAGAAATGACTTCATTGGATAATAGCGACTGTGGAATGGAAATTGGTAGGATAATAGAATACCAGTGACTTTAATTTTCAAGTATTAAGAGTTTTTCTCATTGTGTCAGAGCTGAACCTTATTCTTAGAACGTCCAGAAATCAATACCTTGCCTCTCACCCCACCCCTTTTTAGTCTTCCTGGTGGCAGAGCCTTACCTATCAGAAAGTTAAGCACCATAGAAATGTAGCCTTGGAATGATTTCTTTAATTTTCCACAGAGGGGCTGGGACCCTTTATCCTGCTAATCTCTTGTCTGTCTGCATGCCCAGCTGAAATCTGATGCCAATGGGGCTGGGTTGGTTTGGGTTGGTTTCCTTGAGCAAATCTGGCTCCCTGCATTCCTTCTGTCATTCTAGGTTTGTACACTCCTCAGGAGCCCAGCTAAGGAAGGCCTGGGAACAGAGGCTGGGGTTCTAGTTCCTCTCTCCTGCCCCTGAACTCCCCATGGGATCTTAGGAAAGTGGTTTAACCTCTTTGGGCCTTGGATCTCTCAATTGTGAAGTAAAGGTTTATATTCAGGAGAGGAAAGGTAGATGTGTATCATAATGGTGCTCCCCTCCCCTGGCCAGGGCAGACCTTGTTCACTAGTCTCTTTCCCACTAAGCCTGGACTTGGCTTCAGGCTGTTTCTCCACATTGCTACCACATTGCTAGTGAAGTTAATGGCATGTTGAAATTTATTTGCGACATAGGGAATAGATCTTCCGTTAGGATGTTTCCAACTTGAACTTTGTGGGGCTCCATGAGTTTGTTTGGAAGCACATACTGCAAAGGTCCAAACAGTAGAAGTATGTTAAAACAGGCCTCCCTGTACCTAGGTTGTGACACAGCCACTACTACTTAGGGATGTGTTTATACTCTGAGGATGGTCAGTCTTTAATCTGTTGGCACCAGTGGCACAATAACAAATGAGGGAATCAGGAATGAAAACGCAAAGACCCGTTTCAAAGATAACCATCGGGAGCTTGCTGATCGTACTTTGTACACAGTTGATTCTTACACAAGGATGGCATCAGGAGCCCATCACTGAAAAACACCCCGAGGCAAACTGGCGGCTCATGGTGGTGTTTTCCCTGGGTTCTGTATTTTGTGTATATCTGACCCTCAGCATCCCATCTAGATATCCTGGCTTCCAGGAAGACTGAAATAAGAGTCTTGCTTCTCAGAGAGCCTCTGTCTTCCCGCCCAGTGCAGTGGGGAGAGGAGGTTCCCTGTACCTGCCCGAGTTCCTTTGGCCAGCAAGTGCATCAAGGCCTCCCCTTCCAGAAAAGTCTTGAAGGAGGAAACACATCCTCTTCTAGAACGTAGCACAAGGCTTGGTACTTGGAAGACGGTCAGAACGTGTTTGCTGAATGATTGAGATGTGTCGGAGCTTCAGAAGTCATCTCATCAGCCTCCTTGTTTTGTAGGTGTGGAAACTGAAGCCCAGGAGAGGGGAAATCTGTTCTCAGAGCTGGTAGTGCAGATCAGAACCTGGTTCTTCTCCACATTCCTGCTCTATTTCACCATGAATATTTTTCCCCCCACATCCTAATAATTGATCCTTCTCTTCCATTATCCCACATTAGTCAAGATCATCTGTCCTGGTTTTGGAGGGTGATACTTATTGCCCAGTTATTGGCTGGAACTTATCTGGCTTTTTTGCAGATCCATTTTTATACATTTCTTCCCAAGTTTTTATAGCATTAAAGCAAGTAAAATGAATCAGATTTTAAGGTGGCAAAGGGATCCGACAGGGAAATTGAGGAAGTAAATGGGTGCATTGCTTGCGGCATCATTACTGCCACCTGTGGCAAATGGCGCTCATGTGAGCTGAGGATCCACTTCAGATTCTCTGTCACTTGTAAGTAACAGAATGGGCTGAAATGAGTAAGGGGATATAATCCCCTGTAATCATGATGGCTTCAGGTATGGTCTGATCTAGAGGTTCATGACCTAGACTGAGCCCTTATGGTAGCAAAAAGTGGTTGTAGCTCTTTCCGACCTCATATCCATACCCAGATCCTGGAGGAGAGAGTCTTTCTCCTCTGGTAGCTTCTCTAGAAGAGAGAGGAAACTTTTTTCCCCTTGAAGTGCTAGCAAGATCTCTTTAGGTATTAACTACCCAATTTAGATCTAATATGCTCTCTGAACCATTCACACTTGTCAAGAGCATGAGCTTTGCTGATTGACTTAACCCATCCTGGAGCTAGGGTGAGGCTCGGGCCATCCGAATTGTAGGAAGAACAGTTCCCAGAGAAGAATCCGAGTGCTTTTGTGGGGAGGAGGGGAAATGCAGTCTAGGGATGAAGACAACAGGTATCCATTCCAGAACCTCTACTGACCTAGTGTCCCAAGCTGTCACTACTGGGGGAATCAGGCTTGGTCCCTGAGGTAAAAACCTCTCGGCCATTGTGGACTCAGCGTTGATCACTGTACCTTTAGTCTGGAGGTCTGTGTTCTCATCCCAGCTCTGCCATCCTTTGGCTGGGATGTTTCACTCTGGGAGCCTCACTGTACTCCTGAGGAAAGCTGGAAGGTGGAGGCTCGCCAGTGAGGAGTAGAGGGCTGAGATAAAGTGTGGTTGAAAGCTGTCTTTATTCAGTCTTGCCTGTGAGTTCTGCTGCTGCTTTCCTTCCCCTCCCAGACATCCAGAGAGCTGCTGCCCACCCTCCCTGTGCGTGCGCGCGCACACACACGTTCAAAGTCAGTTCATTGAAAATTTCTCTCAAGCTGAAAAAGAACTTCTGTCTCTTCAGCTTCGACTTTTTTTCTGCCTGGCCCTCTTAGCTGGAGGAGGCGGAGTGTTCATACTTTGGAAGCTAGAGGAAGCTAAACAATTCAGCTTGCTGTGGTGGGTGGGTGTGTATTTATGAGTGTGTAGCTTTCTCTCCATGTGTCTCTTTCCTCTCTCTCTTATCTTTGGATGGTTCCTGTTTGCTGCCCTCTGCTGAGTGTAGATAGGAGAAGGAAGGGAAAAAAGCAGGCCCACGTTTTCCTTCCCTTTGGTTTTGAGAGAATTCTGAGCTTCGGATGCTGGATTTTCTTCTGTTTGCTCGGGTCATAAAAGCCCCAGCATTAAATGACACTAATAAGGATGCTGATGGTACAGATGACAGGGAGAATGATGAGGTTAATAATCGTCATCATAGCAGCTACCATGTGTTTGGCACTTACTCTGCTAGGCAGTGGACTAAGAGGCCCTTTACCTGTACATCTTGTTAAATACTCCCAATTATAAACAGGCAGGAATGAATGAGGAAACCAGGGCTCACAGAGGTGTGAGTGCTGGCTGAGGATGCGTAGCCTATGCAGCCTGTGGTTGTGGAGCTGGTGTTTGAGCCTACAGGTCTCTGACCCAGGGCCTAAGCAGGACAAAGGACCTGTTTCCCACCCTGCCCTTCCATGTGTTCCTACAAGGCTGCTAGGGGAGTCCTGACGTCTGAGCAGATGGGAAAGACCACTGTTCTAAGACTGAACCTCTGCCGTGGCTGAGGAGCAACCCACAAAGTCAGTTGGTGGTGGCGTGACCTTTCGAGGAACCCTCGCCCAACCCCCACCGAAGCCCCATTGGCAGAGGGACTCCCCAGTCCTCCTAGATTGAGCCGCTCTGGGGCAGCGGATAGGGCTCTAGTTTGGGAGCTACACTGCTTGATTCAGGTCCCTATCCTTGGGCAAGTCACTTGACCTCTGTGCCTGGATTTCTTGATCTGGAAAATGGAAACAGTGTTCTGTATGTATGTGTTGCGGGGGGTTCTTTTGGTGGTTGAATGAATTGTTGCTGGAAGCTGAGCAGTCTTGCTGCTGATCAGGGGTGGGAAGGAAGGTGTGTCTGCACAGGCTGCTCTTTGTACCCCACTCCCCCCACTCTTCGGAATCTGAGGCAATTATTGAGGGCACCTTCCCACTTCCTACCCTAGGAAAGAACCCAGCCCCTCTGCGTCCTTCTAGGAAGTATTCTTTGCCACCTCCAGGAAGTTGTTTTTTTTTTTTTTTTTTTTTAGAGAGAGCTTGCATGCAAGGGGGAGGGGAGGGGGAGAGGGAGTGGGAGAATCCTAAGCAGGCTCCACACCCATTGTGGGGCTGGCTCTCAGGACCCAAGCTGAAATCAAGAGTTGGATGCTTAACTGACTGAGCCACCCAGGCCTCCCCAGGACTTTTGTGGTCACTCCACCCCCCAGGAGTTGCTCACTGGTCTTAGGTCCCCTGAGCACTGATCTTATCATCTGCCCGCTTAGATTAGAGGACTTTCCAGAAACGCACCGCCTTGTGCTACTTCCTATGGCTCACTCCTGGCACCTGTCAGGCTGTTCCTTGTCTCTCAGCCTCCACCCACGCTGCTCCCTTGCCTCTTATATCTCCTTCCCTGCCACCTGGCCCCTAAGCCTCACTCACCGCTGCAGGGGCAGCCTGCAGTTAGGTGGTCTCCTAAAAGGGCCCAGAGCCCCTTACATAAATGTGTCATGCAGTGTAATTGTTTTTATTTAATCTGTCCAGAGTGTCGGCTCCCGAAGGCAGGGACTAAACTCTGTCTCAGTCACCCACTCTTGTTTGCCCAAAATATTTGCTGAGTGACTGAAGAAGCGAGGGAGTGGATGTTATGGCCGGTACTCAGTAACTTTCTGGCTGAGAGCAGGAAGCTTAGCCTTGAAGAACAGTTCTTTGCGGGTGCTTCGCAGTCCCTGGGGAGCCTGTTAGTGGGGACTCCAGGGCTCATGCCCAGGGAGCATGATGGGGCCAGTCTGGGGTGGGCCAAGGATCCGCGTATTTAACAAATTCTGTTGAGAGTCCATCCTGGAACTCTCGCCTTTCTGCCCACATCCTCAACTCATCAGTACCCCTGGGAGGCAGAGCTCACCTTCCCCAGGGGCCAACTCCATTCTCCCGAGGAGCGCTCTGGGACTGCCTTTGAACTTGTATTCCTGAGGAGTGTGTTTATTTGCAGTTTTCCAGGTTGGCAAGCAGTGTTCCCAGAGGGCTCTGTGGTGCCTGCTATTCGTGGCACTCTATCAGGTGCCTGGGGTTGGGGAACCCGGATCCAGGATCCGGCATCCGGGATGGGCTGGATGGGCGGTGCACTTTGAAAATTCCTCTGCCTCAGGCTAGGAGGATTCTCTGGGTGTTTCATGTTGTTTTCCCTGATGCCTGTGGCCTGTTGCCCTTCTGGGATGGGTGATCTGCCCTCCTGCCTTGGGGGCAAGGAGGAGGTGCCTGGAAGTAGGGGTTGGGGGGAGTACTGAACCAGGGCCTCCCTGGGAAGGTGTGGCATTAGGAAGGCCTATGCATCTCTCCATTGAGCCGGAAGGAGTGTGGGACTGGGCACAAACTTTTCTGATCCCGGGCCCACCACTGGCATTTGCTCGCTTGCTTGGTTTCCCACTCGGGACTTCAGCTCCAGCCTGAACCTAAAATGAGCACAGTGGTCACTGCTCCACAGTGTTGTGAGGATTACATTAACGATGAGAAAGCTGAGGTGCAGAGGGGTCATGGACATATCCAGGGCCACACAGCTACGAAGAGATGGAAACAGGATTCCAGCCAGGTGTCTCACTCCAGCAGAGCGCCTGGCCCCAGGCTTCTTCTGCTGCCTTGCCACCTGCTGGCCCTATGACCATGGGGGAATCTCCCTTTACCTTCTTTCCCAGGACCACACTTGCTCCCTCGGGCAGCCTCCCAAGAGCCCAGTTAACTGGGGTTGTGTGTGTGTACGAATCTCTCCCGTGAGTTACGGATGCCAGCTTCCTCCGAGGGGCCGAGGGGCCGGCTGTGAGGCAGAGGGTGCTGGCGGGGGCTTTTGGAGGAGGGGGGTTTCTTAAAGGGAACAGGTTGGAAACATCTGGTGGGGGAATGTATGTGAGAATTCCTGTTGCTGAAGCACATTGTATGTGCTCAACTGAACACTGTTATTTTAGTGTGTTTGCTCCTGAGTATTGATCCGTGTCAGCGGCTGACAGTGAAAAAATATATATGCATGTCTATTTGTGATATAATAAGTTTCTAAATCTGGCATATAACTAGGGAAAAGTTTGTGATCATATTTTGGGGGCGTTGGGATCTGTAGTAGGATTCCTGGTCATTTTATTGACAATAATCCTTAATGACTCTTTCCCTCAGAGAACTTCATTTGACCTTTGTACTATTTTTTTTTTCTTTTTAAGCCTTACCTGTATGCTTTAATGGAGGTGCAGACTGGTGGCCTGTGGCCAAAAGCAGCCATGTGTCTCCCATGGTTCACCCAGGGTTGGCCCACAGATGGATGGGCATCTTTATTTAAAAAATTCTTTTTTTTAAATTTTGTTTATTTATTTGAGAGAGAGAGAGAGAGAGCAGGTAGAGGAGCAGAGGGGGAGGGAAAGGGCAGGGAAAGACTCAAGCAGGCTCCACACTGAGCACAGAGCCCTAAGAGGTGCTTGATTTCATGACCTTGAGATGGTGAGCTGAGTGGAAACCACGAGTCAGCCGTTTAACCAGTGGAGCCACCCAGGTGCCCCAAGGGCATCTTTATTTTTAAGTGTTGGAAAGTTGTCCCTACTTAACACTGGGATATTTCGCATTTAAAAAAAATTCTCACTTCTGGCTTCTGAGAAAAAATGTGAAAGTCTTGCTGCTGGGCCTGGTGTCACAGAACGTGTCTGGAGCTAGGCCGCAGTTGCCTGCTCTAGACAGGCCTCAGCTCAAACCTCGGTTCTTCTCCCTTTCACATAACCAGCCTGGCCTCTGGAGGTTTGTGAGTTTGGGAGCCCTCCTTTCTAACCTTTGTCTGCTTTGTTCTGTTGAGGTCCCCAGGGAGGCACAACAGGGCTTATGACCCCGCTTTACAGAAGAGAAAACTGAGATTCGAAGGGCATAGGGACATGTGTGACTAGTCACAGAGCCAGTAAGTGGAGGCTCGTCCTTTTTGACTCTAAGCCTGATGCACTTTTTGGTGTGGGGGAGAAGATAGTTACTTGGAAATAGAAACATATAAACCTTAGGCTTTTGAACAAAGTCACTTAAATTTATATCCGGATGATTTATATTCCAGCTCTGAGCCCAAGAACCATTCACCTTGTTTCTCTGTGTTTTTAGGTATTCTGAATTTGAGGGCTACCCTGTCTGATGAAGTTTGCTCCAGCTGCGTCAGGGGCTGCTGTAGGTTTGTTAGAAATGATGAGAGCACAAAGCCCACTTTATTTTCTGCCTTGGGCTTCCTGGCATGTCAGGAAACCCCAGAACGTGCATTCTTGTTACTGCCGGAGTGTTGGGAGTCTAAAAGGTGAGGAAAGACAGCTTTCCAGCAGGAATGGCACATGCTACATTCCCTTGTCTGAGGAGGCCTCAAAGGCCTCTGGGGGCATTTCTGGAAAAGAGAGGGCTTGTGTGAGGGCTCTGAGCTAACTGGGTGAGGCAGTTCAGCTGAACACAGCCACCTGTGTCTATGAGTACGGGACCCTTTGCCGGGGGCCGGGGTGGCTGCAGCTCCCCTCCCCCCACCTGCTTCAGGAACCTCCTTTAGAGGTTCCAGGTGGCTGCTGGTGTGGCAGTAGGGCATGGGGTGTTGGGCACAGAAGGTGTGGCAGCCGGTCCAGAGCTGAGAGTTTGCTCTCTGAGCCCTGGCTCCACAGCAGTGACAATAATGATCATTAATTTATTGAGTTCTTGGTGCATGCCATGTACTGGGCCCTTCTCAGTTCTTTAGCACGGTATGTGCTCTTACCGTGGTCCTTTCGCAGATGGGAAGGCTGATGCCCAGGAAGCTGAAGCAGCTTCCCAGACCTGCAGGGAAAACAAGTGGTGGGACTGTGACTCAGATTTCTGACTCTAAAACCTGTGCTCTTAACTACCATGCTTTAGTGACACCATGGCAAGTCATGGAACCTCTCTTGACCTCCATTTCCTCCTTTGTAAAGTGGGGATTGTGTTCCTGGCATGCCAGAAGAGTCCAGCTAAGAGGACTGGTCAGTGTTCAGACTTGCTTGTGCCCCTTGCTCTGGGCACTTGTCAGGCAGTGCTGTCTGCTCTGTTCTCTTTCCTGCTGGGGTAGGCCGGTCTCCTCTATTCTGGAGCACCAGGGTTTCCATGAGGAGTCCGCAGGGTATATGCGGAGTGTGCCTCCCTCCCCAGCTGGGATCCTGGCTGGGCTGCTGCCCTTCCTCTCCCCTGGCAGTGGGAGGCCTGGCCAGGAAACAATGGGGCACATTAAGAAGGCTGCCAGGTGCCAAGCCAGAGGTATTGAAGGGACATTTGATTAGTTTTAACCCTAATTGTCAGGCTTTTGCTCCTTCTTTGTAGCAGTTAAAGGGGAAGGAAGCTGGGATGGCTTTCCTGTCTGTGTGGTTCAGTGGGCTCTCCTGCTTTGGGAGTGAGGATGCCTCTTCCACCCCCTCCTGTCCTCAACCCTCTCTGCTCTGTGTCTGTCTCTCCCTCAGTCTCCTGCTGTTACTATGCTGTGTGTGTCTCGCTCAGCAAGTGATAAGAGATGAGACTGAAGAATCCATAATTCCAAGGGGCTGTCTTTCATCTTGCCCCATCTCCCCCAGCCTCATCCTTGCCAAGAGGTCAGACGTCTTTGGCTTGAACACCTTCAGTAAGAGGAAACTCACTCTTTTAGCTCAGCAGAGTCTTGGGTAATCTGCTATGGCTCAGGGAGGCTTAGAGGATTTCTTGAGTGCCCACTATCTTTCTTTTCAGGCTCTTCTCAAATCTTTCCTTTCCCAGAAAGTCTTCCCTGATCTTTCCAGTTAGAATTAATATCTATCTCTTGGAAATGCTTATAGAATTTAATTTGTCTAGCTTTAGCGGCACAAATTTTATATGCTATGTTTTGCTGTTTCTCTAGGCAGAGGAAAGTAATGTTGAAGGAGCTTTCCCAGTAGGACAGCCCGTTGGGTGAGGTTCCAGCTGGAGAGAAAGGATCGCAGAGAGCTGCCATGTGGGCCTGGGCTTCCTCCTGTTTCTAGAAGGTCCATCTCCAAACTTGTCCAGTGTATGTTATGTATTCTTTCAGTCCAGAGAATATGTTAGGCTTCGTGGGCCATATGGTCTCTGCGGCGACTTCTCAACTCTGTCGTTGTAGTGTGAAAGCAGCCAGAGATAATACATTAATGAACAACTCTGCTGGGTTCCAATAAAACTTTATTTGCAAAAACAGGCTGCAGACTGGATTTGGCACATCATGGTTTGCTAATCCATGTTCTAGTCTCTTCCCAGTGGAACAAATGTGTTTAGATGCTATGTGACCCTAGGGGTGGTGAGTTCCTTCTCCCAGGACCCCATCTACCATTAAGTGGATGAATGCAATGTTATGGGTTGAATCATATGCCCTAAAAAGATACGTTGCAGTCCTAACCCCCGTACCTCAGAATGTGGCCTTATATGGAAATAGGGTTGTTGCAGATGTAATTAGTTCAGATGAGGTCATGCTCGAGTAGGTGGGGCCTCGATCCCATACGACTGACCGGGGTCCTTATAAGAGAGGAGACACTTCGAGGGACAGGACCATGGGGAGACTGAGGCGGAGACCAGGGTGATACTGCCTGCAAACCCAGGAACGCCTGGTGCCCCCAGCAGCTAAGAGAGGCACAGGCGCGTCCTCCAGAGGCTTAGGAGGGAGCATGGCCCTGCCATCACCTTGATTTTGAACTTGTACCCTCCAGAACACTGGAACAATATGTTTCTGTTGTTTTAAGCCGCCTGCTTGGTGGTGCTTTTTTATGGTAGCCCTAAGACACACATGCTTGGACTGTTTCCCATTTTCTCATCAGATTGTTTCATGGATGTGCGTGAGTGTGTTGGTGTGTTGTGTTCGGGTAGAGGTGGATAAAACACTCTGTAAGGCAGGCATAATTGTCATAATCTCTTCCAGCTACTTGGATTCCTTTTTAATTCGTGGAAAAATCCTCTTTTCCTATGGAGGATTAACATATTACCCTGCATGTATGTATTCTTTAATGCCACTCTCCTTATTAACAGATCAGCCTCTTTTTTAAAAATTCTTTAACTTAGCTATTAGCCTGGAATACCAATGAGTAAATACTTGGTGCATACTGCCTTTCATTTAACCGTATTATTTTTCTTTTTCTGAGTTTCAGGTATAATGATTTCAGTCATTTCTTTTTGTTTTGGGTCCCAGCTTAATTGATTTGGGGGCCTACTATGTGTTAAGTATAGAAAACAGCCCCTGCCTTCAGAGGGCTTTTGGTCTACAAGGGGCCTGGACAGGTTCTCAGTGATGTATGCACAAGGCAGGGCATACTTAGTACTAAAGGAGGGGTCAGCCCGGTGTTGTGAGATATCCTGGGTGGGGGAGCAGATCGCATGGGTTGAGGACATCTGGAAAGTGGTGACTTTTAAGGTGGCCCTGGGGAACGATTGAGGCCTCTCAGGTAGCAGAAAGCAGGGAGCCCATTCTAAGAACAGGAGTAAGCCAAAGTCACTGAACTTTCAGATGTCTGTTAAGTAGCTGTAGGGAGGTAGGGTCAGAGCTCTGGTGGGAGGCTGGGAGGCTGGGCAGGCTGGACTTCTGGAAGTAGGGAAGCCATGGACAGTTTTTTTTTTTTTTTTTCCTTTTTAAAAGATTATTTATTTATTTATTTGACAGAGAGAGAGAGAGAGAGACAGACAGACAGACAGCGAGAGAGAGAACACAAACAGGGGGAGAGGGAGAAGCAGGCTTCCTACTGAGCAGGGAGCCCAATGTGGGGCTCAATCCCAGGACCCTGGGATCATGACCTGAGCCAAAGGCATAGGCTTAACATCTGAGCCAACCAGGACCCCCAAACCCCCCGCCACGGACAGTTTTTACACAAAAGTCGATCTGAGCAGAGGGGCCAGATCATAAGGGTGAATATGGCAGTGTGGGAATCACTGGGGGCTGCAGGCCAGTTTGGGGGATATACAAGTGGAGACAGAAGGAGTCCGTTCATTTGTGCGTTATACCCCGCAGTGGTCCAGACACCATACCAGGTAGTGAGGGCATGAAGAGGTGTGACCTGCAGCTCTGGGCATCAGATACTCATAATACAAACTATACCACACAGGCTACTTTTGCCAGGCACAGTGTGAAGCACTTTATATAAATGGCTATTCTTAATCTTCATAGCAACCCAAAGGTACACACTGTAATAGCCCCGTGTTATAGATGAGGGCACTAAGCACCAGCAAGAGGAAATGTTGCACCCAAGGTCACAGGTTGGTCACTGATGGAAATGGGATTGGCCTGCAGGGTTCTGAGCCTTACCACTAACCTTGACTCCATACATCCCAGCAGGTCATTCAGAATAGTAGGATCTCCTTCTGGTGACTGTAGGTGTGGGTTCTACATGAGCACACAGGAGAGCAGATAAACCCAGGTGGGCTGGATGGGTGGAGCAAGGAAAGGTTTCTTAAAGGAGGGAATCATCACCTAGACCTTTGAAGGTGAGTGGGATGACTTAGCTAGGCAGGGAAAGGGTTAGCTGTGTAGTGGGGAGTGCAGGCATTTTCAGCGGAAGGGACAGCACAGTCAAAAGCCCAGAGTGGGGAAAACAGCATGGCATATGCAGAGCCTTCCAAGTTCAGTGTTGCTGGCCCCTAGAGAATAAAGCCAGGAGGGGACTTGGGAGAAGCTGGAATGTAGGTAGGGCCAAGTTCACAGACTGGACTCTGCCTTGTGGTTCCCAGGGACCTGAAGGGTATTGGGCAGAGAAGTCTTGTGACCAGATTTGCTTTCTGACGGGTCCAGGAGTTGGAGAAGATCCAGGAGATCATTTTGTCAATCACTGTCAGATGGCTGCATGTGAGGCCAGATGACATAGAGGAGCTCCCAGGACAGGATTCATGAGACCAGTGCACTTCAGCCATGGGACGTGACTCAGAAGGCTCAGCCTGTTGTTTAGCCAGTGTTTGGGTCTGTGGTTCTGCTTCATTCAACATGTCATTTATCCAGCAGATTTTGACTGAATACTGAACGTGCCCAGACTGGCTTTCTGCTGAGCACTTGACAGTCCAGGAGGAAAAGACTTGGGGTCTGTCCTTGAGGACCTGGTGGACCACTAGGCAGATAGTTCCCGAGCAGTGGGATGCAAGCAGCCTGCGAAGTGGCCATGGGGCCCCGAGAGCATGGCAGAGGATGCACGGTAGGCTTTAGGGGGATCTCCCGACTGCCCCCGCTCTCCTTGCCCCCGACCTAGCTCACTTCCAAGCTTATAAGGCTGCAGGTTTGCGTGGACTTGAATCCCAGCTCTGCCCTTTCACTAGTTTTGTGACTTCAGAACTTACTGAATCCTTTGGTGTCCTCTGTTTTAAAATGATCACCATAGGGGCGCCTGGGTGGCTCAGTGGGTTAAAGCCTCTGCCTTCAGCTCAGGTCATGATTCAGGGTCCTGGGATCGAGTCTTGCATCAGGCTCTCTGCTCAGCAGGGAGCCTGCTTCCTTGTCTCTCTCTGCCTACCTCTCTGCCTACTTGTAATCTCTGTCAAATAAATAAATAAAAATCTAAAAAACTAAAAACTAAAAACTAAAATGATCACCATAATAGTCCCTACCTCAGGAGATAATTACCAGTTCACGTACACAAAGCACACGGAATAATGTCTGGTGTATTAGAAGTGGTCCATGGATGCTGATGTTCTTTTAGGCCTAGAATCCCTTCGCCCAGACCCTCTATATGAGGCACAGTTTAGGTTTTGGAATTATGTTAGTCAGGGTCCAGTCAGGAGAGAGAAACCACCCAGTAATCTAAACACAGAAAATTTCATATAAAAATCATCACCTATGACAAGAAATTGCAATGATGAAGGATTGGCTATCATGAAGTAAAGAGCGCTCTAAGTATATTCTAAAGAACGTGAGAGTAGCAGAGAGAGGGGCAGCCTCTATGGGTAGGGCTCCCCCCCCACTCCTGTTGAGACAGAGTTTCTAAGGAAGATCCCCCCAGCTTGGGGCTGAGATAGAGCACTCCCAGAAGAGGCCCCCAGGCTGTGATCTTGGCTTTGCTGGGAAGGGCACAGGTGTGCTGACCGAGTGGCAGAGAAGCAGTCGTGGTGCCACATCAGTGAGCTGTGCTGGGTACGCTGCAGCATGGCACACGGGAGTGGGTGTGGAGGGGGAGCTGCTTGGTGCTGTCGGTCACTGCAGTGGGACAATGGGCAGGTTGGGCCTGCTGCTCTAGTCCCGTGCTAGAGAAGTTGTAACTGAACGTGAGTTTGCTCTCTGGTGAGTCACAGATGGGAAACTATACCAGGGGGAGTTGTCGCACAAAGGAAACTTTATTTGTGGCAGATAAGGAGATCCTGAGGAATAACTTCCAAAGCTGTGACTCCGTGAGCATGGACGAATGGGTTCCTTTCATTTAGGGTTAGGATGAATATTCATCATATGTAGAGGTGGGCGCAAGGTTGCAGATACACCTTAAGGAAACAGGCTTTATATACACTGTATGTTATGGAAATGAGGCTTGTGCTCCTCCTCGGGGAAGATTTTAGTATAATGAGGTAAAGGCGGTGGTCAGTCACTCCATGGGTCACTCCGTGGTCCATCCACTCAGGCATGAGTCAGAAGGGGAGCTAAAATGGGTCTGGGTGGTGTGGGCCTCCAGAGCTCTGTTGGATGGTCATCACTGCTTGCAGCGTGTTTTGGTTTCCATCACGAGATGCTATACCCCTTGGGTCTTTTGCCTGAAATAGGAGATAAGCTGGAAAAAAAGAGCTTAAGGAAAAATGTAGGACAAAGGCTGGTGTGTACAAGCATGTGAGCGGCAAGGTCAGGTCCTGGGGTCCAGCTGGTGACAGAGTCATCGTGCTGCCTGCCTGGCAAATACATCAGAACCAGGATGAAAAACAGAGAAACAGGAGAACCCTTCCTCCTGCAGTGTCTCTCCAGCATCTTCTACTAGTCACTGTCATTACTATTAATATCATATTATCTGGCGAGGGAAAAAGGTGTAAAGGGCCCAGATCCCTTTTCACACAGCAGTCAGTGAAGGGGGATTTGTGGTTTAGAGGCAATGAACTGCTCAGTGGCACAAGAGTCTTTCTGATTTAGGAAAGTTGATACAGCGCGTACACTGTATTGTTGATAGCCCCAGTAGGACCTCTGGTAGGTCCCCATAATCATAACACACTTTTTCCTGTGGCAAAAATATAAGGATATTCACACTAAGTGATAAGTAAAGACTATAAGTGGTTTCATGTGCATTCAGGCCAGGTTTTGTCACTGAGTTATAAAAAAAAGTTATAAAACAGAGCTTTTGGGGGCACCTGGGTGGCTTAGTTGGTTGAGCATATGACTCTTGGTTTTAGCTCATGTCATGATCTCAGGGTCCTGGGATTGGGCCCCGTGTTGGGCTTCCCACTTGGCAGGATGTTTGTGCACTCTGCCCCAATAGATAAATATTTAAAAAAAAAAAAAAAAAGCTTTTAGATTCTGAACTCAAGGCTAAAGGATTGTTTCCTCGTGTTCTTTTCATCACCTTTCTCCGCACAGCTGTCAGAGTGGTCTTTTTTGGAAAATGTACATTATGCCACTGGCTAAGAAAGACTCAACTGTACTCCAGGCCCCCTCCCTCCCTACACTACCGTCCCTGCCCCCCCGGCCACCATTCATGCTGACCTTGAACAAACCATCTTGCTGCATGGAGCATTCTTTAGTTGCCCTGCTCCTCCAGATACACACACACACACACACACACACGTGCACAAATGGCTCAGTTAACACTACCTCACCCTTCAGATCTCAGCTCAGGGGTCAACCTCATGAGAGCCTTTGCCCCATCTTTGCCCCCATTCCCCAGCCCTCATCCCCAATGAGGCCTTTCTTTCTTTATCTTTATCTTTTTCTTTTCTTTTTTTTAGGCCTTTTTTTTCTTTAAAGCACATGTCTTAGTTTGTGATTACACAAACTTAGTGTGATTACTTGATTCATATGTCACCCTACGAAATGCTAAGTGCCGTGGGGATAGTGGCTGTGTCTGTGTTTGCCCCTCATGATTTTATCCCCAAGGCTTTACACAATGCCTGGCATACGGCATATTTGAGCAAGGAGAAAATGAATGGACAAGCTTGGATTGGATCCTGAACCAGGAAAAAAGGAATTTGCTGTAGAGGGCATTATGGAAACAATTGGGAGAATTTGATTATGAACTGTCGGTGAGAAAGCAGTATTGTATCAGTGATAAATTTCCTGACTTTGGTATCCTTATTTCTAGGAAATGCATCCTAAAGAATTTAGGAGTAAGGGGTTATCATGGCTCCAGCTTTCTCTCAAATGTTTCAGGAAAAAAATTAGAGTTTAGATAGATGGGGGGAGAGGGAGAGAGAATACTAAACCATGTGGAAGACAGTAATAGCAAACATGGGTAGAAGATATGTAGGCATCCATTACGCTGTTCTTGCACCTTTTCTGTAAGTTCAAAGTTACTTCACAACATGACATTTTAATTTTTTTTAAAGATTTATTTATTCATTTATTTTAGAAGGAGAGAGAGAATTGAGCACACATGCTTGGAGGGGTAGAAGGAGAGGGAGAGAGACTCTCAAGCAGACTCCCTGCTGAGCCTGGAGCCTGACACGGGGCTTGATCTCACGAACCCAAGATCATGACCTGAGCCCCAATCAAAAACGAGATGCCTAATTGACTGAGCCACCCAGACACCCCCACAACACAACATTTTAAAGAATTCAGTGAATAGAAATAAATGAACAAAAGAGAAAAGGGATGCTAGGAGGAAGACCCTCCCAAGTGAAAGGCAAAGGGGCAGGAAAGGGCTTGGCTTCTCTGGGGAACTTTGAGGGGGCTGTGTAGCTGGTGTGTGGTCCTGGGGCTGGGGATAGGGTCAGCTGGAACTGGGGAAGGGTCAGCCGGAGCTGGGTCCCTCATCTGGGCTGCTGGCCTGCACATGTTTTGAGGGGGTTTCGCCAGCCTTAGCTACAGTCGTCCGCATTCCTCCTCTATTTCCCTGTGGTGGTTACTGAGCTGAAGCCTCAATGGGTGAAGCCAGCCCATCTTGGGTCTTCCGTCTCATTTCTTTTGTGGCTAATATTAGGGAAGCTCTCATCCAGGTATGAGGATTACTCCTTCTACCCCAAAACTGCAACTTTCCTGTTGTCTGTCTGTTGTTTAACTCACCACAAGGCTCCCGTTTGGGGTATGTTTTGCTGTGTAACAGATAATCCTGAAATCTGTGGTAGCTTAACACAGCATTTATTCTCTCAGTTTCTGTGGGTTAGGAACCCAGGCTCAGCCGGAAGGCTGTGGCTTTTGGTGGGTCTCTCATGAGACTGCAGTCAAGGTGTTGACCAGCACCACAGTCATCCAAAGTCTTGACTGGGGCGGGGAGATTTGCTTCGAAGAAGGCTCATTGATGTGGCTGTTGTCGGAGGCCTCAGTTTCCCAACACCACGACTTCTCCATAGGGAGGCTTGAGTGAGGCTATTGCATGGCAGCTAGCTCACCTCAGAGCGAGGGATCTGAGAGAGCGAGCAAGAAGTCACAGTTCCTTCTGTGACCTAGTCTCAGAAGTTGCACGTTGTCATGGACACTTTGTTTTTTAGTTAGAAGTGAGCCACTACGTTCAGCCTACCTGCACGGAGAGGAGACTTAGACCTCTTGAAGGGAGGAATGTGAAAGAACTTGTGGGCATTTTTTTTTTTTTTAAGACTTTTATTTATTTCTTTGACAGAGAGCGAGAGATCACAAGTAAGGCAGAGAGGCAGGCAGAGAGAGAGGGGGAAGCAGGCTTCCGATGAGCAGAGAGCCCGATGTGGGGCTCCATCCTTGAGATCATGACCTGAGCCGAAGGCAGAGGCCCAACCCACTGAGCCACCCAGGTACCCCACTTGTGGGCATTTTAAAACCACCACAGTTCGTGAGGGCCTACTGCGCGCTTGGCACTAGACGTGGTTCCAGGGATCCGAGGCATGGATCAACTAGTGCCCTCTAGAAGTTTACATCTGCTTAGGGATGTAAGACACGATCTGAAATTGGTCATAAGAACCAAGATACTCCATGGCAAGCTAAGGCAGAATGGATAGCAAAAAAGAGCTCTTTGGAACACCTGAGCTGGGCCTTCACAGATGAGCAGCTCCTCTTGGCTCTTGACCCTGATTCCTGGCACTGTCGTACAATGCTGATGAATACTGCTGGTAGCCTTGGAGCATTTGCACCGTGATGGGTGCTGTGCCAAGGAGGACTGCCTCATAGAGCAGCTCCATCTGTGAATAGCATTCCCTGGAATTAGTGTAGTAGGACAGTCCCGATGCCTTATGTCATCTCATTTATTGCTTTGAACTGCCTTATGAGCTTGCTATCAGTATCCCCATTTTACAGATTACAAAGGTAAAGTTTAGAGACCGTGAAGAACTTACGCAAGATCACACAGCTAGAAAGTGGCAGAGAGCTGAAGACTGCAGGGCCCGTAGGTCTAAATTCGGCGCTGTGCTTCAGAGCTCTAGAGCCGTGAGCAAGTGACTCGAACCTCACTGTGTCGCTTACCTCATCTGTAATGTGCAGATGACACTGTTTCATGTCCCCAGTGCAGTGCCTGGCAGGCAGTAAGCATTAGCTCCTACTGCTGTTGTCTTCAGCGCAGAGTCAAACACACAGTGTGCTGGCCTCAAGTTCTTTGCGTTGCTTTGTTATAAAAGGCGAGAAGCAAGTGGTAACTCAGCCGCCCCCCACTTCGTGTGTAGGGATTACAGATTTGCAAAGAAAAATAATTTGACCAGGCTGAACATGCCAGTGGGTCTTCAGTGACTGATGCTGCCGTTTTCAGTTTCTACTTTATTCCATGAGGGTGTGAATGCTTCGGGAGACACATGCTCATTCCCTCCTCTGCATGGGCCTAGGCGATGGCCGGACTGGGTTTTAGGAAGCCAAACTGGAGTTGGCAGCTTTCTTTGGAAATGCTTTCCTGTTGGGAAGCAAGGAGCACCAGACTGAGTATCAGTCAGGATGTAAGTCTGTGCTGTGTGTCCTCAAGCCAGCTACTAGACCTTTCTGGGCTCCAAGGGCCTCCCCTCCAGGGTTCTCCATCAGAAAGAAGATGGAGAAAGAGTGTTTTGAAAACTGTGAAACTCAGCCTCAAGGCTTTGGACCTCTTCATTTCTTTCTTTTTTATTGATTTTTTTTTTTTTTAAAGATTTCATTTATTTGTATGACAGAGAGACAGAGAGCACAAGTAAGCAGAGCAGCAGGCAGAGGGAGAGGGAGAAGCAGGCTCTCTGCTGAGCAGGGAGCCCGATGCAGGACTCAGTCCCAGGACCCTGGAATCACGACCTGAGTCAAATGCAGCCACTTAACCGACTGAGCCACCCAGGCACCCCTCTTCATTTCTTTCTAACCATTTGCGAAACGGTGGTTCCTTAAGCAGTTGGAATACAGAAAGGCCGTGTGATGGGAGTCACTCCTCCCTACCCGTTGCAACCCACACCCTCTTTGCTAAAACATTTTTGAGAAAAATCAGTTTTGATCTGAATTCTGAGGATCAAAACAGCCTCTAAACAAAATCAAGAACCAGGTGGTCCTCTTTTTGAAAATTCAAACCCGACAAGCAACTTGGGGGACTTATCTTTTAAAATTAATCTTTTTTTCTTCTCTTAATGAATTAGCATTTGTCTTCTGCACCAGTTCATTATGGGATTCATCCGAATGTTTCATTCACTGTGATCTCAGAAGCAGTGTGCGCTCACTCACCGCCCGTGGGAATGACAGAACCCACTTTGAAAAAGAAAAAAAAAATTTTCCTCCTTTCATTTCCTCACTTTAGACTAGAGCACTTCCCTTTTTAAACTTAAAAGAGGGACTAATTTTTTCTTTTTAAAATTCGGATATGCATGAACCTTTTTTTTTTTTTACAAAGTCACTGCGCATCTCTGTATCTTTGTTACCCATGGAAGTTACGCATAAGCCCTCTCTGGATCATCTGGTGGCACAGAGTGATGGGAGGGAGTTCAGTCAGTTGTCTGTATAGGAGGCTCGTTCTCAGTGTCTCTCCTCCATTTTCCCATTGTTAAACTCTACTTAGCGGAAGACAGAGAGTGGAGAGGTTGGGGGAAGAGGAGGAGGAGGAGGAATGTCAGAGAGGAGGCTGGAGCTGTCAGCGATTCCTGCTCTCTAGCTGTCTGACCTCAGAACAATTACTTAAATCCAGAGCCTTGTCCCACCTTTAAAATGGGGATAATGACAGTAATTGCTGTGTTGTGGGGCTGTGGCGATGATGAGCTGAGAAGGTACATGCTGGAAGAATGCTTTTGTAAATGCCATTATACTGGTACTGGTACTGAGAGATGATTGCGTGTATGTATAACTTATATGATTTTTTAAAAATTAGTGTTGCTCATATTTTTAGAAACAGAGTTGGAGTTGGAAGGGAATATTAGGAATCTTTCAGTACACTGGCTCACCATGGGGTGGAATCCTCCCTGTGGCAGCCTTTGGCTTGAATAGCTCCAGATATGGGGAGGTCACTACCTCTCCCTCCTCTTTTTTCTCCTCATCCCAGCCCTTTAGTGCTTGCAGATATAGGACATACCAGTGATTTTCTTTTTCCGTAAGATAGACAGCAGAAGAATAATGTCACGGTTAAAAAAGAATAAGCGTGCCGCGGCATGCATTATGCAGATCTGCCGTCTGTACACATTGCTGCTGGAGGTATGTTAGCCGGTCTCCGAAGTATTTGAATTACTTGTTTGGGGGATCTGGTATTCTCTCTACCAGAAGCTATTGAGTTATCAGGACTAAGCCTGCCTGAGCCCCAGAGCAGGAAGACGACCTGGCGGGGCCCTCTTAGCTCTGTGCATCTGAACACCTTTCTCTTTTTCAGCCGGTGGGGTCTTTTTTAGCTGTAGGTAGATACGGATTTCTCTCAGAAGGTAGTCTGACAGCAGTGTTACCGCTCTCCTTCCCCTCCTCACTCTCCCTTCTGAAAGAGGGGGCCGGGGGAATCCCTTGGTGGAAAACCTGTTTCCTTCAGGCCTGCTCCTGTCCCTGGGGAGTTCATTCCTTCCTGTTTGAGATGGAACACTGGGGGTGAGGAGGGGGGCCCAGGGCTGGGAGGACCTCAGACGCCGTGCCGGGAACACTTTACAGACCACCTGTGGAGGTCTGCCTGGGTGCTTTAGGGATTCTGGAAACATTTGTTCACGTTGTGTGGACTCTTGTTAAGCTGTCATAAAATTTTTAAATCACTTATATGTGTTATGGACTACGTTTTTACATGTCGGAGGTCACCAACTTACTCTTCCAGTATCTGTTTAATTGAAGAGCGTCCCAACATTGCAGAGTAGGCTGTATTTAAAAAAAAAAAATACATCTGCTTATTCATCAAATATATTTACTATTCATTACATCACAAATGTTTTCTCAACACCGAGTAACTAAAGTAGAATAGGGAAATGTACTTTGAGGCAGAGGTGAGCTGTAAGATGTTTTGTCTCTCTCCTGAGGTCAAATTATGTTTATCAGAACAGCCGCATTGTTCTCATTAGTTGACTTTATACTAAGGACATGTTATTGATTCGAAAAGTTAAAATTTATAATAATAAAATGCAACTTAGTAATCAAAGACTTCACTCACTGAAAACCTACCACCCTTTCATAGAACATAGAACTGGTATCCTTCAGAGTAGCTGGGACCCTCTTCTGGCCCTCATTAATCATTAATCATTCTGGCTTACCTATTAAATTATGCCCCAGGTAGTTTGGATAACAACATGATATTTGCATTAGAAGGCCTTCCAGCTGGCATTTTTATTTTCATGTGTATGTCCCAAGCACCTGCTTTTTACTTGTGAGTGGACCCTGGCAGATTTTTTCCTTCTAGATTTTGTTGACACATGGAAGAAAGAAATTCCCCTCTCCGTGCTCATGAGTGAGAAATTCTTCCTTCTGCCCAATCCCAGATGGTCATGCTTTTATTATAAGCCCATAACATTCTACCTCCTGTCCCCGTTTTTTTCCTCATGTGCTTAGAGGCCTATTGGGCAATTTTTCCAGCTGCTGTGGAACACCTAGAATGATCCAATAGATCACCCCTAAGCTTTCTTGAGGCGAAGCAGCCCCCATTTCCTTCCTGTTGTCTCACCGGATCTCTCTTTTACCCTCTCAGTCTGTCTGGTGGACCTCTCTGACCCCACTCCCATTCTTCCAAGTTTTTGTGAACTACAAGGCTTCAGCTTAAAGCCCTGTTTTCCATCCCAGCGATGCAATGCTAGAGGATCCTAGAATTTGTATGTTCCGGGACCTCCGGCAGGTCAGGCCCCCCACCTTGTGGAAAATGAGGATATTGCCTCACCCTCCCTGCTCACTGGGGTGCTTGTTGCCATGGGAACCCCAGGTTCTGCTGCGTCTTCCCATGGAGTTGGTATCTGTGCACTGCCCCAGCCCTGGCTGCTGGGAAGTATGTTCCCTTCTCTCTCCTCCCAGGACAGCAGGTAGTAAAGGAGATGGCAGGAGTTCCAGCTTGCTTTCTGAATGAAGGCAAATCAGTGAAGGTTCCCCCCACACACAGAGTGAGCTCATCCCTCCTTTCCCTGTCATCAAAATCAACCTGGGGAGGGGGCATCTCCCTCAGATGCCACCTCCTCCTCAAGTGGAACAGAGGCTTGGCAATCAGAAACGCCTAGATTTAGGGCACCTGGGTGGCTTAGTCGGTCAAGCATCCAATTCTTGGTTTCAGCTCAGGTCATGCTCTCAGGGTTGTGAGATTGAGCCCTGTATCGGGCTGAGTGCTTGGCATGGAAACTGTTTAAGATTCTCTCTCTCCCTCTCCCTTTACTGACCACCCCCTACTTGCTTGCACATGCTCTCTTTCTCTCTCTCCCCTCTTCCCGCCCAAAAAAGGAAAAAAAAAAAAAAGGCCATGTCATTTGACATAGTTGTGTGAATAAACCTTAAGCAAGATGCTTAACCTTTCTGGGCCTTAGTTTCCCCCTGTGGGAAATGGAGATAATAGTCATCACCTGCATGGATTTGCACTAGCGATTCATCTTGGGACTGTGTAGACAGGGCTTGTGCCTGGCACTCTGTTAAGGCTTCACAATTGCTATTAATTTTTTGGTGATAGTGGTGTTTACAGCATGTTTTCCCTCTACAAGTAAAGTGTACTGTGTGACTGACCTGACTCACCCCAGAGAGCGCTATCGGGGGTGCGGGGAGAAAAAAGGGAAACGTTCTATGGGATTTGTCCGGCTCCTTCTCTGGCTCCCTTTCCTACTCCAGCCAGACCTCTCCTGGTCCATCGGGGCAGGATTATTCCTTCCTCCCGAGAGCTTCGAGGCCCGAGTCTCCTCCAAGTGGAGTTTTCAGCCCAGGTGACGTTTGCTAATAAGCTGGCACCCTCTTCCCCTTCCCACCCCCTAGTCCCTCTCATTTTAGAAGCCCTCCCAGGACTTCAAGATGAAACACTTCCACACTGGGTAGATCATTTTCATTGAATTCTCCAGATCGCTGTCTCTAGGGCTGAGGAGAGACATTTTAGTTAATTACAGTCCCCTCGGGCTCCAGGATCAATAGCAGGGAAGAGCCGTGGAATGAATTCCCAGCCTCTGCCCTGTTTGCCGCTCCTCCTGTCAGCTTGCACCAGGTGCTCAAGCTCTCTGGGCCTCAGTTACCTGCTCTCTGAAATGGGAGTGGCTCCCTGGAAGTGCTCGGAGCCTCCAAAAAGTATGGTGATCACAAGTGTTGTAAACTGTCGTGTGCTGGCCACCAGTAAGATGTTATTGTGCGTGTATGTATATTCCCAAGGGGCAGGCATGAGGGAAGCCATTCCTTGCTTTTGTTCCTTGATACCTTACAACCAACTAGCAGGTTTCATCCCCCTTTGTGAGCCTGAGAGAATTAGGCGGGTGGGCATGTGGGTGGGGTACAGGTTCCTCCTCCAACAAGGGAAGATGATCATACCAGTGGGACCTGGAATGAGAAGCCACAAGCCTGAGCGTCAGCGTCCCTAGCGGTTCTGACACTTACTCCGCTGGCTCCCTCTAGCACTGAGCCCATACGCCAAGAAAGTGTTGTTTGTTCCAGCCTCTGCTTCCTGCTTTCTGCTTCCTCCTTCTTGCAATGTATTCTGCACGCAGCAGCCCAGGTGATCTTTCTAGAACACAAGTCTGGTCGTGTCCTATCCTGCCTTGCATGGAACCCTTACATGGCTGCCTGGAGCCTTTAAGATAAAATGCAGAATTCTTGGTGCAGCTGTCTAAGCCCTCATGACCTGGTCCCTGCCACCTTCTCCTGTGTCCATCTCCTGCTCTCCCTCTGGCCGCCTTGCATCTAGCCAGAGCCCATCCACTTCGCAGACACATGTTCTCTACCTGGTTTTCAGGCCTTGAGCACGCTACCAATCTGGGCTTTCCGTGCCCAGGTCCTCCGTGTGCTACAGGGCTCTGCTGAGACATCACCTCCCCCAGTAAACCTTCTCCGACCACCCTGCCTTCCTCAGTCTGGGTGGCTTCCCGTGGCGCTCTGTGCTTGTGGGTGTTATGGCCCCGACCACATCCCAGGGCCCACATCCATTTCCTTGGAAGCCTCTCCTTGCCTACCACCTGCATTCCTGCATGAACACCTTGAGAACTATGCCTGTGTGACTTGTTTCTTGTCATAGCCCCATGGCCCTGTCATCCCTCCTGCCACAGAGTGCATGCCAGATAATGGAATGGAGGAACAACTTAGGATCTCACCACTAGATGACAAGTCTGGAGAGATCAGAGTCACCTGGGCACTTGTCAGATACCAGCTTTCTGGCCCTGTCCCACTCTCCAAGATGCAGGATTTCTGTGGGTATGTGAGGAAATCTGCAGGCACCCCCAGTGGTTCTAATGCAGATCTGAGGACCTCTCAGTGATCTCATTCAAGCCATGCATTTCACAAAACCGGAAAGCGAGATGCAGAGACAGTGATTTCTGCAAGGTCTCAGTCTCTCTCTCTCTCTCTCTCTCTCTCTCTCTCTCTCACACACACACACACACACACACACACACACACACTTCTGTAAGACAAAATAAAGGCCCAACATTTCTTCTACTCCTACAATGCTGATCTTCAAGAAACCCACGGAAGCACAGGAGAGAATTTTTTGTTTTGTTTTGGTTTTGTCCTTGTTCTACCCTCAGGTCTGAATTAGGGAATTTTTACTTTTTTTTTTTTAATTTCTGTTCATAAAAGGTATGTAACCTTAGAATATGGGGTACTTATTTTAAAATTTGAGACAATTACTCTTACTCCAAGACTTAGGTCATTTTTCCAAGTGTGGGAAATCCCTGATGTTTCATTTTTCTGGTTCAGAAATGATTTGTAGAGAGTAAGAATTATCCTGCCTGATGCCATGAGTCTATTTTTATCCATATGAGGATGTTGAGACTAAACCCGACAGAACATATTTACTGTTGCTTATAGTACTCGGTGATGTTGCCTCTCTTCAAAGCTTGCCAGAGAGAAGCCGTGTGGGAACATGTGTTCATAGTTAATTTGACCTGCTCACTAGGACAAAATGGGGAGGAAGAATCCACCAGCTCCACATGTGGCAGAGAGAAAGTGGAGCATGCTCAGAGGAAAGTGCTGGAATGCCAAGGGATGAGGACATGTGTCTGAAGGGAAGGGCTAAAGACACTGGGCGGGTTGGGTTTTCACAGAAGAACCAGTGGCCGTAAATGTCTAAAGCACATAGGAATGGTGGGGAGAGAGCATGAAAGAAAAGCAGAAACCTTATGTGAGGATGGGAGAGACCTGCCACTCAAAGGTGTAAATGAATGTCCTGCCCCTGAGTGTCCTCCAAGGGGGCGGATGAGTTTCTCATCAAGAGACGTGTTTTCTAACGTAGGGGCCATCTTGGGGCCTGTCACACAGTGTCCTGGGTGAGTCGTCTGGATTAGGTGAAGTCCACGTGCCCTTCTCACTGATCTGAGAACAGACTCAAAGCCCACAGGCCCAAGCGGGCGACCTAGGGGCGCGAAGGGTTCTCTGGAGGGCAGAGCAGCAGCTCTCTGGACAAGTGAGAAGGGGTTCCTTCCTCAGTCCCAGCTGTTGCTTGGGAACGTGGGTCCAGTCAGGCCAGGTCTTTGGGTTTTTTAAGAAAAGTTAGATTTCTGATTTTTTTTTTTTTTTTTTAATATGGACTCTGCTGAGTTTTAAAAATTGTGCAAGCTAAATAAAGCCATCTGTGCCCACTGGGTCTTGGCCATGGCCTGCCATTTTGACCCCTCCAATCAGCAGAGGAGGAAACCAGGATGCCTGGAAGCCAAGGTAATGGCAGACAAGGGCTACAGCAAGGGGAAGAGTGCGGTTTCATCTTTCATTCCGTTGATGTTTCACTTTTGAGATTTTTTCTTAAAATAATGTTTGGTGATGGGGGCACTGGGAGAACTCAGTACTATGTTGAGGGAGGGCTGGAACCGGGAATTCGGCCTCCCAGGGGCACTTTCCGTTCCCTTCCCTTCCCTGTACTCAGGTGCACCACTTGCGCCACTGTGATTGGCGCCCCCTGGGGTTGTGCTCACTCAGTTTGCACATCCATGCCCAGAGCCAGGCAAAACTCTGCTTCTCCTTTCCCCCAGGGTTCTGTGTCTTGAGGCCTCCGGCCATGCCTGAAATCTCCCATTATAATTTGCCTTTTGAGTGAAGCCTTCACTGGCACCCAAGAATCTCTTTCAAAATGCACACAGGAAAAGAAAAAAGGCCACAGGAATGCAACCTGACAACTGTTTCAGGCTCGAAATATTGGACCGCCAGAGACTTGGACACTGAATAAATTAGCTTTGCCACGAAGGCAACCTCAAAAAGCCAATCATATCCAAGCCACATTTATGGCACTCCCTGCTGCGATTTGAGGCCTGTCTGCCTAGCTTCCGGCCTCTTGGCCTTCCCCCCACTCTTTGTGCTGAGACGAGGCTTTCAGGAGCAGTCTGCAGACCAACTCTGGGTTTTGCTTACTTTGCCAGTGAACATCCTGCTTGCTTCATTTTGTTGTTTGTTTTTTTAAGGAAAAAAAAAAAGTTTTTAAGTACATTTTCCCCATAAGACTTCATTGAGGTATATTTGAAGTATAGTAAATTGCATACTTTTGAAAGTATATAACTTGATCAATTTTAACATATGTATAAACCTGTGAGCCGGCCATCACAATCATAATAAACATTTCTATCATCCTGGAAGGTTCTTTGTGCCTTTCTGTAACCCAGCCTTGCCTCTTTCCACGCAGCCACTGACCTGCTTTGTCTCCCAAGATGAGCTTGGGTTTTCTAGAAATTGTATAGGACTCATACAGTTTGGGTTCCTCTTTGCTTTTTTCACTGAGCAGGATGATAATTGAGATACATCCATGTCCTGTGTATCGATAGCTTGTTTCTTTTTATTGCTGAGTAGTTTCCCATTACATTACCATACTGCCCTTTGTTTATCCGTTCATGTGTTGGTGGACACTGGAGTTGTTTCTAGCTTTTAGCTATTGCAAATAAGGCTGCTATGAACATTTTGTGTACAGGTCTGTGTGTGGATGTGGGTTTTTTGTTTTTCTTGGATAGATACCTATGAAAACAATGTATTGGCTAGATGGTATAGTGGGCGTATGTTTACTTTTTTTTTTTTTTAAGATTTTATTTATTTATTTGACAGAGATCGCAAGTAGGCAGAGAGGCAGAGAGAGAGAGAGAGAGAGAGAGAGAGAGAGAGAGGAGGAAGCAGGCTCCCCTCCGAGCAGAGAGCCCGACGCGGGGCTCGATCCCAGGACCCTGAGATCATGACCCGAGCCGAAGGCAGAGGCTTTAACCCACTGAGCCACCCAGGCACCCAGTATGTTTACTTTTTAAAGAAACTGCCTAATTGTTTTCCAAGGGGGTTGTATCATTTCAAACTCCCACCATCAGTATATGAGAGTTATAGTTGCTCAGCATCCTTGGTGACACTTGGAATGATCAGTCTTTAATTTTAGCTATTCTGCTGGCTGTGAAATATTTATACCTCTGACATGGCATTTAGATGCTCTCATGAAGAGCATCTCCTCATGGGATTATTGGCTATTTTGTATCCTTTGTGAAGTATCTGTTAAAATTTCTTGCCAGCCTTTAATTGGGTTGTTTGTCTTATTATTGAATTTTAAGAGTTTTTAAAATATATTCTGTAATACAGGTCTTTTGTCTGATACATGTTTTGCGAGTGTATTCTCCTAGTCGATGGCTGTGCCTTTTTGTTTTCCTAATAAGTTGTCAATGGAACATAGGGGGTTTCCAGGGATAACAAAGACATTGAATATTGAACACATGCCATATATCTTAAGAATCCTGTAGAACCTAAACATGGTACCAACGTGAATGGGAGCATATTTAATAACATATTACCTCGTGGTTTAGAAATTATTTTACATAATTTGAGAAAACCATTGCATGGGGGTACCACATTGGGTATTAGAGGAGATAGAAGGAAAGGTAGAAACATCATCAGATGTGGATATGCTTACATCCATGGAAGGGTATAAGGCACATATTCTGATATAATTTTTGTATATGCTATATGCTTGATTGGCATGATTTCATTTAATGTTCAGAATGATCCTCTGGTATAGATTTTCCCCATTTTGCAGATGAGGAAACTGAGGCTTAGAGAAGCTTCATACAGCTAGGACATGGCAATCTGGATTCAATCCCACTTCTGTCTGACTTTAAAGTCCATGTCCTTAACCCTTAGGCCAAATTACCTCCCAGGTAGAGCATAAGCTAGGATGTGTGTGGAGAATCATAGGAGAATTATAAACAGAGTGTTATGGAACAAGAAGTAAAAAAATTTATTTTTGGCTCTGCGCCCAGAAAGCACCATGGAGGAGTTAACATCTGAGCTGGGCCTTGAGAATGTTCACAACCTCAGTAACAAAGATGGCAGAAGGACAATGACACTTGAAGGGAAGAGCATAAGCAAGGATGCAGAGGTTGGAAGGGTCATGGGATCTATTGACTAAAGCCTAGTATTCTTTAGAGGGAAAGTTACAAGAAAAGGTAATGAAAATCAACTCTCAAAGGACCTTGAAAATCAGGCTAAAAGGTTTGAACTTGATTCCAAGAGACAGTTGTGACCCGCTGAAACATCTAAGCCCGGAGGGTGGGAGGGAGTGATATCCTGATGGTTCTGTATCCATGATGACATAAATTCTGGATGGACAAGACAATAGAAGAAGGACCGAGGGCAGTGGATTGCATGGGGGTACCACATTGGGTATTAGAGGAGATAGAAGGAAAGGTAGACCTTGTGGCCCCTTCTGTAGGTCCAGAGGGCTTCAACTAGGATATTAGCTATGGAAATGGACAGGAGGGAATAAATAATATATTTCAAAACTAGAAGCTACCTTCTGTCCATAATTTTTTATTCTACCAACTTTTCTGTAAGCTGGGACTAATTTGACCCCATCGCTTTCTGCTGCTGCTTTTCTCGTCCATCTGCATTTCTCATACTTCATTGCTCTCAGATGGTGGCCAGGGAGAAGAGAGCAACTCAATTGGGCCTGCCTGTAATTTGTTGGCTAATTCTGATAAATGAAGTGGTACCTGGAGAAGGTTGAAACTTTTGGCCAAAATGAAGTTTTGCATTAGTCCTACATTTATTCATTCAACTAATCAGATTCATTCATTTACCATCCCAGTGGGTTTTTTCCCAGTACCAACAAGCAGTTCTCCAGTTCTCAGTGGACACAGACTGGGTGTCCTACAAATTTAACTCAATTCTGACACTATCAACTTGGAGTTAGCACCAGATCCCACAGGCTCAGGGCTTAGTCCCATAAAACCGCCCCCATTTCAAATGCCAATTACACGTCCAGCTATAAATCAGAGATTCCCACCACTTCCTCTTCAGGTGTGATTAATTTTGCTAGAGCACCGCATAGAACGCAGAGGAATGTTTACTTATGTTGACCAGTTGATCATAAAGGATGTTATAAAGGATACAAGGGTACAGCCAGATGGAAGAGGTACGTAGGGTGAGGTCCAGAAGGGTCCTGAGCATAGGAGCTTCTGTCCTGGTGGAACTGGGGCGCTCTACTCTCCTTTTACGTTTACCAATCCAGAGGCTCATCAAATCTTTTTATTCAGGTGTTTTTATAAAAATTAATCTGCTGCGCTCCCTCCCCCCTCCCCCTTTCTGAGGTTCGTGGGCAGCCTTTCTGGTGTCCGGGCCCCATCCTCAGACTAGCCAGAGGCTCCACCTTAAATCCCCTCATTAGCATAAACTCTAGTGTGCTCAGAAAGGCCCCAACAACTTAGGAATGAAAAAGGGCACTCCTCCAGCTTTGGAACTTCCAAAGGTTTTAGCACATTAGTGCCAGGAACCTGGGGCAAAGACCAAATATATGTTTTATTCTACTGTCCATTCAGTGAAGTATTTATTTATTCACTTAGCAAACTCAGTCGCGTGATCTTTATCAAAGCTAGTGATATGTGCCAGGCACCATGGTAGGCTCCGAAGTTCCTGTGGATGGCATCATACAGCCTCTGTCTACAGCAAGTTCACATTTTTAGTGGAGGCTTATTTCTGTCATCTTCAAGCATTTCTTTTTATCTCACCTTTTTATGTTTTTTTTTTTCCCTCTCCGTCCTTGACTTCTTTTGGGGTTTTCACCCCTCATTTTGCCTTTTTCCCTATATTCTACTATGAAAGTTCAGTATTCTGTTTCTCTACTTTGAATAGTTAACTAGGAAATTTTAACATGTATTCTTGAGTCTAAAATTAGTCAGTATGCTTACCCTCCTCC
Organism: Enhydra lutris kenyoni; assembly: GCF_002288905.1. Taxonomy (NCBI): domain Eukaryota; kingdom Metazoa; phylum Chordata; class Mammalia; order Carnivora; family Mustelidae; genus Enhydra; species Enhydra lutris. Next base: position 33,253,589 of record NW_019154089.1, on the reverse strand, counting down.
CAGCCAATGCAGGGAACTTAGTGAACACCTGACCTTTGATCACCCCCTCTCCTGATTTAACACGCTACTTTTGTCATGTATTCTAGTTCTTATTCTTGGGTATAGGTGAGACACGATGTTATGTTACTTGCAGGTGTACGACTTAGTGATTTGACAAGTTTATGTATTATGCTGTATATAACCACAAGTGTGGCTCCCATCCGTCCCCTTACATCGCTATTACAATATCAGTGACTGTATTCTTTATGTTTCGTTATCATTTTTAATTCCTTAAGACTGTATTCTTACTATTTTATGTAGGCCTTCCAAATGGAATCACTTTCCGTCTGCCTGAAGCATATCCTTTTAAATTCCTTTGAGGGTTTCTTAATAGCAAACTCTAGGTTTTGCTTGAGAATATCTTTATTTTGCTCCTGTTCTTGCTGGGTATACAATTCCAGTTTAACAGTTTTTACCTTCATATATTCAATGCATTATTCTGCTGCCATCTGGATTTAATATAACTGTTGAGAAGTCAGGGGTAATGTAATGATTTTTCTTTTATACTAAATCTGACTTTTCTCTGGCTACTTTTAAGATTTTACCAAAAAAAAAAAAAAAAAGATTTCATCTGTTTTTGAGGTTCTGTTCTGCAGCTTCACTATAATGTAGATTTTTAAAGACAGCTTTATTGAGGTACAGTTGGTGTCTAGTAAATTGCACATGTTTAAAGTGTATATGTAATTTGGTAACTTCTGACATGTGTGTATACCTGTGAAACCATCACATCAAGATAAGGAACATACCTGTCTTCTGCCAACATTTCCTTGTGTGCCATTTTATTTATAACCCCTCTCTCTGTCCCTCCTGCCCTCCTCCATTCCCCAGACAACCTCTGCTCTGTTTTCTGTCACGGTAGACCAGTTTGTATTTTCTAGAATTTTACACAAATGGAGTCATTATAGTGTGTACCCTTTTTAAAATCTAGCTTCTTGCATGGACCTCGAATATCTTGAGATTCATTCTTGCTGTAATATTATCAGTAGTTTATTCCTTTAACCAGTAGTATTCTTTTGTATGGGTATACCGCTGTCTGTTTAGCCGTTTACCTTTTGGTAGATATTTGGGCCGTTTCCAGTCTGGGGCTAGTGCAAAGTTTTTGTGAGTTTTAACATACAAGTCTTTTGTGGGCATATGCTTGAATTTCTCTTGGGCAAATACATAGGAATGGAATGGCTGGATTGTATGTTAGGCGTATATTTAACTTTAAAAACTGTGGTGGTACCATTCTCGTTCCCAGCATCAGTGTATGAGAGTTTCACTTCCTTCCTCAGTACCATCAACGTTTAGTATGATCAGTCTTTTTTCAATTTTAGCCATTCTAATTGGTGTGTGCTGGTATCTCACTGTGGTTTTAATATGTATTTCTCTGGTGACCAGTGATGTTGAGCATCTTTTAAGGTACTTATCTGCCCTTTGTATATCTTCTTTTTGTGATGTCTCTGTTCATATCTTCTGTCCATTCTTTTAAAATTGGGTTGTTTGGCTTCTCATTGTTGAATTTTGAGAGTTCTTTGTATTTTGGGTAGAAGGCCTTTATGAGATACATGCTTTACAATATTTATTCCACTCTGCGGCATATCTTTTTATTCTCTTAACAGTGTCTTTTGAAGAGCAGAAGTTATTTTATTGCAGTTTGATTTATCAATTTGTTTTTTCATTGATCATGCTTTCAGTGTCGTATCTAAGAAATCTGGGCTTAACTCAGTTTCACAACATTTTTGTTGTTGTTTTGTTATATTCTATAATTTTTATAAAGTTAGGTTTTACATTTAGACCTATTATCCATATTGGTTTAATTTTTGTATGTAGTGTAAATATATAAAATGTGGATATCCCCTCCCCTTTCTCCTCTTCTTCTATTTTTTGCATATTGATACCCTTTGTTTCATTATCATTAGTTGAGTAGACTATCATTTCTTCACTTAAGTGCCTTTGCACTTTTGTCAAAAATAAGTTGCCCTTATATATGTGCGTCTGTGTCTGTACCCTGTATTCTGTCTCATTGATGGATTATTTTTCTTTAAGCTGATACCACACCATCATGATTACTCTCACTTTATACTGTCTTGAAATCAGGTGTTATCCAACTTTCTTCTTTTCCAAAGTTGTTTTGGCAATTCTATGTGCTTTGCATTTCCAGATGAGTTTTATATATTTCTGTAGAAGTGCCTGCTGGAATTTTTAATTTTTAATTAATTTTATTGATAGTCTTTTGACACAGCTACATTGTGTAGTTCATTGATTTGATTTTTGTTTACCTTAGCAATGTTTTATGGTTTTCAGTCTTTACATCTTTGCCAGATTTGACCATAGGATTTGATAAATTTTGATGCTTTCATAAATGGTGTTTTAAAAATTTCAGTTTGTGGGGCCTGGGGTGGCTCAGTCGGTTAAGTGTCTGACTCTTGGTATCAGTTCGGTCGTGATCATCTCAGGGTCATGAGATTGACCTTCTTGTTGGACTCCGTCCTGGACATGGAGCCTGCTTAAGATTCTCTCTCTCCCTCTCCCTCTTTCTCCCTGTACCCACATATGCCTCTGTGCTCTTGGTCTTTCTCTCTCAAAAAAATTCAGTTTGGGATTGTTAATTGCTCATATATTGAAATCCAATTAGTTTTTTTTTTAATATATTGATCTTGTCTCCTGTAATCTTGCCAAACTCATTTAGTAAGTTCTAGTAGCTTTTCTTTGTAGGTTCCATCAGATTTTCTACACAGGCAATCATGTCCTTTCCAAATTAAGACAGTTTTATGTATTTCTTTCCATTCTAGGTGGCTTTTTTCTTTTTTTCTTGCCTTATAACACTGGCTAGTACCTCTAATATAGTGTTGAATAGAAGTGGCAAGAGTGGACATCTTTGTGTTGTTTCTGATGCTAGGGTGAAGGCGTCCAGTCTTAATGGTGATGGTATAGATGATGCTAGCTGTAAGGTTTGTTTGTTTTTTTTTTTTTTTTTAAATCAGATTGAGGAAGATCCCTTCTATTTCTAATCCCTTCTATTTCTTGAAAGTCTTTATTCAGAATAGATTGATGTCAAATTTTGTTAAACTTTTTCTGTATTTATTGGGATGATTATTTGGTATTTCTTGTTTGCTTTGTTAATATACTGGATTATAGTGATAGATTTTGAATGTTAATCAGTTGTGCATTCCTGGGATAAACTCCACTGGTCATGATTATCTTTTATGTTGTTGGATTTGATTTACCAAAATTTTATTCAGAATTTTTATATCTGTTGAAGGGGGAATTTGTGTATAATTTTCTTTTAATGCCTTTGTCTGGTTTGGGTATTAATATATTTTTAAAAGTCCTGCTTGGATTAATTTCAAAAATATATTAATCTTAGGTTATTGTCTTTTATCAGTTCAGGAAATTTCTCAGCCATGATCTCTTCAGTATTTCCATTGCTGCATTTTCTCTTTCCTTTTCTACTTTATCATTTTTTAGACCTTTACCATCTATTTTCCATGTCTCTCAACATCTTTCATACCTTCCTTATTCTTTCTGTCAATGCTGCTTTCTGAATAATTACCTCAGAATTCTTTTCTAGTTCATCAGTTTTTTTTTTTAAGATTTTATTTATTTATTTGACAGAAATCATATGTAGGCAGAGAGGCAGGCAGAGAGAGAGGGGGAGGCAGGCTCCCCACCGAGCAGAGAGCCCGATACTATACGGGGCTCAATCCCAGGACCCTGGGATCATGACCTGAGCCGAAGGCAGAGGCTTTAACCCACTAAGCCACTGAGGCACCCCTCCAGTTCATCAGTTTTATTTGAGATCAAGTTAGGTACTGTTATACCCTCCCATAGAGCTTGGATTTTTTTTCTTATTATTATAGTTGTAAAAGTTATGTTGTATTTTGATCTTTTTAAAATCTGCTCATTCTTTTTAATAGTCCCATTATTTTTCATATTTTAAAATCTTTTTGTTTATGAGAGCATAATTAAACACATCCCATGTCTGGTAATTTAAGGTTTTTTTTTGTGGGTCCAGTTTTGCTGGTTTTTTTTTTTTTTTTTTTTTTTTCTCACTGCTTTTCTGGTTCCTTTTTTCTTTATATATTTTGTATAGTTCTTTGGTTTTACTTACATTTCTTGACACTTTTTTCTTTAGGGGTTCTTTGAGGCCTGATGAAGGTGTGTTCTGCTGGAAAAGATTGGCATTTGGTTCTGCTATATATCCAGGGGGTGTCTTTATTCTAAATTCTCAGCTTCACATTTTTCAGATGCCTGGGTATTCTGATTATTACACTAACCTGTATAAGCTGGCTTGAGGTAGCAAATTCTCAGGAGAGATTCCCTCCCCCCTAGTTTACTCATTTTCAAAAGTTAAGCTAGTTTTCTGGTGAGCTGGGTTTATTTCTAGCTGATTCTTTTTTTTTTTTTTTTTTAAGATTTTATTTATTTGTTTGACTGACAGAGATCACAAGTAGGCAGAGCAGCAGGTAGAGAGAGAGGAGGAAGCAGGCTCCCTGTTGAGCAGAGAGCCCGATGTGGGGCTAGATTCCAGGACCCTGAGACCATGACCTGAGCTGAGGCAAAGGCTTCAATCCGCTGAGCCACCCAGGCGCCCCTATTTCTAGCTGATTCTTACATGAAGGATATAGGGAGTCCCAGCTATCTATGTGTGCTGGTGTAGAGTAGACACCTTTCAAACTCCCCACCCCGTATGGACTTTGGCTTTGTCCTCTATGTCCCGTATTCTAAGATGGTATGAGAATCAATGCTTGTATTAATCTGGTTTTGTAAATACTCTCAGACAAAAAAAAAAAGCTGGTCTCAGGTGTCCACTTACATCTGGGTTTCTGTTTTCATTCCTGATTTTTTTGGGGGGGCGGGCTTTCTTGCAAGTTTATTGATTGATTTAAAATACGTGATTTTGTTTTTGTTGTTGGTCTTTATTCTCCCTTTGTAGTTGCTTTCAGCTAGTGGTTCTGTTGGGGTATCCAGTCCACCATACCACTGGAGATGGAAGCAGGGCCTCTAACTTTTTATGTTGTGCTTTTAAAGATTGTTTCTTCTGTGGGATTGATTGCACTCGTGTTAGTTTTTATTTCCTTTGGTAAACACTAGAGAACCAGGGGAAGAAGGTGTTTACTTTTCCTGCATTGGTGATCTGTACACTGTGATGTTACAACCACTTAATGAGCCCTTGGGCTTTACATCTTCTCCTTTTACTAAATCATCTGTGCCAATAGAGCTGAGGTTTTGTTGCAATACTGTTAAAATGTCTGTATTCCACAGTCTATCTCTCTCTCCTTTAGATTATTATCTATTAAATTAAAGCTATATGATTATTTGTATTCATGTTGGATTAAAATCTACCCCCCTGCTAAAAACACAAGTTCTTTGAGATCAGGGACTGGGACAGCCTTATGCCCCCTTTTATCCCTGTTTTCTAGCACAGTGCCTGGCACGCAAAGAACATGACAGGGTTTGTCAGAATACACAGAGGAAGCAGAACTTTGCAATAACTCAGTTTTAGCCCAGCACCCTTCGATGGAGCCCCTACTCTGTCATTCTTCATGCCAGACATATTTGGAGGATGCAAAGATGGACAAAGCAGGGGTCCCACCCTCAAGGAACCCATAGTCCAGTGGAGAAAAGGCCATGTTTACATTGTTAGCCTTTCCCCATTCAAAGGATAAGTTCCTCACCTGCTGAGTAGACTCTGTTGGGTGTGAACTACCCAGGGCTTAAATACTGTAATCCTGTGTACACAAAACTGTGTGTCCCCGCAACAGCCCAGGTGGGCACACCCTGCTGAGATGGGGAGACACCTGTCTCAGCCCTCTTTTTAGTCCAGTTGAGTATCGTGTGGTTCACTGTGTCAGAGAGCTTGGGGAGTTGTGAGTTTAACATAAAACATTGGTTCTTTTCCTTAAGGAGTTTGTTTGGGAATGTGGAGATCAGGACTGGATCTGCCTATTGAAGTCCTGAGTGGACATAGATAGAAAATTCCCTAGGCCTTGCAGCGTAGGGCACAGACCTTAGGCCTCTGTGTCTAGCTTGCTGGGATGCAGGTTTACAGTCTTAGAAGTTGCTTCCTAGGATCAAAGAGGCTAGAAATGTAATAGGTAACAAATTCACAATTCCGTGCCTCGCAGACCTGCAGACGTGTCTTCATGGGGCTGTGTGGATCCCTCCGAGAAGACACAAGACCCTGGGGAGCTGTGGCACGTGCCCCCTGCGTCTCATCCCACTGTGTGCCTCCTTGGCACTGCTTAGGAGCTGCTGCCAGACTAAACCAAAGTTCAGTGACTGAAGTTAATCCAAATTGTGGTTCTCGCTCTTTCTGCAACCTAGACCATCCCCGGGGTTCGGTGTAGCCTGGGAAGAATAGATGCAACATCTGCTGACTAAAGGGAAGTCAGGCTCACGTGACATCTCTCTGACGCACGTGTGGTCCCAGACCAGGTGAGGCCGGGGCTCCTGTGGGTCCGCCACTAACCAGCCTCGTGGAGCTCGGGGTCGTCTTGTCCTTATTTATAGATGAAGGGGCTGGGCCGGACCTGTGCTTCCCACTTACTGGTCCACAGACCTGTTCCAGGTGTTGAATTGCTCACCTGTCCAAGGTAAAATGAAGAGAAAAGGAGGGGAGAGCAATGAGTTTTGTCAAAAAGCTCAGTGGGATACTGATCCTGAGTGGACGTCTTTCCAACTCAGTATCATATGTCCTTTATTTTTTGAAATATGTCCTTATATAGCCTTTATTTTATGAAATGATAGCAGTCAGTACGTTGTCTTCTTTGTTGTTTTGAATGTAGTCCCTTGAACAGAACACAAAGCTGACAACACTGTCTCTTCCCAACAGCTTTTGAAGGGGGTCGAGGGGGAATCTCTTCAAGTTCATTGAATTCAGAAGTCAGAAGACTGCCAGCTTAGGCGACTTTGAAATTGAACAGCTTTAGCTTTTCCAGTGTGTGGAATGGAGATGGGGAGAGATGACTTTCCCTTTCTTATTAGCTGTGAAGTTTGGGTTTTGATTCATTTCGTTTTTGGTTTAATATTTTATCATGAGTATATTAAAATGAGAGTGAAGCCCCCTCCTGGGGAGGAATGAGGTCATTGTGGGGCAGCATCTTGGTGCATTGTGTCAAGGTCATGCCCACGGTTTCTAGGTCATGGGTTTGGTAGGAGCCTTATTTCTGGCATGTTTCCTTTTGTAACCTTTTTGGCTCTCTGGGATACAGATGAGTCCTTTGACACTTGTGTGGTTGCCTTTACTGAATCCTAGAAAACCTGAGTTTTGTGGCCCTCAGCTTTTCTGCACAAGATCCTGGGTACATCGGGTTGTGGATTAGCTTTACCCCAGAGACTCTGTTAATTCACATTCCTGGCAGTATGTCAGCCCAAAGAAATGCTGCAGACATGGGCACCCCCTGCCCTCTTCGGGCGAGCCAGAGGGCTCAGCGCACAACACAGTGACCTATGAGAATCTTCAAGGCAATGGGAAGAAACTGAAGGAAAACTATTTTAAGCAGAGTTTTCTAAAATTTGACAGTATTAGAAAGCCAGATCATGAGTGAACTCAAGGCCCAGCCCCATCTCTGATTGCTTTGTGGCTTCAGGCAAGCCCCTTCATTTCTCTGGGCCCCTTATTTTCATCCTTAATAAAAATGGAAGGCTGTTATCTGTCCTACATTTATTTGATTATTGTAAGGTTATTTGGCTAGTAGATATGATTTGGTTACTATAAATGGGTTGCTGTGGGCTTTGACAATGGTCAAATGCAAATAAGCTTTATTTATTTATTCAGTGTACTTATTATTAAGTGTCTGATATGTGCTAGGCATAGTTCTGTGGAATGGGTATGCTGGTGAGAAAACCAGACCCTGCCTTCAGGAAGCTTACTTCTAGTGGAAGAAACAGATGAGAAAAGACATGAATAAGACAGGGATGATGAGCGCCATCCAGAAATGAAGAGGCTGGTGTAAGAGGGTCAGGGAGGGAGTTCAGAAAGTCTCTGTGAAGAGATAATGGTCAGGCTGTGACCTGAAGGCAAAGAATGAGCCAGGGCAAGAGTGTCCAGGCAGAAGGAATGGCAAGTACAGGGGCTCTGAGGCCACCGAGAGCTGGTGTACTTGAAGATGAGACAGGATTGCCTTGTGGCCTGAGTGCTAGGACTTGTAACAGACTGACGCTTGACTTCGGAAGGTGTGGAGTAGCTTCCCCTTTGTTTCATGCTTTTCAAACTCGTTTGTCTTGGGGAATAAAAATTAATTTACAGATATGTTCAAGATTTTATAATCATTCTTACAAATACCTTTAGCATCTAGAAGGGAGGATACGGTGTAACAGGGTGGGGGCTAGGGAACCGGTTGTCCCCTGGTTCACATCAGCTCTGTCACTTAGGAGCTCTCCGACCTGGGACAAGGTCCTCTGCCTTCCTGAGCCTCAGTCTCCTTATCTGGAAAATGAATAATAAACCCCGAGCTTTGTTCCTCGGAGGATTGTTAGGAAAATAAGATTTTTTTTAAAAGGCAGTGATAAATGCAAACATGCTTGGGATGTTTAGAGAGTGTGGTTGATGGGAAAGAGGACGTCTCGACTCCAGATTGCCTCTTTTCATCCCGGGCTAATTTGGCTGTCCATGATTGGAGACCTTCAGACAAGATTTGCTGTGGCTGGGTTGAATCGGTGCTGGCTTGCAGTGGGGGAGGTCTGTGCCGGGGCCATGTCCTTCGAGTGCAGCCGCAGTGGTCTTACAAGGAAATAAATGAATAATAAATGAAGGGCTCCAAAGTCTGGCTGCTCTGCAAGATTTCTGTGCGCAGGAAACTCAGCAGAACGAAATGGCCTCTCCACCCTATGTCTGCAGGGCGAGGTGGGTGTGCCGCTGGCTACACTAGCAGGACACAGGTTGTGGTCTCCCACGGACCCCAAGGGCTGGAAGCCTCAGCTGGGGTTACCCGGCGGGTTAGTGGCAACACTGGGATGAGACTGGGGCTCTTTGGAGGGCCACCCCAGTGCTCAGTGGTGTTGCGCACTTAGCGGGCTTCTGATACCGCGCTAGCTGTGGGGATCCGGGCCAGACAGGGCCCTCCTGCGTGGCATCACAGCCTAGCTGGGAGACAGTGCTGTAATGGCCACAGGTGACAGAAGCGCTTTCAGGGGCCACGTCAAAGGTGCAGTGGGAGCACACAGCAGGTACCGAACCCAGGTTTGTTTTCGTTCTGCAGGGTCCAGGGAAACCTGCTTGGGAGATGCGCCCTTGAAGCAAATATCGAAGGATGAATTCACCAGGTTAGAGTGGGGAAGGAGTGGATTCCAGGCAGAGTGTCCTGCAGAGGTGTGGCTTGTCTGATGGAGGCTTGGCCATGAGGGGCTGCACAGTGAGGTTGGGGATGAGAGAGGGGCTGGTCTTGGAAGGAAGAAATGCTTCATGTTAAGGAGCTTTTATCCCAATGGCAGCGGGAAGCTGTTGGAGGATTTACATGTTCAGGTTTGCATTCCTCCAGAGTCACTGCAGCTGCTCTGTAGAGACGGGTCAGGAGGGGACAGGGGTGCCAGGAGGACAGTCCTCTATCTGGGAGTGTGGAGCCCAGGCAGGGATGCTGGAGAGTAGACACAGCCAAGGGTATGTTCTCTTAAGATTTGCAAAAACAAGATGGTTTAACCATCCTCAGTTAAGACCTCTTTCTCTCTCAATTCTGATTTCTCCTCTTGTCGGCTGATGTTGGGGTAGCCTCAGGCATTTTTAGGGTCCTCCAGTGGAAAAGTTGAGCTAGGACTATATCTGGTAGCTTGTTAAAAATACATAGTGTGCATGCCTTAATTTAATCTTCCTTTTCTTAAAGATCTTCTTACCCTCACCCCCAAAACATAAACTGCAGGTCCCACAGAACTGGCTCTGCTTTTTGTGGAGGCTCTAATCTTTCCTACCCGTGGCCTTAGTAGCTGGCAGTGGTGGCAGGAGCCCAGCCACTTTGCTCTAGGTGGACGGAAGGTGTATGAGGCTGTAAGAGCCAGCTGCAGGACTGGCGTGGAGATTGCTAGGTATACTTCTTTTTCTCTCAGTGCAACGTGGGCAGAAAAATGATTTGTTTACTCTGTGCCAGGCATTGTTCTAAGCATTTCACGTAGTGACACATTTAATCCTCAGAAACAAGTTTATGAACTAGGGATTATTACCTCCATTTTATACATGAGGCTAGTACTGGTCAGTAAGTGGAATCCAAACCGATGGAGTTCACTGTCGGAATCAGACCACATGGGCTGTGACCAGTGCAGTTGCTCAGGGTTCCGTGTTTAGAAAGACCTCGCATTAGGTTAATGGCTCTGCTGTTGCCATTTTAAGATCCTTAATAATTTTTGATCAAGGATCCCTGCATTTTCATTTTGCATGGGGCTTTACAAAGATATATCATCAGTTCTGGTCAGGGACCCATTCTCTTAACCTCTCTCTACGTTATTCTGATGATAAAATATGGAACAGGCTGCCTCAGGAGGTAGTAAGATCCCCATCCTTAGAGGTATTTAAACAGAGGCTGGCCAGTCCTTTGGCAGGAATACTTTAGAAGGGACCTAAGTGGCAGCAGGGAGGAAGGGGTAGAGGGTAGGAGGGTGGAGGAGACAACCTTTAGTCTCTGAGAGCCTCCGAGCCCGGACGGTCTATGATTCTGTAACTTCCCCTTCGACGGCTTTGCAAGAGTCAACAATAGAGCAAACAGGGCCTGAAGGAAATGGTCTGATGCATAGCATTTTGTGAAAAAGTGGGACAGTTCCCAAAGGAACGAACTCCGTGGAAGGACACAGAACCTGGAGACATTTCCTTTGGCAACTGGCAGTGGCGGCTTTGCAGGCTAGCACAGGCCTGCTGCTCTCCCTCACTCATACCAGATGCAGATAAGAGCATCAGAGGGGGAAGCCTTGTGGTCTTCATGGGCCTACAGGTTCCGCCCGCGGGTCCCTGGCCACAGCAGCGACTGTAAACACTGTGCTCAGGGCAGCACAGATGGGGCTCCCTCTGAGACCTTGAGATCACTTGTCTTCTGAGGCCAGCCTCTCTGCAGTCTTTCCCTGCCACCTGCAGACAGAAACACTGCTTGCGGCTTCAGTGCTAGGGGGACCTTTGGGAGTTCTCCCCGGGAGTTCTCAGCCGTGTTTTCTGCAGCCCTGGGGGTGTGTGTGTGTGTGTGTGTGTGTGTGTGTGTGTGTGTGTGTGTGTGTGTTGGGGATTGAGAATGGAATTGGGAGCAGGAGGAACACATGGCCTTCCAAACCCTATCGTGGCTGTGTCATTGACTCTCTGTTCTGGGACCCTGAGCAAGTTACTTAATCTCTGCTCACCCTCAGTCTCTGCCTCTGTGAAGGGGACATGAGGGAATGTGTGTTAGCACCCTTCCTGCTCAAGTCGATCCAGTATCTTCATTAATAACACAACTTGTACAGTGCCTCAGGCTTTCCACGGTGCTTTGCACATACGTGATCGCACCAAATTGTCCGAATGGCCAGACGATATGGTATCGCCCTCATTTCCTTGATGCAGGAACTGAGACTCAAAAGTCAGGCCTTGGAAGTTGACAGTTCCATCATAATAGGGACCCTTGTACTTTCTAAAAGTTTGTCCCTTTGTTTGGTATCCTGGTGACAGGTTCCTGCGTCATCCACAGTCCTCCCTGAGCACACAGTGCTGCTCTGCTGAGGTCAGGGAGCCCCTGGTGTGCTCCATGGAGTGGGACACCCAGAGGGTCATCCACCGCCTGAGCGCGAAAGCTCCAATCTGCCACTCCCCAGCTAGCTACATGACCTGGGACAAGTGATTTGACCTCTTGGAACCTGCATTATCACATGTATGAAGTAAGGACAGTCGGAGCACTGACCACATGGAATGTCTGAGAGAAGTCAGTGAGATAATCCACGTAAAATGCTTAGCCCCGTGCCCGACCCAATCCGTCTTCACAGTCATTGTTACTATTGTTATAATCCTTAGCATTTTTACACTAAACAGATCCATCCTCAAATGAGCCACTTTCCATATTTTCCATAATGGCCATTATGCATTAAATGCATTTTTAATAAACTCGTTTTAGGCTTGAAATGGTAGGCGCTTCTGGTTTTCTTTTCAGCATCTGTTAGAAGTATTTTTAAAAGCTCCGTCTGAATTCACAGCGAGCCCCTGTAAATCCACTTGAAAGCGGATCTCATCACTAAAAACCCACAAAACACCTCAGTGAGAATGGAGGAGTCGGACTGTAATTTACAGCGTCCACTTCTCGCTGCCATTTGGCATTTTGCAAACTGCCACTGCCATTAGCCGTCACTTTTGAGTATTTATGATCTTGTGGTTGAAGCACTTTGATTCTCATAACAGAAACAGGGTCACATTTAGAAAATGTACCCTACACTGAGCTGGAAAATGAGATCCCCCAGGGTGGCTGATGGATGGGGCCTCACAGGGCTGATGGATGGGGCTCACAGGCCACAGTGTGGCCTGCCAGCCAGGCGGAGCTGTGCCCTTTCCCTACACCCCTCCGGGAAACCGTTTTTGTGTCTCGGCCTCAGCCTGCCAGGCCTGGGCTTTCTGCTTGGCAGTGGCCAGGGGCCTGGGGCAAAAAGACGTGTAGCTAAATACCACACTGTTTTCCACATGGATGCTCTTTACAGCCATGAGTTGGCAAAGATAGAGCTGGAATTTGGCAGGAATTCCTCCATGGCCCTAAACTGGTTCTTTGTGTCCCAGGTAGCAGGGTGACTTTTGGATATTGCAAGTGAAGGCGCGTGAGTGAAGTATAACTGAGCATGCTAAACTGGGAGTAGGCGAGACACCGTCCCCTGCTTTAGGCCTGTCTTTCCTTTGTGATATGGGAGGATTTGGTGTTGGTGAGCTCTGAGGATCATACTTCCAGTCCTTTGAATTCCTGGGTTCCCGTGAGATGCTTGGCTGCCAAATTATACAGGATTTTTGGCCCATGGAGGTTGAGGGTTTTCAGAGGAGGAAGGAAACTGCATCTAAGTTGCAATTAAAAAAAAAAAAATCAAGGTATTCACTATGTATGAAAAGGAGCATCGCTTCCATCATTCCGTGATACATGTTACGAGAGCCTATCTACCAGGAGAGCCTGTGAGAACTTAGATGGGTCCCTTCTCTTCCTAGACCCACTTCACCCTCTGTGACAGCCTTCCAGGATGCCACATTACACTAAATTATGCCTCTTGGCCAGGACGGTTTCTTATACTTTCCCTGTTTCTGATGACCTTGACAGTTCTGAGGAGTCCTGGTTGGGTATTTTGCTGAATCCACTGGGATTTGCCTGATGTTTTTCTGCTGTCCATAGACAGGAGTTACAGGCTTTGGGGAAGAAGACCATGGATCAATACCATTCGCATTGCTGCAGTCAAGGGCACATACCATGAACAAGACTTAGCACTTTGACATTGACCTTGATCACCTGGCCGAGATAGTATTTGTCTGATGTTTTTCCACTGTGAAGTTACTCCCTTTTACACTGTACTCTCTAAAGGAAAGTCATCAGGCACTCCTCCCTCACCCTACCCTTTGGGGGTCATCATTTATTTCATTACATGGTATTCACTACTGCCTACGTGCCTGGCACAGGGTTGGTGACCAGGGATAGAGAGGCATGTCAGATGTGGCCACTGCCCTCAGGGAATTCGGGGTCCAGAACGCAAGGCCAAAGAGGAGGCTTGCAGCCACAAAGACCTGTGGTTAGTGCTGTGAGAAGGTTCCACAGGAGCACAAAGGAAGTCCCCTCCCTCACACCAGGCTTTCCTCTTTTATGTTTTTTGTGCTTTAAGTGAATTTTCCTAATGCCCTCCATTTCCTTCAACCATAAAATTTTAAATGTTAACAAAAAAGAGCCTAGCTTATTTCCTTTCCATACTTACCCTGTGACTCCTGGATGTTATTATTGTCTTAAGCATTTGCATAGCACTTTCCATGTTGAAAGCATTTTTAGTCATTAATTAGTAATCCACATTAATATGCAGATTGAATTAATCTATTTCAGGCAGAAGTTTGTCTTGAAGAAACAAAGTAGCTTTAAGTGTTCTTCCTCCCCACCTGCACCCTCTGTGTCTCCCCCCCGGTACCCTGCACTTTACCCCGATCAGTATTAGGATTATTGCTGTGATTAGTAAACGCTGATTGAGCGCCGCAAGTGTGCACGGCACCTCCAGGAACTCAGCGGAGGGCGCATCCCTGCTCTCTGGGCTCAGAGCTGCACACAGCCTGCCGTGGGGGATTCATTAGCACTTGGAAACTGAAATTGGCCTCGTAAATAGTCATCCTCGGGAAACGGTTGCGGCTCTCCTGTTTTTATTTTAGTTGCTCTAAGCTGAATTCCTCCTTGGCTCTGTTATTGTCTGAGGAGTTTGGCTTTTACCTTCAGAAAAAAGTGTATCCTCCATAATAAAACTACCATTTATTGAGGTCGTACTATGTACCGGTGGCTCAGCACACCTTCTATTTGATTCACAGCAGCCTCCTGGGGGAGGTTCTGTTCTTTTCCTCCTTGTAGAGATGAGGTGGCGGAGGCTCAGGGAGGTGAGGGTACAAGGCTGATAAATGTCGGAGCTGGGATTTGAACCTGTAACTGTAGGGTTCCAGAGCCCTCCCTCTAATGCCTGTCTTCAGTCCCAGCCTCGCTGCCCCCTCTGCCCTGTGCCGTCACACCCTGCCCCTTGTCCTCGGTCTCTGGTGGGCAAAAGGCTTTCTGATGGTATTTCCTTTCCGCCTTGTTAGAACTCTGCAGGGTAGCCACTGTTTTCATCCCCATTTTATTTATGTATTTATTTATCCCTGTGTTAGAGGTGAGGCTAGCCCAGGAGCCCTCTGCGGCAATGGAGGAGGTTCTCTCTCTTCCCTCCCACCTTGCTGCCGTCTGTGCACAGCTCAGAGTCAGCGCCCTGGGCAGAAAGGTTCCCCAGCAGCGGCAGCCATTTGTTGAACAGTGTCTATTGGCCATGGCTGGGGTCACAGATGCACACGTGCTAGCTCTGCCCTCGAGGAGGTCACACTCCAGTGGGGAGACCGAACGCCTGGCATTCCACGTGTCCCGTTAATCGGGCACTTCTCTTTCTGGCCTTACAGTGATGCAGGTCTGTGTTTTAATAAACCGCTACTACATGCCTGATCTGTGCTCGGAGATCGATATCCCTGACTCCTGTTCATTCATCATACCCTCCTAGGAGGTAAGCTGGAGTCCCCATTTAACAGGTGAGGAAACTGAAGGTCAGAGAAGCCTGAATTGCTCAAAGGAGACACACTTCGGATGAGGCAGAGCTGCTGCACGAACCCAGGTCTGTCTGAATCCAGAGGCCTCCTTCTGAGTTACCTGCCCTTGTAGTATGTCCCCTGTGCGTGTGTAAGCTTACGCTTATCGGGTCCAGAATTGGGTCGGTGAAGGCACAGTCTGGAATAGGATGCCATCCTTGTCTGTCTGATGGGGTGACAGACACAAAATTAACCTTCAGATGCGACCAGCTATGGTAGGTGTCACAGGGCACTTCATGGTTCCGGGTGGCCATGGGCACGTCTCTTAGACTCTCTCAGCAGTTTCCTCCCCTACAGAACAGCGAGGGATATCTCACAGGGTTAGGACAAGACTTAGAAGAGAGAAAGTTTGTAAAGTACTTGGTATGTGGAGGGCGCACAAAATGGTGGCACTTACCACAGACCTGTTAGTGAGACCCTCATCACAGGTCAGAGTTCCTGGGAAGGGTCAGTTTGATTCCATTTGGGGAACTTCTCAGTCTGTGGGTTGTAGATTTACAAAGAGATGTTTAGGTGCTTAAGGACATAGGCCATTTCCCATGGTTTTTGTACAAAAACCTGTGTCCTGGGTTGAGTGTGTGTCTCTCAAGCACTCAAGGTATATACTCAACACTAGCTATCAAGGAAGTTAACCGCAGTTCTGTGTTGTGAGCAGTCTGGGAAGTTGGGAAAAATCACATGGGGGCAGCTATGAGTACCTTATTTAGCAATCTCGATGTAACCAAGAGCCCAGCTCCTTGGCTGAGGAAAGGGAAATTTAAGGCCAGGTAAACTGAGGTCTACCAAACCCAGGAGAAGACGCTGTGTCACTGTGGCAGGTAGGAGGGTTAGACCTGAGGCTGACTCCCTGTCAGCACCTTCCTAGCTGTGCAACCCGGGGCAGGAGATGGCAGAGCCTCAAGTAGCCTGATCCATAATTTGGGAGAAAAATACTTGCCTTGCCAGGCGGTGGTGATCAAATAAGATAATGCTTGGAATGCACTTCGCACAGCTCTGTGGTGCAGGGCAGAGCTTAAACGCTCAGTAAATGGCTGGAGGTGTTACTTCAAGGGGCTCCTTGCCAAGATTCTCAGCCGCACAGCCTTCTGCCTGATGGATGGTCTGTTTCAGATACCTGTCGTTCTTGCTTCTGACCGAGGTTCTTTCTGGAAATGCCCATGGAAAGAATGTGTTCTTGCCAGTTAGATGAGGCCCCATTTGGAGGCCCCACTCCAGCCCATGCCTGAGGAGTATGGGTTTGGAGTTTGGCAATTCCTTGGAATGTGGTGGCCCCCGCTGGGAAGCAAAGCTGTAGGATCAGTCCACCCAGAGTCCCCAGAATGTGGGAAAAGACATTTGGCGGAAGATAGAGGATATTGTAGAATGCTACAAAATACAGATAAGCACAAACACAAAGGGATAATCCCCAGTGATTATGGCCTTCCAGAGATAACCACCCCAGTCACTTTGTAGTATCTGTCCGCTCATGTTTTGTTGTTGCTCATGTGTCTTGGCTTGGGCTGCAGTGACAAAACACCACAGACCGTGTGGCTTAGAAACAGCAGAATCGTATCACTCAGCCTTGTGGAGGCCAAAAGTCTGAGACCAGGGTGCCAGAACGGTCGGGTTCTGGTCAAGACCTCTCCCACGTTGCAGACTGCCAATTTTGATTTCTCATCTCTCCTCAAATAGAAGAGCCCGTGTGATGGTATTCAGAGGTGGGGCCTTTGGGACGTAATTAGGTCATGAGGTTTGCTCTCTCTTGAATGAGTTAGTACCTTTCTTAAAATGTCATTAGACAAGCAGTACTCTTTTCCCAAAGGATCTTTGAGAAAAGATAATAATAATTTTCTGTCCAGGGCTTACTCTGTGGCTGTCACTATTTAGGGAATTAACTGTATTAATATTTTAATCCTCACGGTGACCCCATAAGGTAGAACTACTATTGTCCCTATTTTACAGATGAGGAAATGAGATACAAAGTGGTTAAACTTTTGCTCAAGGTCACACAGTACTAAATGAAAGAGAACCAGGAGTCAGAGCCAGGCAGACTGATTCCGGCTGTGAGTTATTAACTGTTATGCAATATTGCCTCCTTTGGATGAATCTCAAAGGGAGGGGAAGCTGTTTATGGGGGAAGGTGTGAAAGCCTCCAGGAACACCCAGGTTCTGGCACCCAGTCCTAAGTTAGAGAGCACCTGGATAGAGACAGGAAGAGTCACGTCATATGTTCAGTGAACGCTGTATTTCTCATCTGTCTCCCATGTGAACTGCAAAGTGCTCAGAAGCCAGTGGGGTAGAAAGCAGGAGAGTCATGCCGGTTCTGTCCTCAGGAATGGCACTTCAGTTTACAAAATGTTCGAGCTCTGAGCACTAATGGGTATTTAGAAAGCTTCTGGTTTATCACTCTGGTTTCACAGATGAGGGTCAGAGGCCCGAGCAGGAAAGGGCTTGCTAGGGTCACCCTGCAAGTGAGTGGTGGTGCCAGGAACTAGAAGCCAAGCCTCCAGCCCAGTGCTCAGACTTTGGTCGCAAGCTCTTAGTCTTCATGGCCACATTCCACACCAGTTGGGGATGAGAAGGCTCGTTTTCTCCGAAACCCAGGGCTTTGCCCATGCTGGGAGCTGAATGACCACCTGGTGATGGATGGATTACATTGTGAGCTA
Organism: Enhydra lutris kenyoni; assembly: GCF_002288905.1. Taxonomy (NCBI): domain Eukaryota; kingdom Metazoa; phylum Chordata; class Mammalia; order Carnivora; family Mustelidae; genus Enhydra; species Enhydra lutris. The sequence goes on along the minus strand of NW_019154089.1, from coordinate 33,235,664 downwards.
TCATTCACACAGCCTGCTTTACTCATTGCATAATCACAGCTACATTTGTACAGAGAATCATTCCAGCCTGCTGTGAAAATGAGATGGGATTCCAACCCCAGAAAGGCTTTCCTGAGAAATACTAGAGCAGGTTTGTTCTGTGAGCCCGGAGGGCAGCACTGGGACTGGTGAAATTGGGGGAGTTCAGTGTTTATCCATTTATTAAATAAGTTTAGAGTACCTCCCCTGTGCCAGGCTGGGTGATAATCCAGCCGTTAACAAGGGTGGCAGATGTGAACACATATAAGCCCAGGAAGGTAGAACAGATGCTGGGAGGGAAGCAGGTGCAGCAGCGAGAGAGGGCACAGACAGGGGTAGTCACAGCTCCCTGAGAACGGGACTTGGAGCTGGCACCAACTCTGGATACATCTGGAAAGATGAATGTGGATGTGCCAGGCAGAAGGGGACCAGGCATTCCTGCTGTGAAGAGGCCACCGTTCTTGGGGTCCCCAGAGTAAGTAGTATAAAGCCTGGGAGGGGCCCAGAAGTAAGATCAAGGTGGGGGTGCTGATCACCAGGGGTCTGGTGCATTCTGTCCAGGAGCTGGAACTCGACCCCACGGACCGCGGGGGGCCCTGCAGGGATTCAGAAATCTCACGCTGCAGAATGAGTGGGCTGAGCTTTGCAATTTTTAAAGCTCGCTGAGCTGTCATCCTATAGAGTGTACCGGGGGCTGGGGGACCTGTTGGAAGACTTGTGGGGCGGGGCAGGAGGACAAGCTGAGAAGCAGAGCCACTGCAGAGGCAGTGGGGACAGGCACACAAACGAAGACAAGAGGCCAGATGTGGGAACTGTCAAAGAGGTGGAGTCAGCATGACTTGGTCCCCAGCTGGACACGGGGAGAGGTGGGGTAAGGTGTTGGAGGCTAGCAGTGCCACGTAGCCGTGTCGCAGGCGCAGTACGCAGCACCTGACCGGGTTTGTTTCATTTCATCCTCCCTGACGGCCGCTGTCCCTGGATACTTGCTGTCCTCAAGTCACAACTGAGGAAAGTTGTCTCAGAAAGGTTCCAGCTTGCCCACAGTAACACAGAGAACGAGTCACATAGCTGGGATTTGAACCGAGGCAGTCTGCTAAGCTCCTTCTTGGAACGGCACTACCCCTCCGTTGCTGGGGTTTCTGGCTTTGGTCATGAGATGATTGTGGACACTTGCCTCTGTTGCCGGCCATATAGAGGAGTCTGAAAGGGAGGTGGGTCCTGGTCTGATCATCCCACCTGAGGACTGGAAGTGCTCAGGGCTCAGATAAGTTGCTAGGATGTATGCAGAAATACTAAAAATGGTTAAAAATGGCTTTGAAATAGCTCACTGTAGGTTTATGGCATTGCAACTTTGCTTCCTTTTCTGATGCAAAGGAAGAGGCACCAGACGGTGGGTCAGACCCAGCTCTAGTTTAGCCTCTGCTGGTTCCCAGCCACATGATCCAAAGTAAGTCACTTTAGGCCATCCGGCCACTGCATAATGAGGGCATTGGTTTTGTCTTCTTGTGTGTGGAAGTCACCTGGAGGGCTTGTTAAAACAGATTTCGGGGACCCACCCCCAGAGTAGTGATCCAGTTAGCCTGGGGTGAAGCCCGAGAATTTGCATTTCAGGGAGATGCTAATGCTACACTTCAGGCCCCACTGCATGGGCGCTCTCACTGTTCCCTCTGCACTTAGAGTCCCATTCCTGTGGGTAGGAACACCCCAACCAAATAAATGTGCGCTCCAGTATCAATACCAGAGAACATTTAGCCTGAGGCCAGGAGCATTAAACAAGTGACAGGTGTGGCACTTTGAAATGAGAACAAGATACAGTCCACCCCGCTCTCCCATCCTCTTCTGTTCCTTGTCATCCTTTCCCCACTACTGGTGACCTCAAGTTCAGATTCCTCCCCAGAATAATTTGTTTCCCTGTGTGGTTTTTAGGATGGATGGGTCAGTGGAGGAACCCCACATACCAGCTGTTGTTAGGGCCAAGACACCTGCCCTAAGCAGTTGATGAATTGAAGACACTCAGGACAGGCACAGGCCCTGCAGATCTTACGACTCACCAGCCTGAGGGGTGAGAGTTCTCATAGAGCAGCCAACAGACTGACCTTCCACTTTGGTCACAATGGCCCATGGCCTGACTATTGCCATGGGCTAAGGAATGGAAAAGCTTCTCTCTCTTGCTTTCCCCCAGATCACCTGTCTTGGCTTCCTTGGCCTTCAGGGACACATAAGGGGATTCTTTTTTTTTTTTTTTTCTGACCGCACTCCGGGCATGAGCAGCTTTGTGCCTCTCTGTGACCCTGTGCCAGAGATCTGATGAAAGAATTTCAGGGAGACAAATGGAGAGTACATGGAAATCAATCACGCGCAGCTGATGTTCTCTGCAGGCAACTGTTCAATTTTATTTCCTTTTCATTTTTCTCCCCGTTCCCTGGGATCAACTCCTTTAAGAGTTTGACATCAGCTAGAGTTGTGTGATTAAGTGGTAAACTTAAGCTGGCTGCTAGAACCTTCTGTGTGTTTCTGCAGAACTGGGAGATTGTTCAGGGGAACCAATTGGGTCATAAGTCCTCTGGACCACTCAGGGCATGAGCCTCTTTAAAGACATTTTTTTTTTTTTTTTTTTTGGTGTCTTATTTATAAGGGTCTAGCTGAGCTTTTTAAATTATTTTGCCTTAAAACGTGTTTATAATTTTGGCTACTTTGGGCTGCAAGTAATGGAAGACCCAATCATTTAAATGATACAGAGATTCATTATCTCACATAACCAGAACCCTAGCAGAAGGGCAGCTGTGGGGTTAATTAATTCATTGGCTCAGGAACATGATCTGAGATTCGTTTTCCTACCATCTTTCTGCTCTGCCAAACTCAGCATGTTCTCCCTGGTTAAAGTTCCTCATTATCCCTAGGTAGCTGCTGTAGCTCCAGACATTTCATGTAGACACAGAAACCTGCAGGATGGGTAACTGGACAAAATCAGAGTTCTGTTAAGAAGGAGGAAGGGGTGGGGGTGAGAAATGACCACTGGGGTATTGGTATCAATCCTTGTTAAGAAATATTCATTCTTTCTCTTTCCCCTTAGGCATTAACATCTTATACAGGCATAATGAGACTACCACAGGATAACCTCAACTACTTTTCTAGTTTTATCTCCTACTGTTCTCTGCACAGAGCCTTTGCGTAGCCAGATAGGACCACTTGTATTGCTGGAATGTGCCACACCTCTCATCTCTCCCACTTGCCTTTGTTTTAGCCTGTGCCCTGTATCTGGGAATACAGCCTCTCTGTGATCATGTCTCGTCGACACAAGACATGTCAAGAACAGGGATAGAAATAGCGCCTTTCTTCTCTCCCTCCTGTTCCTATCTTTTAAGAACAACTTCTTATTGTAAAAAAAGATACAGGATACAGAAAGCCATACAAAACAACTGCAGACTTGAAGAATTTTTTTTTTTTAAAGATTTTTATTTATATATTTGACAGAGATCACAAGTAGGCAGAGAGGCAGGCAGAGAGATTGGGGAAAGTAGGCTCCCTGCTGAGCAGAGAGCCCAATATGGGGCTCCATCCAAGGACCCTGGGATCATGACCTGAGCTGAAGGCAGAGGCTTTAACCCACTGAGCCACCCAGGCGCCCCTTGAAGAATTATTTTAAGATGAATCCCCTTGCAACCAGCACCAGCCACGAAATAAATTCCGCAGTCCCTCTAGAAACCCTTTTGTATGCCCTATCCAACCACTGCCCCTCTCTTCCCTAATAGGACCACAGCAATCACATCCTTCCATTTAAAAAAAGAGATTTATCCCCCAAATGTGCATCCCTAGTCGTTTAGTCTTATCCATTTTAAAAGGTGTTGTTTAAACCTTTTAATCTACAGAGTCCCCCTCCAGTTCTTTTCCTTATAATTTGTCTTTTGAAGACAAGACTTTTGAAGAACCCAGGCCTGTCAGGTCTGGATTTTGCTGATGGTGCACTCACGGTTCAGATTAACACGTTCCTTCGTTTTCTTGATTTCCTGCAAATTGGCGGCTGGATCCAGAGACTTGCTTGGACTGGTGTAGACCCCTCTGGCAAGAATCCAGGGGCACTGTGCTTCAGCAGGAGGCCGCTGACATCTCTTGGCCTCCTGATTCTATCATTTCTTCTTCACTTACTCGGTAGGAGTCTCTTCGATGCATCCTGAATTCTGCAGCGTGACCGCAGTACTCTTGATCATTTCCTTGCTCTCCAAGACGTCCGGATATTTCAGATGCTTCCGGTACGTATCCTGCCCTCAACCTGCACTCAGTCATCTCTCTCAGAACCCTTTGGTTTCTTTTAGCGGGAAATGGTATTTGAAGACCCTCATGGGGGAGCTTGAGATGGTCTTTGCTAGTGGACTCACTCCTAGACTTCTCACTGGACAGAATAAACATATAAATATGTTTATGCTTATATTTGATTTACATTAAAAGGGCAAATAGCTCATGAATTCATAAATAAGAATTTAATGGAAATTCAAGGCTGGAGGTTTTTTTCTTTATTACATCTGTGTATCTCCTTTCTTTGCATCAAGAACCTTGGTTTTTAAGAACACAGGAGATAATGGAATTGAACTCTTTTGTCTTAGTCCATAGTATACACACAACAGGTGTTGGCATCAGTAGACAAATACTGCTACAAATATTGCTACAAATATGATTACTTCAAATAGTAAAACATCTTTTTTGCGTGTCCTTTCCCCGTCGCCTCCCCCCAACTTGTCTTATAGTTGTCTTTTATTATGCATACTACTGTTTCCCTCCTAACTCCCATTTAGTCTTAGTTCTATAGGTAAGTAGTTTATTTAATGTTCACCATATTTCTACAGTCAGTTTGGTTGTCTGAAGCTTGTTCTGTGGGACATTCTTTGGAAAGACCTCATGGGAACAATATTTCTTGAGTTCTTGAATGTCGATAATGGTTGTCCTTTATAAAATTCTTGTTCCATATTTTCTTTCCTTGAGTCTCTTGAATATGTTACTTCTCCCATTTCTTTTGGCATATGGTATTAACTGTTAAAAAGTCTGGTGGTGATCTAATTTTCCTCCCCTTGTAAGTACCTTGCTATTTTGTTTTTCAGATACCCAAAAGGATACTCCTTCCCTCCCTGCCTCCCTTCCTTCCTTCTTCCCTCCCTCCCTCTTTCCTTCCTTCCCAGTACATTTGCTGGACTATGCCTCAGGGTTGGTCATTCCAGATTAATATTCTTAGTTGTGCAGTGTGCTCTTTCTCTCCGTCATCTTTTTTTTTTTTTTAATTTTATTTATTTATTTGAGAGACAGAGATCACAAGTAGGCAGAGAGGCAGGCAGAGAGAGAGGGGGAAGCAGGCTTTCTGCTGAGCAGAGAACCCGATGTGGGGCTCAATCCCAGGACCCTGGAATCATCACCTGAGCCGAAGGCAGAGGCTTTAACCCACTGAGCCACCCAGGCGCCCCTCTCTCTCATCTTTTAATCCATGAAGAAATCCTTCCCCAACTCATGCCTCTAACCCCAAATAGTGAATACCTGCCCATTTGGTTCTATCCTTGCACCAGTGCCTGGAAAGGAAAATCAGACCACCAAGTTTGGCACAGACTCACCAACATATATTGGTTAATTACGTGAAGGAAATGTGGTAGCTATATGAAAATTGGGGCCCTGCCAGCATGGCACATGGGGAAAAGAGCTCTTAGGTAAGCAATTCCAGCGCTTCTATAATAAGGAGTATTGTAATTCATTAATCATGTCTCTCACAGACACACGGCAGAGATATGATGTCTTATCCTGTATCTGTTGCACCTTGTGCAACACTTTGGTTTAAAAAAAAAAAAAAAATGCTTTCATATCTCTTGTCTCTACTGTTACTTAAAACTGTCCCTGGCTTGACCTAAGCCATTCAGGGATTCTCATCTTTTTTTTATAGTAGTGACATAGAGACCCAGAGAGGCAGATGGAATCACACGAGATCACACAGCTAAGGATGACAAGGCAGGCTTTCCTGACTGTGGACCTCGTGTGCCTTCTACTTTCCCATACTTTACAACTCTGATGTCTGGCTGAAAACCAGGAGTGGGACACTAAAAAGGAAGCCGGGAGGTTGCCAAGGCTAAATCTTGTCAGTATCATAGTCTGGTCGAGACCTTGACCTCCCGGGAGCCTTTCTTCCTCCTCCTCCCCCTGTTTTACCCTTTCCCCCCTCTTCAGACTCCTTCGTGTCTGGCTTTATTAAAATAAAATTCACATACCATTAAGGTTACCCTTTTTAAGTGTATATTTCTGTGGTTTTTAGTATGTTCACAGAGTTATATATCCACCACCACTGAAAGTCTTCCTTCCTTTTTTTTTTTTTTAAAGATTTAATTTATTTATTTGACAGAGAGAGAGCAAGTGTGCACAAGCAGGGGGAGTGGCAGGCAGAGGAAGAGGGAGAAGAAGCAGGCTCCCTTTGAAGCAGAGAGCTCCATGCGGGGCTTGATCCCAGAACACTGGGATCATGACCTGAGCCAACTGCAGATGTACAAGTCTTCCCTTCTTAGTAACCCTTGTAATTTTGCTTCTGGAGTGGGGAAGCTGACAGAGAAAGAGGCTGGTGATGGCATCCTAAGATCCTAGATCTATCCCTTCTCAGGGGCAGCAAATACAGATTCCTAGAGGGGCTCCAGAGGCCAGTTGCATGAGCGATGCCTGCCAAGTATGAAAGTGGGGCAGGTTGGGAAGAGAGAGCAGATGGCCGGAGAACATGCCCTCCGCCCCACCTTGAGGGGTGTCCACTAGCACCTCGGCGGCGGCCAGCTGCTGCCACGTAAGGACACAGGGCTGGGTTGCCAGGAGAAGCTGGACATCTAGATCTTTAAAAGAACTTTCTGGCTTTTTAGTAGTTGGCAAGATATGTTTGTATTGTTCTAAACAGGCACTGTATGTGGTCCCTTGTAGATTGGGAGGTGACCTTAGACCTCTAGTTTGAGACTTCTTTTCATTCTTTTGATTTATCTCATTTTATTTCATGTATTCCCATTTATTTTGCATTCCCTTCTTCCATGTATTCATTATTATTTCATATTACCAAGTAGGGCAGGTTTTCTTGGTATGCAACCAGAGCCAGCTTTGGGAAACCAAGGGCCAGATCAGCCCCCAGAAGTTCCATTAGTGGAATGTAACTGTGTTCTTCCATGTGAAGACTAAACAGAGCCATGGACAACAGTGGGTTTGTGACGTGCTCTGCCACCAGGTATCTGGTTCATATGTTTATCTTCAAGCGCCATCGCACCGTTTGGACAGGATGGCTTGACTTCCCCCTTGTTTAATCGTTCACCACTGATGGTTTTTTTTTTTTTAAGATTTTATTTATTTATTTGACAGAGATCACAAGCAGGCAGAGAGGCAGGCAGAGAGAGAGGAGGAAGCAGGCTCCCCTAGAGAGCAGAGAGCCCGATGCGGGGCTCGATCCCAGGACTCTGAGATCATGACCTGAGCCGAAGGCAGCGGCTTAACCCACTGAGCCACCCAGGCGCCCACCACTGATGTTTTTGATGTTAGAATTCCGCGTGGGCTTCAGCCGCCGTCTCCTGAACCCATTGGCTGCCCTCCTCCCCTGCCACCTTCTCTGTGCCCTAGCAAAGGAAAGAAAGAACCTGTGAGACCAGACAGTGCTTCTCTGGATCATCCAGTATCTCTTTGGTTTTTATACCAACACTATGAAGTTACCACGCGCAGTTGAGACATGTAGAAACAGAAGCTCAGAGAGGGTTAGTGGTGGCCCAGGGCTGTTTACCTGGTCAGTTGCATAGTCAGTTTGGAATCCCATTTGCTGAACTTCAAAACCGATTTCTTTTGACTTCTTTATGCTTTCTTGCCCTTGTGACTATACTTTTGTTTTTTTAAAGACTTTATTTATTTGAGAGAGAGAGAGAGCACACACACAAGCAGAGGGAGGGGCAGAGGGAGAGGGAGATAATCTCTAAGCAGACTCGGTGCTGAGTGTGGAGCCTGATACAGGGTTTAATCTCATGACCCTGAGACCATGACCTGAGCCAAGACCATAATCTGAGCCAAAACCAAGAGTCAGACACTTAACTGACTGAGCCACTGGGTGCCCCTATCCTTTTATCTGCTTAGAATTGTCTGACCATAGGTCTAAACTTGAATTTTAGAAGTTTAGAAAGCCCCACTTCATCTCTGCCTTCCCAATATTCTCTATTTTTTAAAAAAAGATGTTTGTATGAAGGCTCTTTTGGTTGCAAGTGACAGAAATTCTTCCCAAATGGGCTTAAGCAAAAGAGGGACTTTACTGGATTATGTAAGTAGAAAGACTGTGGAACATACTGCCTTCAGGCATGGCTGCATCCTGGGGCTAGGAGGTTTTCAGTAATCTCTGCTGGGGGCTGGTTGTTTCTTCTCAGGCCAGCTCTCCCCTTCATGGTGGCAGGAGGCCTCCCACAGCTCCAGACTTCCTTCCTTCAGCTTGGGAGCTCCAGCAGAGAGAGAAAGGCTCTTTTTTGATCTTCATAGTGAAAGTCGCTGAGCCAATCTCTGTGTCCACTCTGGACCATGCACTTGTCTTTAAACTTTTCATGGTTGTCAGGAAGATACCATACACTTTGTATGGGTCAGGTCTCCATTTGTGGAACTGAAAAAGAGGCCAGCCCCCCTAAGCTCTGTGAACCGGACACTGGGAGAGGTTCTAGAAAAACAAAAGAATGAAGACCAAGAAGGCAATTCCTACTTTTATATTTAAAAAAATATATATATATATTTTAATGTTTATTGAGTTTCTTGAGGACCCCAAAAAAAAAAAAAATACTCTCAATAAGGACCCTGGCTTTCCAAGAAAGAAGGGCTAAATGCAGAATTTTAACACCTCTTCAAAAACAGGTCATCTGGGGCGCCTGGGTGGCTCAGTGGGTTAAGCCGCTGCCTTCGGCTCAGGTCATGATCTCAGAGTCCTGGGATCGAGCCCCGCATCGGGCTCTCTGCTCTCTAGGGGAGCCTGCTTCCTCCTCTCTCTCTGCCTACTTGTGATCTCTCTAAAAAAAAAAAAAAAAATATAAAAAAAAAAAAAAAAAAAAAACAGGTCATCTGTTATCAGCAGTTCAGATATTCTCTTTTAAAAAATAAAAGAACCATGGGGACATTGGCCAAACCCACACTTTTAAAATAGAAAAAGAAAGGGCAGGCTTTATTTTCCCATGCATAGCTAACGTATGTGCAATGCCGATTTCCTGAGGTCTTAACACAACTTCCTGCTAGAGCAGTGCTTCCTTTATCTGCCATCATTAGGCAGCAAGGTTTTCTGGATGAGTGAGATTTTACAGATATGTTTGTGTTTTTAAGCTTTAGGTCTGTTAAAAAAAAAAATCTTTCTTAAAAAATCTTCTTTGTACTAGCAGAATACACTGATACAATGAATATAAACATTTCCTAAGCCATTGATACACTGTGCTTCTGGAAGTTAGAATGTATACCAGTAGGTGTGAGAATCCACAGAATTCACATGACCCTTCTTTTCTGGACATGATTTGGGGGTGGGCAACTGTATAAATGACTAACATTTCTATGAAAAATAATCATAAGTACATTAGGGAATTGAATGCAAAATTCTCTTGAATTTTATGGGTGAAACCTGAGTTGATACAATCACCAGACAGTTTCCATCTTTCCCTCCCCGCCCATCCCCCCTTTGCCTCTTCACCAGTGTGTCCAAGCTGCGGTGCTTCAGTGTATATTGTCTGGAGCTATTCTCTATCACCACTTGGTCTTTACTTTATTCTAGGAATAATGGAGCGTTGCCAGGAAAAGCCAGACAGTCAAGCTTTTTAAAATGAATAACATTAAAATTCACACATAGACCTAAATCAGACTTGGCATGACAGGGGTTCTGTTATTTTTCTATATATATTTTTCATATTTGAAGATCAATCCAAAATTCCAATTATATTTCACTCAGATGGTGATTTTTTTAAAAGTTCACTTAGTTTGGAAACTTTTTTTTTTTTTTACTTTTTATTTTGAGATAATTTTAGATTTATAAAAGATACTGTAAAAATACTCCTTTGGACCCTTCACCCAGCTTCCCCTAATGTTAACATCTTATACAACCATAGTACAGTTATCTAGACCTTGAAACAATATTATTATTTTTTTTTTTTAGAGAGGGGGATGGGGCAGATGGAGGGGGAGAGAGAGAATCTTAAGCAGACTCCATGCTCAACGTGAAGCCCGATGCAGAGGTCAGTCTTACAACCCTGAGATCAGACCTGAGCTGAAATCAAGAGTCAGACACTCAACCAACTGAGCCATCCAGGTGCCCCATGAAATGATATTATTAGACCTTACTTGAACCTTGCCATTTTTTCCCACTAGGAATCTTTTTTCTGTCCCAGGATCCCATATTACATTTAGTTGTCATATCTCCTTAGTGTCCTCCAACTTGTGATGTTTCTTCAGTCTCTCCTTTGTGTTTCATGACCTTGACACTTGGAAAAGAATAAACAGTTATTTTGTAGAATGTCCCCCAATTCAGGTTTGTCTGATGTTTGTCATGCACATGGGTAAGAACACCATAAAAATGACATGTGTCCTTCTTAGGGCATTACGTCAGATGTACATGGTGAGTTATTACCACAGTGTTAAGGTGATGTATGCCAGGCTTCTCCAATGTGAAGTTACTGTTCTTCCCTGTGCAGTTAGTAATTATCTGGTAGGGAGATACTTTGAGACTAATGTGAATGTCCAGTTGTAGGACTTTTTTCTTCAAAGGATGGGGCACTTGGGTGGCTCAGTCAGTTAGGCGGCTGCCTTCAGCTCAGGTCATGATCTCAGGGTCCTGGGATCGAGCCCTGCTTTGGGCTCCCTGCTCAGGGGCAGTCTGCTTCTCCCTATCCCTCTGCTCCTCCCCCTACCTTTGCTGTCTCTCAAATAAATAAAATCTTTTTAAAAAGAGAGAGAAAGAAAAGGCAGGAAAGGAAAGGAAAGAAAAAAGAAATGAAAAGAAGAAAAGAAAAGAAGGCCTAGCGCAGAAAACAGGTAGAAGTGAGTTGTTTCCATTGAAATGGACAAGGGATGGGGTTGACAGCCCAGCAGTCTCTGCCCATTCCCTCCCTAACACAACCCTTGAGTCACCTCTGTTGAACTGATAGACCTCTGTGGAATGCTCTTTGAAAATCATGGCTGTGGACTATGGTTTTTGGCTTTTGGCTTTTATGATACTTACATGTGCAGCAGGAGCCCCTATACTCAAAGTATTCCATGAGATGGTGTTCTTCCAAATTGAAATTAGCAAAATTAGCTTTAACTTAAACGACATGATGTATAACTGAAGCCAGTCAGCAATCATTTATTTAGCATCTTCTGTGTACCATTGCTGCGCTAAATCCAGGGAATATAAAATTCATAAAACACAGTCCCTGCCCATTAGTCCTGTATCTAGTCTTCCAGAACAGTGAGAACTTTGTAATCTAGAGAAGGAAGAACTGTGATGGGAGAAAACAAACAAAAAACCTTTGGCTTTGTTGGGGAAAGATACTTGAGGTTTGAGGGGTTGTGATTTGAGTGAGTGAATAGGTCACTTTGACCTGGGTCACCATCATGACTTGGCTGAAAGCAATTCCTTTCCTTCTGAGAAGCATGTTTACTTCAGTGGAGGAAATAAAAAAAGAGAGAAAGACCGTTCTAACCCCAACCCTCTTGGCCCCCCAAAAAGGAGCCACCCTTTGGTGCCTTTGAGTCTCCTTCCCATATTTGAAAGACTCCAGGTTCTTGTCCTTCATGGCTGAGGTGTTTGAGCTTCCGTAATTACATTATTATTCCAGACACTGTCTGAACGCTTCTTGCTGAGGAGGGAGGATTAGGCCGAGGAGGGAGCGTACAGGCAGTCATCTGCCCTGCGCCTGGCAAAGGAGATTATGCCTCTAGAAAGGAGGTTTCTGGCTGAGGCTTTGTTACTTAATTAGTCTCCTGTCTCTTTTCCCTTTATGACAGTGGCAGGATCGAGGACGTACCCCCTTTTAGATGAATGCAAATGCCTCCAACGAAGTTCTATAATCGTTCATTTTAAACAAATCAGGAAATTGTCAAAACCACTGTAGTCACAGGGAATTCAGGGGTAGGAAATAACTTTTAAAGGCATATGTTTCTCAAGGGAGTAAAGTAGCAAATACCATCTCTTTAAATTCTGTTTAACATGAAGCCTTTATTGACTGTTCATGATGGTTCTGCACAATTTAATGCTCTTTTAAGTGGATATTATTTAGCTTCTTCACGCAAGTCAATGCGGACTTGTGGATCTGTAAATTTAGATGCTGATCACAACCAGAAGTCAATGTATAAAACGGTTACAATTTAATTAACTGGTAATAGATCTTATGCAATGTCAGGTTAAAGGGAATGTATAAATATTGCTTTATGAACCAGCCTCTGCAGAATGTGTAGACACCGGCCATTCTCTCTCCTCTCCTTCTCTTGGGAAGAGTTATGGGATGGCCCTATTAACTGCCAAGAAGTATGAGGTGGGGTGAAGGGGGGGGGCACTCATTATTAAACAGCTGTGTCCAGCCAATCAGCCTTGAAGAATTTGACTTCAGAGGTCAATAAAGATTCCTGACACCGTTAATTTCATTTTATGAGACACACTGAAACGCATCAATTCATGCTTTGTCTTTGTCTTTTGATGGAGAAAGGAAGAAAGTTTTGAGAGCTCATTAAGTAGATCTGAGCAAATGAGCAAGCGTTAGTTCAACCTGTTCACCTTGCAGGTGGGGAGACAGGGATACTGAGGCCTAGCAAGACGGGCCGGACTTTCGGCACTGCCCAAGGGCACTCGGTGATGCTGCTAAAGCCAAGGACTTCAGGGAGTTTACTGAAAACCGAAGGTCCCTTAGCGGCCTGGCCCTGGTTTCTTGTCTCTTTAGGAGATGAGGCCAGTGGGTGCTGGAGTTCATTCATTCGGCCGGTCTGCATTGAGCCCTGAGGGGAAAAGCGTTCTGTTGCCCCTCCTGCATCAGCCAAGTAGTCCCCGCGGAGAGCTGTATCCCTACCACCTGAAGCAGATCTGCTGCACCCTAGAAGACCTCGAAGAGCCTTGGGTGAGGACTAGGTGTCGCGTCATCCGTGAGGCCACTTGAGGCCAACCACGAGCCTAGGTTAGACGCCCTGCTTGGACTTCCTGCTCACATTTTGTTCTTATAGCTTATTTACTCATCCTCTGCACCCAGCTGAAAGCTCAGGAGGGAAAAATATACCTACCTCGCTCACTGTTGTGCACGCAGGGCCTAGCATACAGCGCCAGACACATGGTGGATGCTCCGTGGTGGTTCAGCAACGAGCGAGTTCAGCTCTGATCTGCAAACCTGCACCTGCAAACTGGGCACGATTCCTCATTCCCTTTCTACCTGCTGTGGGGACAAGTGAGCTGACGTTTGTGGAAGAGTTGGAAGGTGCTGCACCAGGAAGAGCTAGCCCCCAGGGGTTACTGGTGCCGTTGCCATGCTATAGGTAGGCTGTAGCCGGATTGCATCAGCTCTTCTTGCCGTGACCACCCTTTGACAAGAGCGCATCTGAGTTATTGTCTGGTCACATGAACTGACAGTGTGGTGCCTAGAATGAGAGACTCCTAGCGATTAAAGAAACCTCACTTGTGTTCCTCTCCCCCCACAGTAGAGATCAATGGAGGGCCCAGAGAGGTGGATTTCCCTGCCTCACGTCTTGCAGGGAATCCGTGGCTAAGCCAGGAGTAGGTCCCAGGATCCCTGACCATACCCCCCGCCGCCGCTCAGTGCTTCCAGTCTTCACTGCTGTTGGAGAAGCTGTGGCGAATTTAATTAGCTACAGTCTAAGATGTGATACATGTCAGAGCTCATTACGGTGGTGGAGCTGGTGGGTATGACTCCGCAGTGCCATCCCTGTTGTAGTTCAGTGCCCCCAATTAGCTCCAGCGCTCACGACAGCCCGGCCAGCAAGCGTCATGGAGGGCCACTTCAAGGCAGGTGCCCAGATTCTGCAGTGCCCCTCAGACACGCTTTCCTCCGCCTCAGCTAACCTGCTGCTGCCTTCTCCTGAAATGCCTGCTCATGCCAGACAGAAGCCTTAAGGTGTTGCAAAGCATTTCCCACTTAAGAGTCACAAGACCATTTTGCTTGGCTCTGACCAGGAACTTGCACAAGGCTAATGAGCTCCTCAGCCCAGAGACTGCTCCCAGTGTGTTGATGCAGTGAGCAAGAGAAGGGTGCTCTAGGGCCCGCCGGCATCAGGGCTGAATACCTTCTCTGGACTGGACTGTGTTTTCATTCATTTAATGCCAACACCAGGAAAGACAAAAGAAGGTTGGGGAACAGGTCCAAATTAAAGAAAACAAAAGAGTAAATACAGTGCAGAATCCCTGATTGGATTGTGGTTCAGGGAAGAGGTAACTGTAAAAGCGCTTTGGAGACAGGCAGTAACAAGTGTTGACAAGGAAGTAGAGAAATTCAAACCCTCAGGTATTGCTGGCGAGATTATAAAATGATGCAGCCGTTTTGGAGAACAGTCCCCAGTTTCTCAAGAGGTTACACACAGAGTTAGCATGTGGCCTAGCAGTTCCACTCCTAGCTGTCTACCCAAGAGAAATGAAAACACACATCCACATGAAAGCTAGCATGGGGGTTTTCGTAGCAGCATTATTCATAGTAGATATGGGGAAACAACTCAAATCTGTCAGCTGATGAATGGACATACAAATTTTGGCTTATCCATACTGTGGAATATTACTCAGCTCTAGAAAGGAATGAAGTGCTGACCCATGCTACAACATGGATGAATCTTGGAAACATGATGCTAAGTGAAAGAAACCAGCCACAAAAGGCTACCTTTTTTATGATTCCATTTATATGAAATGTCCAAAAGAGGCAAATCCATAGAGACAGAACATAGATTAGTGGTTTCCAAGGGCTGGGGAGGGGAAGAAATAGGGAGTGATTGATAATGTTACAGAGTTTCCTTTTGGGGTGGTGAGAATGATCTAGAATTAGCGGTGAAGATTGCACAATTTTGGAGAATACTAAAAACCACTACATTGTACGATTTAAAAGGGCAGATTTTATGTGGTATGAATTATGTACTAGTTAAGAAATTAATAAAAATAACATGGTTGGGGACTGCCTGGGCGGCTCAGCCGATTGGGCGTCTGACTCTTGATTTCGTCTCAGGCCATGATCTCAGGGTCCCAGGACGGAGGCCCAAGTTGGCTCTGCACTCAGCATGGAGTCTGCCTGAGTATTTCTCTGCCTCTCCCTCTGCCCCTCTACTCATTCTCATTCTCTCTCAAATAAATAAATAAATGTTAAAAGTAATAATTTGGAGGAAATTTGAACACGGAGTGAATATTAGATAATAGTTTATCAATGTGATAATGCACTTGTCATTCTATAGGGGAAGGTTCTTCTGCTTGAGAAATGGATGCTGAAGTACTTAGTGGTCAAGCATCATGATGTCTGCAGTTTACTCTCACATGATTCAGCAGAAAATGTATAGAGAGGTTGGTGAACAAGTGTGATAAAATACTATTAATTGGTAAACTTAAGTGAAGGGTATACTGGTGTTCTTTTTATTATTTGTACAACTTTTCCATTGAAATTGCTCAAAATGATAGGTTGGCAAATAACGTTTTTTATAAAGTGAGGTGGAAATGTTGGAATACCAAGGGACAGAGACAAGTGAAAAGGCTTTTTGGCTGTCCTCCTTGACCCTTTAGTCTCTCCAGGACAAGGCTAAACAAACACTTGTTTCAGCGTTCCCTGGAAGAAATTAATTCCATTTCTGAGCAGTATAGACCTCCTCTCAGCTCTTAGGGAGTGCCCAAAACCACAGGCAAACACTGCAGACTCACATGTCATCTGCCAAAGAGGGGACTTTCTTCTGACCTCCCATGGGCAGAAATGACAGCCAGGGGTTCCTCCGCTCACAGCTCCCTCCCTGATCTTATTCCAGGGTGGGGAGGAGTCATGATGGGCAGAGTTTTATCTCTCTTCTCTAAGGAAGACACTGAAAAATAGTCAGCAAGTATAATTTTTGAAGACAAAGAGGTCTCAGTGAGTTTTCCAAACCTTACATGTCTTCCCTTGTCGGCAGTATTTATATTTTGGGAAGGGGGATGTGTGGAGCCTTATGGTAACTTGTCCAGTCCCTTATTTCTTATCCTACTCCCCAATATATGAAAGAACCAGCAAGGTCTCAGGTAGTTTTTGAGCTCATGAAGGAGAGCTTGACCACATCACTTCCAGAATAAATGGCAGAACCAATAGTGGAGAACATCAGACCGCAGAAGAAAGGGACCTCCTTGGAAGGTATCTCGGAGCTGCTTTGCTTCCATGAGAGAAGCCCATTGCTCTCACACCTTGTGCCCGTCCTGGAAGTGTAGTCAGGAACATTTGCAAAAGCTTTAAACCAACAACCGCTTTTATAGTCTGCAGACTGATATTTCAATGTGCAGATTTGCTGTAAATTTATAAAGTGTTTTGATTCTAAATTCACAATGTGCATCTTTAATGGCTCCAAGTTTGGATAATTTCGTGCTGTTTATATCCTAGCAGCAATGGTTTATGCATATTTCCCAAGCTATTACCCTCCTAGGAGAAGAGTGAACAGCCTCCTTTCACAAAAGACAGTCCCATATGTCCTGTTTAGTGTGTCTCTCTCCAAAGATCATTTCGTATTGAGATGTGAGGAGAGCATGACAGCTGCATGGGGCACCCACCTCTCTTTGCAGGCAGGTGGGTTTGTGGGCTTCCTGGATCCTCCTACCTGGCTCCCAGACGGCCCTACATTTGAAAATCATCAATTAGGCACTTTGCAGTCACCTGGAGTTTTTCTACTAAGACATTTTTCAGTTTCATTTAAAAAAAAAAAAATATGTTGCCCACCTCCCTCTATTCCCATCAGGAAAGAACTTTGTTATTAACATGTGATGAGAGTCTTAGAAAAAGAGCCAGGAATTTGCTGTCCGGGAGTCCAGCCTGAGATGGTAATCAGAAATGTGAGATGGATAGGATGTTTATTGAAACTTACAAAAAAATTTTTTTTATTGTAGTAAAATATATATAACATGAAAAAACATAATAGTGGAAAATTGGAAGCAATTAAATGTCCAGCAGTAGGGGATATGATTCATCCATGTAATAGAATATAATGCACCCTTTGAAAATACTTTCAAAGAACTTTTAATAATAGGAAATTTCTCTTGACACAATGACAGGTAAAGAAAGCTGGTTCCAGACCTCCAATTAGGTCTTCAGGTTTCAGATTTCAGACACATGCATTGAAACAAGACAAAAAGGGTAACCACGGAATTATCAACAGTGGTTATTACTGGGTGGTGGGATTATGAGGATTTTTAAAATTACATTTTTTATTTTGAGATAATTGTAGATTTCACATGTAGTTGTAAAAACATTACAAAGAGGTCCTGTGCGGCCTTTTCCCCAGTTTCCTGTATTTAAATTTTCTTCTCAGTGCTTTTCTCTTTTCAAAAAAAAAAAAAAAAAAAAATCTACAGTCAGGGAAAATGCAATTAAGGACTCTCATTAAAAACAACAAATTTATCTGTCCTTTTGGGGTACCTTACTCTGGACTGTAACTGATCTATCTTCCCCTTTTCCTGGACCCCACGGCCTGTTGCCTGGCGTTTTGGTCCACCTGCTTAGCACCAGCTAATATGGTAGTTAATCAGGTCTTTTCCAGGAATGGGCTTTCATTCATTGAGTTCTTGTTGGAACAACAAAGCATACCTTCCAGAACCATCGGTAAGTTTACTCAAACTATTTGGAGAAGAAAGGAACACATTACTTTTATAACAAAGTTAAAGTAAGACATCCACATTATGGGTGGTAAGTTAAGATTTGAGCTACGATGAGTAAGATCAAAGTCATTGAGAAGCATTGCTAGTGAACCCTAAAGAAATGCTTCTTGAATTGAAATTATGCCGCCTGGTAGATACCAGGGAACACACAGCACTGTAGGAGCTCATGGGGAAAGAGCATGACTGGAGTCACTCTCCTTAACTTCTGAAGAAAAGGTTTAGATTTTCTCTTTGTCCTCGTGCCACATCTTGCTGGAATGCATGCTGCTGGAAGGTCGGGGGCCCTGGGTTGGATTCTTGACCCCAGCATTGACCTCTGTGGGAACCTGGCAGGATGTCTCGTCTCTGGGCCTCCTTTCTCTTGCTAGCAGAATGAACTGTTTGGACCAGAGCATCCCTATGGGCTGAGATGCTTAGGGCAGTCAGCGTGAAGCAAGTGACTTTCCCAGGCTTCTCAGACTTCCTCCATTAAGGAAGCACAATGCACAGTGAGCCTGTAAGGGCTTTAGCATCCTTAGAAGCTGATTTGGGTCTTCCTCTGCCTCCTGGTGACCCTTCCTGTCAACACCTCTCTTTTGTCATTAAAAAAAAAAAAAAAGAGTCTCAAGTGAAAGAAGGTCATAGAAACTGATGAAGTGAAGACCCCCCCCTTCCTTTTTGGTAACTTTTTCTTTCCCCTAAAGATTATCTTGGGGATGTCAAAAGCAATTTTTATAGGAAGGTTGGTTTTTTACAAAAGATGTGATTGCAAAGCATGAAATTAACATTTTTGCACAGAGCCAGATAATTGCTTAAAACATGGTGACTTTCAAAAAGTTTGTAGCCTGAGCAGTTATTAGCAAGGTCATGTTCTTCGTGCAGTAGTGCATTTATCAGATGCCATCACCAAAGCAAACGTGGCCGAGCATCTTGCAGGGGAACAGGCGTTCCTGAGGTGTTCACCCATGAGGTCATTTCAAATGTCGGGAGCAGCACAGTCCACCGACACCGCAGTCCCCCGAGCACCGCCCTGTCGCAGGGCCACCCCACCCGTGGAGCTTCACACTCCTACAAGCCCAATTGTAAGGTTACACCCCCAGAGGGGCTGAAGAAGTTCACCAAACAATGTCCAAGCACGAGAGGGGTGGCTTCTCCTTCAGACAAGACAGCACATGTGGATTAGAGAAAACCAGATGCCAGCCTCCAAGGGGAAGAGACGATAGAGCAGACAAATTGGGGCAAACAGCTAGCACGTGTCCGTAGCAATTTAGGACATCCTTAAGTTCGCAAAGGTGACAAAGAATATGAAGTTCTATCCAGGAAAATCTACTCAAGGAATTGTGTTGGTGTGTGATTTTGGATTTGCCTTCTTACTGGTAATGTTAGGTGGTATAACAGGTCAACCCTGAAATGTCAGCATTGTAACCCACAGAGATTTATTTCTCACTCACAAGTTACACTCTGGCCTAGTCTCTAGAGCCCTCCAGAAAGGAGAGGTGGGAGATGGAATTATTGAGAGGTTCCCAAGGAACTTAGCTACAATTCATTTGGGAAAATATGAAGAATCTGAGATGCCTTACGTTTTGTGGCTCAGACCCATGTGTGTAGAGGGGAGGACATTCTCCCTTCCCTGTGCTCACCCACCAGCAAAATTTATACTCTAAAGCAGAGGAGACCTATTTGAGATGTCCTCTGCTTCCTGGCTGGGATCAAGTTTTAAAGAGTAAAGAGCACAAGCGTTGAAGTCAGACAGACCTGGGTTCAAGTCCTGGCTTTACCACTTACTATATTTGTGGCCCTGGGCAAGTTACCAAACCCTTATAAAATTTTAGCTCCTGTCTGTAACTTGGGGATAATAATTGTACCCACCCCAGAGGGTTGTTTTCGAGGATAAATGCGGTAATACATTGAGAGGGACTTGTTCCAGGGCCTGGCACATAATACACGCCCATTCATCTGTTTGGTTTACTCAGCCGGCCGTGTCTGAGCGCCTTTGTGTTGGCTACACTGCTAGGTGACCCAGGACAATGCTGCCCCTGCCCTTCTGGGGCTTCTAGTGCAGGCACGGGTATGCATTAATTAAACAACCACTCCAGATAAAGGTCTGCGTACTAACTTCCTGTTCTGAAGAATGGGATTCCTGGGTCTGTCAGAGGCCTTGACTGAGAAGTCAGGGAGGGCTTCTTGGAGGAATGGTATCTGAGCAGAGACCAGACCGTGTAGGACCTTGTGAGGATGTTAAGGAGTTTGGTTTAATCTTAGGAGCAATGGGAAATCGTGGCAGGTTTTTAAGCAGGGGCTTACAAATTATTAAGCTCAATAAATATTAGCTGTTATTGTTCCTTTCCAAGAACTTTTTATTACATCCCAACAATATTAGCTCTCTTACTGGATTCCATGAATACATAATTTAAAAACAACAACAACCCTGTAGATGCATTTGGTGGTCTGAAGGAAGGATCTGTAATGTGCCAGAGCCACTTGGTCTGTTGTGATGTTCTTCCTCCTCTGTGTGGCATCGGAAGGTCTCGAAAAGCAGCCTGGACCCAGGACAGAAAGGTGAGACTGTGGGAAGTGGAGCAGAGCCAAGCTGGATGCGGCAGGGACTCGACAGGCTTGCTGAGCCAGCTGGGCTGGGCCACCTGCAGGCCTCTGACAGTTAGGGGATGCAGGACAGGAGGAGAAGAGGGAGCTGGCATGGGCCAGGAGACAGGACACTGGGATATATCCAGGCAAGGAACTTAGGGCCAGACTGGCAGAGGGCAGAAGGAGTGGGGCTCTGGACCAGGAGACCAAAGGGGACGCCCAGGTGAAGGTGACCCTTGTCCGAAGGAAGGAGGAAGTTCGGGTACTGAAGCTACTGTAGGAAGGCCAAGTGTCTGACACACATGAGGATGCTGACTCCCCAAATCTAGGGGCCAGTGATCCTCCTCTTTGTCCTGTCAGAGGCCGCACTCATTCCCAAAGCTGGGTGACTGGGCTGACTCTCTGGTGAGGGTCAAGGGATCCCCACTCTCAGAACATACTCGGCTCCTCCCTGTGTGACTGCATTTGACCTGGGCTGCTCTTGTCAGCCATCTGGCTCCATGCTGGGAGTTCTCCCGTCTAACAAGAGCCGTCTCCCCACATTTCCACCTTCACTCACTCATCCGTCAGTCTCCCGTGGGGAATCCTAAAGTTGGAACAGGATAGCGTGTCTTCCTCCTGCCAGGCTTTGATCTGGCTCCAGTCTGGTTGTGTGCCTAGATAACCAGTGACAGAGTTAACCAAGCTTAGCATCATTTTGCCTAAGAACAAGGGCAGGGCCAGGCTGAAGATGGCCCGGGCCCACGGATGCAGCAGGCTTTTTACAGACAGGAAGCAGATGGGCAGAGTGATTTCCACATCCTCAGCTCAACAACGTGAGACCGCTGGTTTCGTGGCTTCAGAAGGTGACGGTGACCACTTCCACATGTCTCTCCCTTCATAATCACTGAATGCTTTCATATATGTGTGCGCGCGCGCACGCGTGTGTGTATATACATGTATATACACAAACATACATATGTATATGGTCGCCTTTGAGCCTCCCTGTAGCTGATGGAGTCTCCAGGGCAGGTGTGAGCCTCTCCCTTCTTCAGATGAAGAAACCGAGGCCTGGTCAGTAGGTGCTCTGCTCAGGGTCTCACGTGAAGTCACAGCTCCTGGGATGTCACAGGGCCAGTCAGGATTCACCCGCTGGGAGCAGCTTGTGTTGCTCACTTGGGTGCTGTAAAGAGAGAGAGTGAAAACTCGGGCTGACGCCTTGACCGAGGAGATGCTGGCCTGGGACTGTATTTAAATCCTGTAAATGAGGTTACATGCAGAGCAAATAGGGATCAGTGTGGGGGCTTAACCGCAGAGCCGTGGGCTTCTTTAGATGATTTGGCTGCATTCGAGCCTTCCAAGTCCAAGGGCTTATGTGGGTGTGTCTGTCTGTCTTATGTGTCCATTTCTCTCTAGCAAGGAGGCCGAAGTTATTATGTCTATAAATTTTGTGTTCTTTGAGCCCTGACGTATTTCAGACAGTGACCCAGTCAGTGCCACGTATCCAGTGGTCCGTGACTCCTTTAGGAAACTAAAATGCACACCAGGAGAGGAAAGAGTTGAAAGCCAGAAACGCAGGGAGAGCCCACATGCCAATTCAGGTCAGCCAACAAAGTGTGTTTCTTAGAAAATAAGTCCTCCGTGGTATGAAGACTGCGTGGTGCCCCCTCTCCTCTGCCTCCTTCCTGTGTAATTTTTAAAACCATGGCAAATGAAATGGGGCCCTTCACGGAGGAGACAGCTGTTTGCTCACGTCTCACGCCTTCCTTTTGGTTCGCCTGAATAATACAGCTTATAGTTATGCCTGGCCTGGCGGCGTATTTTTTGCCTTCCGAGTGTAGCTGAAATTTCTGGGCACGTGAACGCCATTGACAGGGAGCCTCTCTTCCCACCTTGGTTCCAGGTGCCCCCTCTGGGGTGCTCTTCCCACCCACACGGGCCTCTGGGGCTGAAGTGGCTTCAGTGATTTCACCGAGAAGGACTCCCCAACTTCCTTGTTTATCCGGGTGCCTTGGGGAGGGCCGAGCCCCGCTCCAGAGAGAGCCACGCGGGTCTGATTAATTACGGTAAATAGGGGAGTGATCGGCAGTGGCTTAAGCTCCAGGCACGTAACCTAGGCAACAGCAGGGAGCCCGAACCTCTGCTGACAAGTAACATGGGATTAATTTTTTCACAGATCTAAGGCCTTCTCTTCTGCTCAGAGTCCACTTCAAGAGCCTTGAGAAAAGGCTGGGCTGTTGGATAATGGGGAGAGGGGGGAGCAGGGAATAGGGGAATTAGCCAGAGTCTGCCAGGGGTAAGGTGGGTGTTTTGTCTCCTTGCAAAGCATGATGTGGGCAGTGTACTGGGCCGGCTTGATATCAGAAGCCTCAGGGCCAAAGGCAACTCTCCAGCTTTAGGAACTTGAACAAGCCCCTCCTGAGCCAGCTCTGCATTCCTGGGCCAGCTTCCAAGTCACTTTCCTCACCTGTCAAATGGGACAAGAAGAGTCAGTGCCACCTAGGCTTATTGCGAGGCTAACACCTGTAAATTGCCTAGCACAGCCTGGTACGTGGAAAGTCGAGTAAATATCGGCCCTCTGGGTCTTCCCTCAGAGAGAAAGATCTCCGAGTGCACTTATGTGCTCTTTACTCCCAGGAAGAAAATGGCTTCAGTCTGGAGATGGGTCCAGAAGAGAAAGCATGTAGGAAAAGAAGCTGCAGGTGGATGCAGGAGAATGAGGCACAGGGCGCCGGCAGGAAGGTTGGGAATTGGGGGCTGCAGCCCGAGGGCCAGGCGACCAGTGAGGAGGTTGGCAGTGGCCCCAGAGAGGAGCCAAGGGTACAGAGATGTTGCCTTTTCTACGACTTCTAGGATTTGGGGTTAAGCTTGAGTTCCCACCCAGCAGCTCAGACCTCTCGCTGAGCATGCACTTTGCGGCCACTGCCCCTGGCTTGAACACTAGCCAGTTGAGAATATGATCCTGGTGGTTTTTCCACCATGAAACAAAGACCATGGGGAAATAGGGTCCCATGAAAAAGACACAAAGCGTTCCTGTTCAGTGAGTGAGACCGGAAGATGTGTAATGTATGGTTTCTGAAGCTACAGGTGGGACTGTGGAGTTTGCAATCTATGGAAACTGCAAGCTAAGAAGGGGGAGAGAAATGCCAGGAGCATAATATTCAGTACATAGGCTTGGCTGAATAATCTCAAATAAGACAACCTCAGGGGTTCAGTTTCCTTATTAAAAATTCTGGAAGGAATAATCAGAAAATGTTAATAGCGGTTCTTTCTAGGGAGTAGGACTAGGGGTTGGAAGTGGCGAGAGATTTATATTTTTCATTGTATACCCTTTTGACTTTTTAAATCTTTCACTATGTGCCTTATTATTGTTACAATTGCAGATCAAATTATAGGGTCTGTCTTTTAAAAATGCAGTGAAGGGGTTGGCTTAGATCATTGGGTTTCAAATTTGTTTTTTTAACAGTGGAACACTTGTCGTATAATCTTACTTGAAAGCCTAATGAATGTATTTCCTGTAAGAAATCCAAGCCCCTCTTGTCAGGACGTCCCTGGCCCAGCTCCCAGGTGCAGCATCTCCAAGGGATCTGTTAACATAGTTTGAAAATGACAGGTTTAACCAATTTCCCTCAGACCCCTCCCACCTTTCAGCCCTGCGCCTCCCTTCTGTTTAGCAAAGGATGCTGGGGCATCCTGGCCCTGTAGCACAAGCTGCTGCTTTCATTGCTGTGGCTGCAGACACACACCCTGCCCCTCTGGGGAATCAGCAGTTGGGAAGGAGGAGCAGTGCCCACGCTCAGTGTCACTCAGACCCTGGGGTACAGGAGAGAGGTCGCCCTCAGATTGCTGCTACTGCCTTGAAATGATAGATGTTGAAGGGTGGGTTTTGTAGCCATTTCAGGTAAAACTGAACCTGGAGCTTTGCTAGGATGCCAAAGGGACAGTGAAATGATGCAGGATGGTAGAAGACCCATTTCCCTTGTAAACATTGGTTTGAACACAGACCCACTGCTTATTTACACAATATTTTGGGCAAGTTACTTAGCTTCTCTGAGTCTCTTGTTGGATCTGTAAAAAGAGGAAATCCTGGTGCCTACTTTCTAAGACTGTCCAAAGGGTTAAATGAGATATTGTAAGTCCAAGTGCTTGGCGTAGCGCCTCGCCTATAATAGGTGCTCGGTGAATGTTCGTAACACCCGTCATCAGCATCACCGAATTCCTGGGCAAGTCAGAAATAAGCTCACCGCTTCTTCTTGTATGTTCTTGGTTAAGTCTGTAACCTCTCAGGACCTTAGTTCTCTTACCTGTAAATGGGAGGTGCTTCAGGAATTGCAAATTGTTGGGCCGCTGGACAAAATTCAGCATGCAAACCTATTTACCTAGATAGCATATCAAAAATTAAGAATTTCTGTCTAGAAACTTGAATTCTCCAGCTTCTTTTTAAAAACTGAACATCTGTCTTCACTTGTCCTCACTCGGTGGCAGTCTGCTGGCAGCTGCCTCTCCCCTTACATGGGCTTGCATACGCTTGTCCTTTTACCAGCCTCCTTCCTTCCATAGTGTTTCAGACCTGGCTAACCCCTCTTTACACATAGGCAGTTGGGCTGGCAAAGCCTAGATTAGAAGGCTTCGTGGCTCTACATTTAGCTTGTCCCATGATCCTGAATGTGTATCTTCACCTCTCCGGACTGCCGCATTGCCATCTATAACATGAGAGAGTGGAGCTTTCAGCCATGCCTTTCTTTGGGTGTTCTAGTCACTCCATAACCGCTTACTGAATCCTTCCTCTTTCCAGGAATTCTAACAGGCATTTGGGAGGATGCAGAGGTGAGTAAGAATGGGGTTGGCCCAGAGATAAAGAACGGCCACGCCTCCCCAAGTGTAGTCTGCAGAATGGCACCAGCTAACCCTGAGAGATGCACAGAAATGGAAGATAAGCATTTAGAAACTTCTATGGCAATTTGACCGCACCATTATACCACATACACGCTCAGTGGGTGTGTCTTACTGAATAGATATAGATCAGTTCACATGCTCTTGAACTTACACGGTGAATACACGGGGTACAAGCTGTACACTCATTACTGTTGCTGTTTAACAAACTGTCCCAACACCGAGTGGCTTAAAACAGTAGTCATTTATTTGCTCATAGATCTACAGTTTGAGCATGACTGGGCAGAGCAGCTCATCTCTGATCCACACCATCCCTGCTGGGGTGCCTCTGCAGGGCGGCCGGAGGGCCCGCCTCCTACGTGGCTCACTCACCGGTCTGGCAGCTCCTTCCCATGTTGACCTCTCTACAGGAAGAGGGAGTTGTTTCTTCACCTCACCGTGCCTGGCTTCCACGAGAGCCAGGCAGAAGCCCACAGAACTTTCATAGTCTAGTCTCAGGAGTCACACTGCATCTCTTCTGCCAGACTGTTGGTTGAGGCATTCACAAGGGCCTACCCAACTTCAGAGGGAGAAGACACAGATTCCACCTTTTAATGGGCTTGTGGAAAAAGGTTTTAGAAATATACATGGGTTGTAAGAGTTTGTTACAGCTAGCTTTGAAAATTATAATCTGCCACACTATACAGGGGTGCATTAGTTTTGTTTTGCAACAATTACCACACACTTAGTGGCTTAAAACAATACACATTTATTAGCTCGTAGTTTCACAGGTTGTGAGTCCAAGCCAACTTAATAGTTCAGGGTCTCACAGTGTGTCAGCCAGTCCAGGCTCTTCTCTGGAGGCTGTGAGGAAGAATCCACTTCCAGGCTTGTTCACGTTGTCAGCAGGTGGTTGTGGGATTGGGGTCCTTGTTTCCTCCCTGGTTGTCAGCCAGGAGTTGCTCTCTTCTCCTAGAGGCCACCCACACGTGGTCCCTCAGGCTTCAAAGCCATCGATGCCCCATCATATTCTTTTCACTCTTTGCATCCTTCTGACTTGTTATACTGCCAGATGGGGGAAACGCTCCGCTTTATTGTGTGATTAGATTATGTCAACCTGGATAGTTTGGCCTGTGTACCACAGTGTAATCAGAGAAGAGACCTCTCATCGTATTCACAGCTTCCACCTACACTCATGCGGAGAGGAGTGTAACAGGATGAGGATCATTGGAAGTCATTCTTAGACTCCTGTCGACCACAGATGGCTTGGTTCCCAATGAATTGGAAATTAAAACAAAGTGGTTCTTCATCACAGAGAGTTTGACAGCACTGGTTTAGAATCCAGTGGAAAGGAGTGACACATATACAAATGGTTATAATTGGAGACCTTCAGGGCTAACTTCGGAAAAGAGAGGGGTAGAGAGAGTGCACTGAGAGGTTCGTGGGGGGAAGATGATTGTTTAAGTGGAAGGGAATAGAATTAGGATATCGTATTTGAGGATCTGGTATTTGAATTGAGCTTGAGAACACAGGTGTGATTTGGATCCTTTAAAAAATGAGACAGGAGGACAGGATTCCTACAGTTTTGTTTCTATTTTGGCACCTTTGGATGTAAACAGAACTGAAGTCTCTCAAAGGTCATTTATCGCTTCTCTATTACCACCAAAAAAAAAAAAAAAATAGAAACCTACCCAGGCTCAGGTAGTGACTTCGAACAACAACCATATATTATCCCTTATGGTCCACAGATCACTTGGGTGTCATCTCTGGTCTTGGCTGTGTTGTCTCATGCGACTCTGGTTAGCTGTGGGCGGGCTGGGCAGCTCTGCTGGCCTTGGCCAGGCTTGCGTATCTTTGGGGGTTGGCTCTCTGTCCAAGCTGACCTCAGTTCTTCTCCATGTGTGTCATCTTCCGCTCGCCCCTCACATCCCTCTAGCATACTAGCCTGGGCTTCCCTTCGAGGAGGCAGAAGAACAAAACGCAGGCTGGAAAGAGTGCAAGTCTCTTGAGGCTTAGGCTCACGACTGACACGCTGTCCCTTCTGCCTTATTCTTCTGGCCAAAGCAAGTCACGAAGCCTGCCCTGATTCAGAAGGTGAGACAATAGATGCCACCTGCTGATGAGAGGAGCCTCAGGATCCCACTGCAGAGAACATGGACACAGAGAGGGTTGGAGGATCTGGGCCACTTCTTCAGTCTACCACAGTCATCTTGAGAAATCTTCCTGAATTCTCTAGAGGAAAAATAAGAGCTTCTGTTCCAACTTCAAGGGCATTGTTTCTCAAGCCAATCAAGGGGTTTTGGAGAAATTTCCATATGAGAAACCATTCCAAAAATGTAAAGTGATCCATTAACCAGAGTTCTAAGAATCCAGGCTTTTAAAATAGTCTGTACTCCTCTGTGTGAGGGACATTCCTGGGTAACCTTATCACCTTTGCTTTTGTGGCGTCTTCCCCAGCCTGCATTGTGCCCATCCTTCAGTGCCCATTCCCAGTGCCCTCTGCAGAACTGTTTCCAGAGCAATTATTCTGGAATAACTCATGGTTCTTCTTCCATGTCCCAGTAGCAATTTTTAGAACGAAATGGTGTCGGGCCGCCTGGGTGGTTCAGTCGGTTATGCCATCTGACTTTAGCTCAGGTCGTGATCCCAGGTCCCAGGATTGAGCCCCAAATTGGGCTCCCTGCTCAGCCGAGAGTCTGTGCCTTTCTCTCTCCCTCTGCTTCTTCTCTGATCATGTCCTCTCTATCAAATTTTTTAAAAATCTAGAATGAAATGATCTTAAATCTGGCTACACTGTAGATTGAAACTGGGTCTTTTATGATAGTCCTGGAAGCACGTAGCTCTGGACCAACAGATAGTAGTTACACAATTAATGTTTATCAGATGAGATGAATGGATGGGTGAGTAGACACGGATGTCATAGGCTTCAGCAGGTGACTAAAGCTTTCCTTCTGAAAATCTTAGATGATCATAAACTTTATTTCCCTCCTTCCACATCAGTATGTCAACTTGAAATCTTTGTGTCATTGTTCCATGTCTACATGCTTCAAAGTAAAAGCAAAAAAAACTGACTGCACATTGCAGAGGGAGGAATCATGTTGTGCTCTTCCTCATAAACCCCGTCATTAGCATAGCATTTCAAAACAGGGTCCCTGAGTTCCTCAGGGTGTTAATCATTTGCAAGCAGGCGGGGAGGGGAGGGGGACTTCCTGTCAAATAAATTTGTGAAATGCTGGATTAAACAAAAGTTAGGCAGCTTTCTTTCCTGTGAGACTTTACAGAGCCTAAATGTGTTAACATCGACTGTGAATTTCCAAGAGAGTTATTAGAATATGTAATGGTTGAAAATTGGGAGAATTTGCTTCTTGGGGGCATGGGGGAGAATGAGGAAGGTATTTCTTTTTAATGTGGGAAAAGATACATCATATAATATTTATCATTTTAACCATTTGTAACCATTAAAGACATCACAGAGTTGTGTAACCATTAACACTATACTCCAAACTTTTTCATCATCCCCAACAATAATGACTCCCTCTAAGCACTATTTGCCCTCTTCCCCTGGTAAGCTCTGTTCTACTTTCTGTCTCTATGGATTTGCCTATTCTAAGTGCCTCGTTTAGGTGGAATTATGTAATGTGTATCTTGTGTCTGGCTTATTTCATTAAGCATTATACTTTCAAGATCCATACACATTGTGACGTGTATCAAAATTTCATTCCTTTTGATGGCTGAATAATATTCCATTGTGTGTATGTGCTGTGTTTTGTTTATCCCTTTACCTGTTGAAGGACACCTGAGTCGTTTCCACTTTTTGGGCTTGTGTATAATGCTGCAATGGACATTGGCATAAAAATACCTATGTGAGTCCCTGCCTTTAGTTTTTTGGGATATGTACCTAGGGGGTTATTGCTGGGTCATCTGGATACTTTGAGAAACCACCAAACTGCTTTCCACAGTGGCTGCATTATTTTACATTCTCTCTAGCAGTGTACAAGGGTTCCAGTTTTTCCACATCCTTGCCAACATTTGTAATCTTTGATTTTTTTTAAAGATCTTATTTATTTATTTATTTGACAGACAGAGATCACAAGCAGGCAGAGAGGCAGGCAGAGAGAGAGGAGGAAGCAGGCTCCCTGCTGAGCAGAGAGCCCGATGCGGGGCTCGATCCCAGGACCCCAAGATCATGGCCTGAGCTGAAGGCAGAGGCTTTAACCCACTGAGCTACCCAGGCGCCCCAGTAATCTTCCATTTTTAAAAATACTGCTATCCTAGTTGGTGTGAGGTGGCATCTCATGGTGGTTTTGATTTACATTTCCCTAATGACTAATGATGTTGAGCTGTAACATGCTCTATGAATTCTGAATATAAGTCCTTCATTAAATGTGTTCTGTAAATAAATCTTCTCAGTCCATGCCTTGCCCTTTGAAGAACGAAGGCTTTTAAATTGTAATGAATTCCAATTTATCCATGTTTTATGCTGTCTGTGTCCTACTGAAGAAATTATTGTCTAAACCTAGATTACTGATGTTCACTCACATATTTCCTTGTACAAATTTTATAATTTTGGCTCTTACATTTAAGTAGGTGGTTCATTTTGAGTTAATTTTTGTGTATGGTGTGAGGTAAGGATTGAGGTTTATATTTAGGCAAATGGATATCTTGTGATTCCAACACCATTTGTTGAAAAAATCATCTTTTTCCATTGAATTTCCTTAGCACCTCTGGACAATTTATATCTGGACTCTCCATTTGCTCCCATCAATCACATGTCTTTCCTCACTCAAGTACCACACTCTCTTGGTCACTATAGCCCTAGAGGAGGTTTAGTAGATTTTAAGCACTCCAGCTTTGTTCCTCTTTTTCTAAATTGTTTTGACTAGTTTTCTATGTCCCTTGCATGTCAGTTTCTGCAAAGATTGCATTGAGTCTACAGATAGAGGATTGACATCTTAACAGTATCGAATCTGATTTGTAAATATGGTATATCTCTCCATTTATTTCTCCATTTATTTAAAGAGCTTTGATTTCTTCCATTAGTGCTTTGTAGTTTTCAGTGTGTAGGTCTTGCATGTTTTTGTTAAATTAATCCCTCAAGTATTTAATATTTTTGATGCCCTTGTAAATGCTACATTTTATTTCAATTTCCAATGATTCATTGATGGTATTTAGCAATATGGTTGATTTTCATTTGTCAACCTCGTATCCTGTGATATTGCTAAACTCACTAGTTCTACTCCCTTTTTTAGATTCCTTAAGCATTTTTTTACAGAATCATGTTGTAGATAATATTATTTTGACCTCCCTTCTATAGTCAAAGAATGGAGATCTAGAAAGACAAGGGACCTGCCTACCATCCCACTCTTCATAAATGTAGAGCCAGAAATCTGAAACCCAGGTTTTCTGAATCGTCCTTCAGGGTCTTCTGCATCACACCAAGTTATTTCTCAGGTTTTCAAGCTTTAAGAAAAGAAGGTCTGGGGGTTTGCAGTCCAGGACTGATGTGACAGCTCTGCTCCCTAAAGTCCTCAGGAATCTAGGGTTCCTTCCCACCAAAATCCTCACAATCTCTAGAGTGTGGACCTCTATCTCAGGATCCGGCCTGGAGGCACTTGCATTCTAGGCAGCAAGATAGAAGGAATCAGTTTCTTCCAGTGGGTTCCATGGATTGCCACTCACTTCTCATCAGATAGGACCTAGTCAAGCCACAGCTGGCTGCTAGGATGTCTGGGAAATAAAACCTTTATTTATTCTGAGAAGTCCTTTTCCAGCTAAAATTCCCATTACTGCGGTAGAAGAAGAGAACAGCTCCTGGGAAACATACAACAATTTATGCACGAACCTGAATGTTAGGGATCCAGAGAGGAAAGAGTTGGAACATGAAGAAGGTAGAAGAGTTCGGTGTGTTGTGTCTTTCAGAAATTGTTTTAGGATCTAGGTAAGTAGCTCTCTTTAGTTTTGTAGCCCATTAAGTTGCCCTGAAGCCTTTTAGTCAGAGGATAAAGTTAATTCCCAGAACCCCTTTATGGTATTAAATCCTTGTGACTATATTAGACATGTCTAATCATGGATGACCTTCCTTCTCTGGAAAAGATAAAAGATGTCTTCGCTCATTCATTCAACAAAAATTGCTATCTCCTACCATCACGGAGTACACAGTTTGGGGAGAGGCAGACAATAATGAAATAATCACTCAAATGAATGTGAAATCACAAAGGAGTGGTAAGGATGCTATCAGGGCACACTTAGAGATTATGGTCTAGTCAGGGGAGGTCAGGGAAGGCCTACCTAACAGTTGGGATTTGTTTCTACAGGGACTACTTACTTTCACAGCAAAGTCGTGTGTTCTAACAACACCGTCCTATGTGCTGTTGTGGCCACACCTTACGTGTCCTGCCTGGGCCACTGTATATCTAAGAGATGAGTGTGGAAGAACAAGAATGGCAGAATGAGAGTAAGGGAGGGGGCGGAGAGGTGGTGGGGATGCTGCTCAAGGAGGTTCAGAGCTCTATGTGGCTCCCACCTCAAGAGAAATGGAGAAGAGTTTAGAGGTCCCAAGATGGCAGATGGACAGGGCCAGGATCATAGTCCAGTCAGAGACTTTCCTTGTGAGCCAAGAAGGAGCCCAGGGAGCTGAGTACCAGAAGGAATTTTCTAATAACTGTGCCATCTATATTGTATGGAGTCTCTCCCCTCGGTGCCCAAGTCAATCTCAGGGACCATGCATGTGCTGCAGCAAAGGGATACTGGTCCCAGTGAACCACCACAGGAGACAGCACCTCAGCTCCTATTCAGCATCTAGATTCTGTGACTTCGGGACATGACACATGGGAAGGCCCGGGCAGTTGTAGGTGAGGGGAAGGCAGCACCAGAAGAGGGGACGGCCTTAGTCACCATCTGCTTTTCCCCACTTTCCCCTCCCCACTGCCTTGGGGGACCTTAGCAAATGGTCAGTAGTCAGCCAGCCTGAATGAAGATCTAAGATTGTGGAAATCAACCAGTGGATCACAGCCTAGCCAGTGTACTTGGGAATTCATTCTTCCAGGTCGAGGCAAGCATGGCAGAGAGGTCCTATCCTTTGGCCGTCATTGGCTTACTGTGAAGGGCCACTTGGAGCACAGTACTGAGAGAATTCTCAGAGTTTGGGGTCTCCAAGGAAGAGCATTAGGATAGGCTGGTGATAACTCCCTTCTTCCTGATGTGATTGTAGTGAAAAAATAAGATTTTATATATATATATATATATATATATATGTATGTATATACATATATATACTTATATATAAATATTTATATATAATATATATAAAAATGCTTTGTAGCTTGCAAAGTACTATGCAAATAATAACTAATCATGATAGCTATGATTTTTAGTGCTTCCTAAATACCAAACACCACTAAGATCTTTACTGGCTATATCTCATTTAATCCTTAATAACCTTTATGCCAGATACTATTAATATCCGCCATCATACCTGAGGAACCAAGGCTTGGGAAAACAACGTAACTTGCCTCAGGTCGCACAGCTAGCAAGCAAAGTAGAACTCTGACTCAAGCCTAGGTGTTTCTGACTCCAAAGCAGGTACCCTTATGCACTTTGTTTGTAATTATTACCACTACTAGAGCAACTATAACCTTGCTTGGTGTTCCAGTTCTAATTCTCCAGATAGGAGACCAGTAGGATGTGTCTGCAGATTTTTCAATCCCCGAGAACTTGGAACTTGCCTCGTCTTCTGCTTGCTGGTTTTGCCTGCTGTCCTCTTTATGTATCCACACTTGTTCTATAGAGCCGTGTAATGACCCTCTCTTGTGCTCGATCTGCCAAGCCTCTGGGAACACTTTTTGGAGACTTTCCTGTGGTTGATCACTTACCAGCTGGACTGAGATTTTCAAGACCCCTTGTGAATAAAGCGCAGAAGCATGGTTCACTCCAGCGGGTTTTTCCTTCCTGAAAACTGACCGTGTTCCAAGATGTGGGCAGGTGTGTGTGTGTGTGTGTGTGTGTGTGTGTGTGTGTGTGTGTGTGTCAGGAACCATTAGTTGTGATGATTACACTCGTGGGGTGGTTGGCAGTTTATAAAACACTTTTGTATTGATTTTCACTCCAGGCCTCAGTTTTGTCATCTTCAAAGTGGCTATAATGACAATAATAACATAGTAAAGTCTCATCTTATGAAAGGGTTAGGTTATAATAAACTCACCACTGTAGGGGGAAATAAGATAAAATCAGAATCACCCTTGACAATTGTCCATGAAATATAATGACAAACCATCTCTCAAAGTTCAGTTTAGGCAGTTTTTTCTCTGGTATTAAAACCGATGACAATTTCTTTGGTTGAAGGCATCACAGTGCCTTCCGAGGTAGTGAAAATACTTACCTTCCGAGAGAAAGTTCACTTAGCACCAAAGTGCTCACATTGCCGAGGCTGGGAATACCAAGGCCTCTAGGGACACCTTCCGTGGCAGACGCTTGCCGAGCATGGGGATAGGAGGATCGCCGGCCTCCCCAGTTACCGTTTGCTTCTTTTTTTTTGACCACATGTCATTTAATTCCTGAAGGCTAATAGACCTATGATACAATTCTCATTAGTTCTGATTTCCTGACTGGTTGTCTGTGAACAAGGGCTCAGACTTGGAAGTAATGTGATGAAACAAACAGCAGGTTAGGCGGGGGAAGGTCTGGGCTGAGGTCCCAGGTCAGCCCTACCTGCATCCACAGGACTTTGGGCTTATGGACCTTAAAGATAGTGTCAAGTGTCAACGTTCTCAGGCTGCATTTCTTGACTACAGACCTATAGAACTCTCGTTATTCTATTTAAAAAAAAATCTGTATGCATCCATCCCCACTTCTATCTTCCTTGTCCATGCCAGCATCATCTCTGCCTATACATATACATTGTGATAGCATCTTCCCTTTAGTTCCATCCTTCTTGGTCTCCTAATTCCTTCTCCACTTGGCTGCAAGAGAACTTTCCAAATGCAGCCTGATCCTGCTACCTCCTTAATACTTGGATAGACAAAGTCCTTATACCCTCCCACTTCTCATCCCCACTAGGCTTCCCCTTCTCTTCTGTGCACCACACACACTGCTTTTCTTTCAGTCCTGCCTGTGTTTCATATTTGCCTCGCCTCAGGGCCTTTGCACAGCCTTGCTTTTCCCTCTGTCTGGAATGTTCTTCTCTCTCTGTTGAATTAACTCCTAATTACACTCCTTGTCTTTCTTCAAGGACACCTCTCCTGACCTTGCTGACTGGATCAGATTCTCCTGATCTAATCTGAAAGAAAGGGGCTCTCTTTGCGCCATGTACTTTTCTTTTATGCACATGCCACTGTCGCTCTTTTAATTTATTTGTGGTTCTGGAATCAAGTGTGTACTCCCCGCTGCCACACACAGTACTGTAAGCTCTACGAGAGCAGGGACCTTGTCTGTCTAGCTCACCGATATCCTGGACACCTAGCACAGAGCCTAGCATGTGGTTGTACCCATTAAACATTTAAGTGGATAGACGAATGGGCAGACAGACAGATGGATGGTTGGGTGGATGGATGGGTGAGAGACTGAAGTGAACATTATCAAACCACTGACCAGAGTATCATTCCCTCCCACATACACCCCCAGTGATAAAACACAGGAACTTCCTCTGAAGAAAATGGTACAAATTGGTATCATTCTTTTAGAATGCAAGAGAGAAGTTACTAAAGATTCCGTTTGCCCTTTAGATAATAGACATTACAAAATATCTTGGCTATTTTTCTCTTTGCTGTTGAAAAATCCTCTTAATGAGCTTTCACACCTTAAGTAGCAAATGACCTTTTCTAGTGCCATCTATTCAAAACAAAGGGTGAATTGGACAGGTGGTATGGTTCTGCCCTTGGAAGTACAGGATCAGCCTTTTAAAAAAGTGGTTCCTGTCTGTAAATGACCTTGGACACTTCGGAAGTGGAGCCCCTTCTAGATTTCAGATTTTAACATCCTGGTGTTGAGACCACAGAGTGAGTTAGAGAGAAGAAGATGGACATGCCCAGTTGATGGGTAGAGGAGCCAACTCGAGGAACCTGGGCTCAGCAAACTTGGGGAGTCTTGTGGTTGCTGGGTTGTAGCGTCTCCATCCCCCCATAAACAGTGCCCTTTAGGTTTGATTGTTTTCTCGTACAGCTTGGTAATGGTGGTGGTGAACGGTAGGTCTCAGAACAACCACCCTATCCACTGGGGTTGGGGTTCGGTTAGCCCCATTTAAGTCTGACCTGTGGGAAGTCAGAATGAGAGTGGTTCTCAGCCCACAAAGAGGGAACATTTCCTCTGAATGAAAACAAAATCTTCTTTCTTCTGCCATCTCTCTCAGAGAGAGGAGGATTCTGAGATTGACTGCAAGTGGATGAGTAGCAGCAGTATATTCCTGGAGTGCTGCTACTCCAGCCTGTTCCTTGCTCGGAGACCTTCTGTGGCTCCCACCTGCTGAAGA
Source organism: Enhydra lutris kenyoni (assembly GCF_002288905.1). Classification (NCBI taxonomy): domain Eukaryota; kingdom Metazoa; phylum Chordata; class Mammalia; order Carnivora; family Mustelidae; genus Enhydra; species Enhydra lutris. The sequence continues at coordinate 33,199,950 of NW_019154089.1, read as the reverse complement.
GCTCCAGTATAAGGTCCTCAGATTCTGGTCCAGACTTCCTGGCCTCATGGCTTGTGACTGTCTCACTTCTTTTTTAAAGATGTATTTATTTTGGAGAGAGAGAGAAGGAGAGAGAGCACACACGTAAATGGGGGGAGAGGCAGAGGGAGAGAAAGAGAGAGAGCAGAGACTCCCCGCCTATTGCGGAGCCTGACGCGGGGGCTTGATCTCACTACCCTAAGATCATGAACTGAGCTGAAATCAAGAGTTGGACACTGCACCTCCTGAACCACTTGGACACCCCTCATGACTCTTTTGCAACCCACTCACTCCAGCTCAATCAGGCTCCTTGCCATTAAGTAAATCTGTCCATTATTTCATGATGTCCATTTCTTTACACATGCTTTTTCCTCCAGCTAGATTCTGACCCCCCATTGCTACCCATGAAAATCCTATCCTTTCTTTTCAGGCAGCTCTCAAAGACTCTGCTTCTGTAGAAATCCTTCCCTGATTGCCCTAGGCAGAATTTAATCTTTGTCTCTTGTAAATATCTGGAATTTATCCACACAACTTTCGGGACCCTTATGTTGGTATTGTGTTTCATTTTGTTTTTTTGTTTTTCTCTTTCTTATGTACTTGTCTCATAGCCTGAGAAGGGAACCCAGGGACTGTCTTATTTATCTTTGTCTCCCCCACAGGTCTTTGGACATAGTAGGTCCTCAATTTATCAACAAAGTCATCCTTATTTATTAGATGAATGAATATATAAAGATAATCCAGCTTATGTCCTCAAAACTGATAAAGGAAGTACCTTTATCCAATTGTCCAAACTCTCTCGCTTTAAGTAACTTTATGCTTTCAGCTAAATGAAGCTGTACCTGGCTGTCTTTGAAATATAACCTTGCAGGCAACCTTGAAGAGAATGCTTTGCTGTATGTGTGTATGTAGGTATGTGTGTGTATGCCTGTGAAGGTTATTAGAATAATCTCCTTAGCTGATAGACAGAACTTTGGAATTATATAAAGTCATCTAAACCTCACAGCAAAATCATTCTAGCGCCTTTGTAGGGTTAGTTGTAAGGGGGGTTAGGGGGGAGAAGCCATGCTAAAATTTGCAGCAGAATCTGGTCCGTAATATGTCCTGGGACCCTAGGTGAAGCAGATGACCTGCTGGGCGTAACTTCCAGCATCGCAGTTTCAGAGCGGATAGCCCTTTTCCCGTATTTTGAAGACACTGGCTGGCTCAGCTGGAGGTGCTGGGTTCCTCTGAGCAGGAGTCACCGCGTCTGCCATACTGGGCTTTGAGCATGTCCTCTGACAGCTCTTTCTCCTTGGGCAGAGTACCGTTGGCTTGCTTCACCACCTTCCTTTCTTCCCTCCAAAGGGTGCCGGGCACACTAAATAGTGATTAAACAAAAGATGAAAATTCCATTTGTGTGTGTGAGCGTGTGGCTCTTTGAACACTAACCGGTTCTTCCTGTGGAATGTTAAGTAAAAGCTCGCAGACACCAGGAGCCGTTATATGGAGCAGCCAGTCAAAATCCATTTCCAGTTTATAGTTTAATGGGATTTCCACGTGGACTCTGCCAGCCTCCTCCAAAGACTCTCCCTCGCCTCTCTGGCCCTGCCCTCCCAACCCTTTTGCTTCCTGTAGCAACAGGACCCCTGGAAACCAAGAGCAGATAATCACAGCTTTTACAGACGGAGATTTGAGCCTACAGTATTAAAGAAACTTATAGCTACCTCTGGACTGAAAAATCCAGACGTGCTTTCTTGCACACTATTAAGTTATTATCATTGCATAGGAATTGCTGTCTTTTGAGAAGTGTCGTCCGTGCCTTTCTTGTGGCTGAAGGTCTTGTGATGTTTCTGTCGCAGAATGCCACTGTTACATAGGAACTTTTTCTTGTCTGAAGAATTTCCACATGGGCACATGCCCTTCTGTCAGTGAGGAAACTCTCTACATCCTGTTACCAGCGATGGCCAGTTGAATCGACTCAGGTGTTAGGTTGCCTCTGAAGGGCTTACGGTTTTATTATTTGATTCCCATCCGTCTTCTGTTCCCCCAGACGTGCCCATCGCAAGCACCAGATCATTTAGCACTCTAAAAATAATGTACTAATAGGCCCCCTTTACTGAGAAGGCCTAACTTCGTGCCAGACACTGAGCCAGATGCTTTGTGTTGATTAGCTCCGTTCACTCCCAGCAACCCATGGGTTATGGTTATTCTGTCAGTTTTCCATATCTCTCAGTCAAGGAAATTGGGGTGCACCTGCCCTGAAAATGAAACCTAGGTTTTTTTCAACTCTGAAACCAGAATGCTCTGAGTCATTAAACTAAAGTGCCTGCCCCATTGATGAGCCGCCATTCACTCATTCAGCTGACATTTACTGAGGGCCTAACATGGGCCAGGTATTGGCCTAGGAATACACAGTGATGAACCAAAACAAGAGAGGCCCCCCTGCCTTCAGAAGCTCACAGTCTATCCCAGGGAGAGAACAGCCAGATCTGGTTTGATCTTTGGGGCTGGCAAGCTATGGGATTTGGGGCAAATCTATTCTATTCTCTTAACTTCAGATTTCATATCTGTAAATCGAGGCAGCTGGATTTAGACAAATGGTTTTTCCAGCGTTACTGTGAATCAGAATTGCTTGGGGAATGTGTTTAAAAACACAACTTGGCCTCTCACCCCCCAGATACTTTGATTTAGTAAGTTCAGGGTGGCACCAGGAAATTACATCTATAATGAGGGCCCAGGTCTCCCAAAAACCACCCTTTGAGAGAGAGTGATCTGGCTGTAAACCCCATTAACACTTAAACAGGATCTATTTCTTGTCAGGCCTGTATCTCCATTGCCTAGCACAGTGTCTGGCACGGGGTAGGTCTTGATAAACATTTGGCAATAGTTTGGATGGTCCATCTATGGGATTTCCGTGGATGGACCTCAGAGAGTCCTGAACCACCTGAAACAGACCAGTTTTTGTTAACGTTTGTGGGTAGGGTTCAAAGGGTCCTTCAGGCACTGAAAGCTCTGTGATTTTAGCATTGAAATCTAAATTTTCTGCTACCAAATGCTCAGACCTATTAATTGGAAAGCTTTTTCATCCATGTAACAAAATCTGAATTCTTTATCAAGGTGATTTGATGAGATGTCAGTTTATAGTAGATTCTTAAAATCTTAAAGAAGTTGATGACCAGTTTTCATGTGTAGCTTCTGGAAGTCCTCAGGATACATTCTATTTTTGTGATTTTTCTCACTTCCTTTGCAAGTACCTATTGGGTAGGTAGTGCTGTCTCCATTTTCCAGGTGGGAAAATTGGGGCACTCATGACTCCTGTATATTATCCAAGGTCTCTCCACCCTGCAAGGGCTCTCTTCACTGAAAATGAGGCTGGGAATCAAAGAACATGGCTCCTATCTTCTTGACTGCTTATGTGGCCTTGATTGGGTAGGTTGTCGTCTTTGGACCTCAGCTTCCCCATCTGTAAGATGGGAGAGGAGTGGACTAATTGATTCTGAGCAGCTGCTTAGCTTGGATATTTGAGGTTCCTCTATAACTACGTGCTTAGACATGCAGAGCTCCCTGTGTCTGCAGGCTCTGATATCCTATTAGTTTAGGGAGATGGAATGGTTATCGAGACCACCTAAACAACATAAATCTTCTGTGTAGAACATTCCAGAGGGTCAGACATCATGAAAGCAAAAGCAGTGCAGGTGGTAGAAGCTGAGGGTGTGAATCTTCCAGAATTTTGGAACCTTTATTCTCTACCCTGTCAGTTCAGCAATTCACTGTTCATCCTGAGAAGATTCATGGAGTCTCCTTCCATGAGGTCACAACGGTGAGATTCAGTCCCGTGCCCCATTCCCAGTATCAAGGGAAGACTTTCACGAGCAGATGGAGGAAACAGAGCCCTTCATGGAATTGTGTAGACTCTTGAAATTGTCCTTTGAGGGTTACCTTAGCCTTAACAATAGGAAATATCCTTTTCCCCCCACACTGGCAATTTAAAAAACAAAGCAAAACAAAATAAAACCTCAAAAACCACCAGCTTGTTTTTGCCAGCGATCATAACTAACTTTTTTTGTGACTTTTGATGCTACATATCTGTTCAACTTAGATACTGGAGCCCAGGTTTGGTCTGACCAGCACCCAAGCAGGCAGGATTATGGCCTTCTTCATTCTAGACCAGTAGTTCTCAAACCTGAGGGTGCATCAGAATCTCTTGGAGGTCTTGTTAAAACACAGATCGTAGGGCCTCATCTTGCATATTAAAACATCCAAGAGTTTCTGCCTCATCAGGACTGGGGCAGGGCCCAGGAATTAACGTTTCTCCCTTCCTTCCTTCCTTCCTTCCTTCCTTCCTTCCTTCCTTCCTTCCTTCCTTCCTTCCTTTTTCTTTCTTTCTCCTTTTTTTTTTTTAAAGATTGTATTTATTTATTTATTTGAGAGAAGGCGAGCACATGAGTGGAGAGAGGGTGAAGCAGACCCTGTGGCCAGGGAGCCTGAGCACGTGGCCCAATCCCAGGAAGCAGGGATGAACATTTCTAATGTCCCAGGTGGGGCAGTGCTGCTCACACTTTGGGAATCTCTTTGTATAGGCTCCTTCCATTAAGGTAGCCTCAACTTGCCGATCTTCTTCATCCCACTAGTGACCTTAGCAGTCAACTGAAGTTCCCAGTTTTTGCATAGCAGAAGAGGGAAAAGGAATTGGGAGGGAGGGCTGGAGAAAAGATTGCTAACCAGGCGTTCACCAATCCCTCTTGACCTCTTAGCAATGAAGGGTTTTACCTTGTACAGGTCCCTGACCCACCCCAAGACTCAGCTGCTCTGTGTGTGAAATGGGAAAGTGGCCCTGGTCAGTTTCCAAGTAGCTTTATTCACTTGTTTGGAGATTTGATTGTCCATTTGTTTTTAGCAGGCGCTTTCTAAAATGAAATCCACATGGAACCGGTTCAGAAAACAGACAGATGCTTGCTGGTCTGGTTGAAAGGGGATCGACCTCCCACTCTCAGCACCCCTCCTCCCAAGACAGTGCTAAGCGTAGAAACGTAGAAACGTAGCTGAGCGCAGTTGAAATTTGCTGAAGAAACTTCCAGCTCAACTTCTGTGATTTCTGAGAACCCTGAAAACTGTTCGTGGGCACGTGGGCTTTGTTTTCACAGTTTTCTTTCCCTCTTTGACCACATCTGGCATGCTAACTTTCCAAATCTTCTCCTTACAGCTCAGAGAGGTCTATAGGAGAGGGAGCACAAAGGATTGTTATTATCATTAGAGCTGATGTAAGGATATTGAGCCGTTGTGGAAAATCTGCTAACACAAGGATCAGCCAGAGACTTAATAAACAGGCTTGGGGATGATTTTATTCTGGTGGCTTCTTGTTAGTGCTAATGTTGCAGCATGCCACATGCTCAGGGCCTTTGTAGCTAATTACATAGGAAATAGGACCATTGGATCTCGTATGCCACAGTGGCAAGAACAAGTCTGCAAGATTTTTAATGGGCAAGGTGATGTGGAAAGCCATTCTCATTTATGTGAACACAGGAAGATCCTTAAACAGCCCTGCACTGCGGTGTTACCTGGGGAAGGCTCTAACTGAGCCACCGGGCCAAGTCTTTAGCCTTGACTGTTGGCATGGGGAAGCATCTGGCACCTTCTAATGACCCCACATACTGGAATGCAACTCCTTTATTTTTTTTATTTTTTTTTTTTTTAAAGATTTTATTTATTTATTTGACAGAGAGAAATCACAAGTAGGCAGAGAGGCAGGCAGAGAGAGAGGAGGAAGCAGGCTCCCTGCCGAGCAGAAAGCCCGATGCGGGGCTTGAACCCAGGACCTGGGATCATGACCTGAGCCGAAGGCAGCGGCCCAACCCACTGAGCCACCCAGGCGCCCTGGAATGCAACTCCTTTAATTAGGAAACTGCTTCTAATAGGCCCACCAGGATGGACTTACCTCCCAGACACAATAAATGCCTGCAGAGCCGGGCCCCTAGGGGCCACTCTCTTGTGACTGCTGTATATATTCCCATTTTCTTTCAGCCCTCCAATTGCTTGTTCATACATTCCGCACACAATGGCCAAACGTTCATGCTGTTTGGGACTGGGCCGTTGGGACTGTAGAAGTGACCAAGACCCGACTTCTGCTCTGAGTGCAGAGCTCCTCAGGCCCAGCCCAGCTCTGCCACCCTCTGCTGCCCCTGGAAGTCTTTGCCCTGCCTCTCATTTCTGCTTACCTGAAGCTTAGCCCAAACACCCTCAATTCTGCAATATTTTCCCCTGTTCTCCGTAGTGGAAGTCAATTCCTCCTATAGCCCTTTCTCCAGGCCTCTGATTTGAGGTTCACTTAACCTGCCCTGTCCAGTATATGGCCATGAGTCACCTGGAAGGGTCTGAATTGAGATGAACACAAGTGTAAAATACACACTGGATTTCAAAGGCTTAGATGATGCCTGGGTGGCTCAGGTTCATGATCCCAGGGTCCGGGGTTCAAGCCGCACATCAGGCTTCCTGCTCAGAGGCCAGCCTGCTTCTGCCTCTCCCTCTCCCTGCCACTCCCCCTGCTCGTGCTCTCTCTCTCTCTCTCTCTCCCCCCCCCCCACTTCCCTCTAACAAAAAAATTAAAAAAATCTTAAAAAAAAAAAAAAGGATTTCAAAAGCTTAGTATAAAAAAAAAACAATAAAATATCTCAGGGATTTTTTACACTGTGTGTTGAAACGATAATACTTTAGATAGACTATATTGTAAATATATTATCAAAACTGATTCATCTGTTTTTTATTTTTAATTTTTTTTAGTGTGAATACTAGAAAATTTAAAGTTACACATGTGGCTCGCATTTGTGGCTCGCATATTTCTGTTGGACAGAGCTACACTTGTGCTTTCTCCCTTGGGGAAAAGGACTGTCTGTCCATCTGTTTTCTCTCCTGCTGCTTTCGGAGTTCCAGGAGGCTGGACACCGTGTACCTGTCATCCTCCTGACCTTTGCCCACCTGACTGGCATACGGCAGCACTAACAAAGGCAGATCGAGGGGATTCATAAGTGAGCAGTTGATGACAGATCGTCAATCAGTACCAAAAGCTCCCATAGAGAGTGCGATTTCTGGGTCTCTGTTACTGAATTTATTTCTGCTTTCCTTCTTTTTCACTGTTTTTATCTTTTTTTTAAGGGCTCCCACAATCAGCAGAAGAAGATATTTTTCGTGGGAGATGGGCAGAAGCTGAAGGATTGGCATGACAAAGAAGCCATCAGAAGGGACGCCCAGCGCGTAGGTATGGAGAGCAGTATCGTGCATTGGCGGGTCCTGTGAAGGGCAGGTGCACATGTTTAGCAGGCGTGTCTGGACCTCCTGTTCACTCCCTCTCCATTTGCCGCCATCCCTTCCCCTGCTTCCTGGAAAGGCTCCCTCTTCACCTGTTAGCTGATCCCGTTCTCCACTCACATCACCAGATCCACTGCCTTCAGGAATTGTCCCCACCACCTTTACTGGGTGACAGATGATGTCCCCCTACCCCTTATGAGATAATTTACCACTAAAATGAGGAGCAGTCATGATAAGAGCCAACATTTATTAAATACCTGCAGTGAGCGAGGCCCGGGCTCCACACTTGGCACATTTTCTCAGGGAAACCCCGAGTCACCCTTTGTGGCCCATTTGACGAGAAGGGACCTGAAGCTCAGAGATGCGGGGTAATCTGCCTGCAGTCACGCAGTGAGAAAGAGGCAGGTTTGGGACTCGAACCCAGGTCTGGACGTAGCCACAAGGTTGAATGGATTTAGCAGGCTTCAGCTAAAGTTTTCTTTGGCTGATTAGTCTTTGGAGCAGTTCCTGTTACACTGGGAAGTTGGGAAGGGGAGGGCAAGGGGGGGTTTATAGAAATAATGTGGAAAGTCATCTCTAGAGAGCCTGGACTCGGAGTCAGGATGGCAGCTCTGGCACCACTGGCATCAGCTCTGGCAGCGCATGACCATCAGATAGATCCCATGTTCCTGGAGCCTCAGTTTCCCCATGTGTCAGCGGGGCTCACACTTCCTGCTCAGACAACCTCGGTGGTGTTGTCAAGGTGACACAAATAAAGTGATGGGTATGAAGCAACTTTATAATACTGGAAAGCACCGTAGAAATATAGGGATTGGTATTTTATTCATTTTTATCTTAGAAGAACCCACCACTATTGATTTTTTTTTTTTTTTTTAGATTACATTATGAAAAAAACCAGACTACAGCAGGCTCTAATTAGAGCTGATACAGTAACTGATGGTCAGGGAAATCTAAAAACACAATATGCATTTTTCTGTAGGGCAGTGATTGAAAATGAAAGTGGGGGTGGGTGCTGGTAAACTGAGAAAGGAAACATTTGAAACAAGGTGATTTTCTAGGCAGTTATCATATGAGAATTATTAGAACATGGGGCTAACTAGCAAGAAAAAGAGTAAGCAGTAGAGACATTTTTTTTTTTTGAAGATTTTATTTATTTATTTGACAGAGATCACAAGTAGGCAGAGAGTCAGGCAGAGAGAAAGGAGGAAGCAGGCTCCCTGCTGAGCAGAGAGCCCAGTGTGAGGCTCCATCCCAGGACCCTGGGATCTTGACCTGAGCCAAAGGCAGAGGCGTTAACCCACTGAGCCACCCAGTGGCTTATTCTTAGACATTATTAAGAATAATAATAACCAGCTTGTGTTGAGTGCTAACTCTGTGCCAGGCATCTTGCCCTGAGTTACGTCCTTAATTATCACATTGAACCTTCTTTTCCCCTTTCATCCAAAGGGCAAAGCCCAATCAGAGAAAGTCTTAACAGCACGTCCAGGGTAACAAAGCTGCGAGTAGCAGGTTTGGGCTTCAAGCTGCACTCTGCCAGACTCTAGGGCCTGAACTCTGAGTCACTCCCCTGTACTGCCTTCCTGAAACTTCCCTCTCTAAGCAGATGCTCCTGGCTGTCTTTTTTCTGCTGGCTGCATTTGTGTCCCTTGCAGAATCCGTCCTGGGCCCTAGCCAGCAGCGTCTTATCATGGAGCCTTTGGAGTTACAGATGGCAGCATCCCCTCTCTCATCTGGTTGGGTGGAGTAGGCACAGCCCTTGGCCCCACCTGTCAGCCTGCACCTTCCCATCAAGCTGATGTTGTCAACATTTACTTCGCAAAGTAAATAGGGTATTGCTCAGACTGCAAGCTCCAGAAGACGAGGTGATTTTTAACGAGCTGATGTTATGGCCATTTCTTCAAGACTCTATCCACTTGCAGATTACTGCACTGTTATTGCAGGGGTGGGTGTGGACTTTCCTACTCACTATCTGCACCCTGGGAACCCAGAGAATAATTTCCTGGAGCATCAGGAACTCTCCCCACTTGGATTGTACAGAGAAGGGACAGCTAGCACTTTACCCACCCAAATCCATGACTTTTCGGGCAATCGTGGCCTAGGCTAGGCAGATAGATCTTAATCGTTTGCTGACTTAAAAGATCAAAGCATCTTTTATCACTTGTAGCATTTTTTCTTTGCATATGAAGTTTGCCTCGCCGAGAGTAATCATAATATAGTTTATAAATTCTGCCATGTATGCACCCTCACTTTTGACTTTCTCAGTGGGGTGTTGGTACCAGATGGAGCAAAGCTGCTGTTCAGAGAGTTGGTGTGACTGGCCCAAGGTTGGTCAGCTCATATGAAGTAGATCTGGCCTGCTGTCCAGCTGATGGGATGCCATGGTCAGGGACATCTGGGGCCCCTGGCAGAGTAGGGTGAGTATGGACTTTGGAGCTCACAAACCTGCTCTTAAAACTTTCTTGAGTCCCAGTTTATCCATCCATAGGATGAAGCCTCACACGTCTGCCCTGACAGCTTGCTCTGGGGATGATGTGAGTACAGGTCTGTGAAGTGCGTGACAAGGGCGTGGCTGAAAAAATTATTTCCCTCCCCTCTGTAGACTCCCCCTGCAAAGTCTGGAGGTCCACTCTGTATCCATGTATAAAGTTTTATCTCTGTGGTTTAATCATATCTTTCATCCTTCTTCCCCCACTCTATTCAATTAGCAACATTGACTTTGCTCTTTGCTCCTAGGAAATGGAGAACAAGGGAGACCTTACCCCATGACCGACGCAGAGAGAGTGGATCAGGCGTACCGAGAAAATGGATTTAACATTTACGTGAGCGATAAAATCTCCCTGAATCGCTCTCTCCCTGATATTCGGCACCCAAAGTGAGTGTGACATCTCTCATCTTCTGGGATCTAGGGATTTTGCCTGTGGCTCTTGATGAGTATTAATTAAAGAAACAGGTACATGAAGCGGGCTGGAGGAAATTCCCTCCTTGGTACACAGGGCCATGGTGCAGAGGTTTATATGATCGGATTCCCCTAGATTTAGAGGTGGGGTGGCAGAGGGTTGAAAAAGAACCTGTCTCCTTCCCCTTCACTTTTCAAGCAGTGGAAACTTTCGGACCTCTGCATTTCCCCTCTGCTCTGGCCTATGGGCATGTGCAAACCTCACATTCAGACAATTGAAATGACAGTTTCATCCCTCATGCTCCCCACTTTCTGTGTGCTACTTTTTTTTTTTTCCTTTTCTTAAAAGAGGGCTGTGCGCCTGTATATCTATGTCCTTTTTTAATAAGCTGACTCAAATCACTTTGAGACTGGACACATTGTAGCAGGGATAAAGAGCGTAAGAGTGGCAGCCAACATTCCCTCAACAGTTATCATGCGTTGTTTGCAGCATCTGAGGTTCCTGTGAGGTAGGTCCTACAATGGTGCCCATTTTACAGCCGGGGAAACTGAGGCTTAAATGAGCATCCTTACTCATGGCCCCAGGGAGGCAAAGAAGCGGAACCAGGTCTCCAACTCAGCCAAAACCTATACTTGGGACCTTAAGCTGTCCTTCCTTCCTCGCCATTTTCAGGAGGCTTACTGTGGTGGTCATAGTGATTTCCTACTAGAGCAGGAGTTCTTAAAGTCGGTTTGCAGTAGAGTTGCCTGGATGGTTGTTAAGAGCCCGGGATACTGTGCCTCACCCCCATAGATCTCGATTTAATAGATCCGGGTTAGGGCCCAAGAACTTGCGTTATAAGTAAGCTCCCATGTGATGCTGGTGCAGTTTATCTTGGATCCACACTTTGGGAACCTCTGCAGGCTGAATTCAAAATGGCTGCTACAGGAAGACTAGTATCAGGTGGCACCGGAGCACACAGTGTTTTGCTCAGGGGTTTAGGAAGTAGAGCCCAGGAAAAGATAATATCAGCTAACACTTGGTTGGTGCTTATTGTATGCCAGGCTTGGTTCTCAGCCAGTGGTTCTCAAAGTGTGGCTCTCAGGCCAGCAAGGCCATGGGTACCTAGGAGCATATTAGACATGCACATTCTCTGTTTCCAGCCCAGATCTACTGCATCAAAAGCTCTTGAGAGGGACCCAGCAGTCAGTGTTTGAATAAGCCCTCCCGGTGATTTTGATGCAAAGCTTAAGTTTTAGAAGATGTTCTAGATACTTCAAGTGCTTTACCTCACTTAGCCAAACCTTCCAAAAACCCAATGAGGTACATACCTTTATTACCATCGTTTTACAGATAAGGAATCGAGGCATGAGAAGGTTAGATGATTTGCATAAGATGGCACAGTGAGTAAGTGGAATCAGAACTTGAATTTGGGGACTGTGACTTGACATCTATAACACGAGGTCTCTCCACCTAGAAGAACTCCATTGGTAGAAAGCAGGACAGGCACAGCTTGGAGGTACTACAGGTTCTACTCCAGAACACTGTGGTAAAGTGAATCAGACAAGTTCTTTGGTTACCCTGTGCACATAAAAGTTTACACTATGCTGTCATCAGTTAAGTGTGCAACAGCATTATGTCTAAAAAAAGTACGTACCTTAATTAAAAAAAACACATTATTGCTAAAAAAAAATGCTAACCATCATCTGGGCTTTTAGTGAGTCATAATCTTTTTGCTGGTGGAGGGTCCTGCCTCAACGTGGCACCTGCTGACTGATGGGGTGGAGGTTACCAAAGGCCAGGGTGACTCTGCCAATTTCCTAAAATAAATCAACAATGATCTTGGCTGTATCAATCAACTCATCCATTCCAGAAAGATTTCTCCATAGCATGTGATGCTGTTTGATAGCATTTACGCACAGGAGATCTTTCAAAATTGAAACCAGTCCTCTCAAACCCTGCCACTGCTTAATCAACTCAATCTGTGTAATATTCTAAATGCTTTGTTGACATTTCAACAATCTCCACAGCGTCTTTACCAGAAGTAGTTTCCATCTCAAGAAGCCACTTTTTTTGCTCACCCATAAGAAACAGCTTCTAATCCATTAAAGTTTTATCATGAAATTGCAGTAATTCAGCTAAAACAATGATCAAGAGAAAGTTAGAAATGCTGTGAGGATTACCAGTATGTGACACACACATGAAGCAAGCAAATACTGTGAGAAAAAGGACACCAACAGACTTGCCCAACAGGGGTTGACACAAACCTTCACTTCGTAAAAAACATGGTATCTGGAAAACAGTAAAGGGAAGTGACCATAAATAGATACTAATCCCAATAGTAAAGAATTAATCTTGATAATATGTTGGGGCTACTTACAAGATGCTTTCTGTCCCATTCCATCTTTCAGTTCCTGCAGCAGCACCTTGAAGTTGGCCTTATTATTATTATCCTCTCTACTTTGTAGATGAGAAAACTGCCTAGCCAGGAATCCGTCCCCCAAGAAAATATGCTGCCTGTCCAGAATGGGCCCTATTCATAAGGACTTCTTGCCACGAGGGGAGGGAGCGTGGGGCCTCGGAGTGCTTGTCTGTGGCGTTTGCAGTAATTTGTTTCATGGTCTTCACTTCAAGCCCCAGAGTTTTCATCTAAGTCTGAGCATGTAGTTCAGATATTACTGATGTTGCTGGATTCAGAACTGTGACCTGACTCTGAGGGTCAGAAACTCAATTTATGTGTTTAGCCCCTTGCAGAGTTCAGAATTCTACACTAATTTCATCTTGCCGGCTCTGGAAAAGAAGTTCATCTGGGAGCACTGCCCTCTGACCTCAGCTGTTGTTCTGCACTACTGCGGGGTCTCAACTCTGGCTGGACCTGGGGTGGCTTTAAAAATAGACAAAGGCCAGGGCTCCACCCCAGACCACTGGAATCTGAGTCTCTGGGGGTGCCTCCGGGGTCTCGGTAGTTTCTAAAACCTCGTAAAGCAATGCTCACTTATATAACTAGGGTTGAGAAACTGCTGGTGTGAGATAAGGAAGATTTTTTACAACAAGAGAGAGAAGCTAGGTGTGGTCACAGCTTTCATCTGTCCATTCATCTATTCAGTCTGTAAATATACAGGCATGGTCTCCTATGTGCTAGGCCTTGTGCTTGACACCAGGATCACAATGATAAATGAGCCATTATTGCTGCCTTGTGCAAGAGATGGGGACAGACAGACCAAACAGGTCATTACGTCCCAGATGAGAAGACCAGTAATGAAAGTTAATAAGAGTAGACACAGAGTACCCGGAACCTCAAAGGACCCCCCCACCAAGCCCCAGCCTTTGTGGGAAGACACTGAAGGTGGAGAAGTAGGCATGAGATGCAGGCTCTCCCGGCTTACTGACTACAAGTTTGAGGCGCCCAGCTGATGAGAGGCCCCAACAGCTCTGGAAAAGAAGGGTCTTCTTCATCTAGGAGTCCTGGGGCCCACAGATAGGACCATAAACCTGAATGAGGCAAAACATTGCATTTTTCTTTTCAGTAACCTCTCACGGAAATGTGGTGTTCCTTGCCGTTATGACTGAAGGCAACAAAGCACCTGTGATGTCGTCACCAAAAGAAATCACTTACCTTTACATCACTTTACAAGTGTCTAGAAACGTCCTGAACATTCATCCCTGCTGTGAAGGGAAGGTAGTTTTTAGAACTGCCCCTGGCTCGTGTTGTGTACTGTGTTCATAAGGAAATACTTTTATTACTATATTTCAAATTGTTTATTATTTTGATAACTGTATCTCAGTCTAATTGGTTTCCTTTATCATCTGACCTATTTTATTTTATGCATCATAAAAGCTACTCTGAGAAGCGGCCACAGGCTTTGGCAGCCTGGCAGAGGGGTCCAGGGCGTCAGTACGGTGAGGAACCCCTGTTCTAGGTGGGTGTGAATGGAGCCTGAGGACGCTTCAGGCTCCGCTCCAAGTCACCATGAAAGATGTTCCTAAATCCCGTGCTCCTGACCCCCCCAGCCCCTGCCCAACACACACTTTTTGGAATTCCCAGTGTAGAAGCTCACTTTCCAGAAGTGAGTTGATAAATGTCTTAAAGAGCTTTTACTTTTTTCCCGGGCTGGAGGGGTTTGGTGGATCTTTCCTGCAGACAGCAGAAAAGTGTGAGGAAATTAGAGTAGTGGAGACACTCTCTCCCTCTGTTTTCTTTTAGCTGAAACAACTTCTCTAGCAGGAGCTGTTTTATAAGTCAAATGTTTGCCTTTTACTTCTTCAGCTGAGTTTTGGCAATAGCTAAGAGCAGGACTGAGGGGCTGTTTGTGCCAGCTGCATTTGCTCCCACCAGAAGCTGTACCGGAGACCGTGGAGCCACAGAGAACGGAGACCAGGCAGTTAGGCCTGACTCATTGGGCTTGCAAGTGGGAGGCGGCCCCCTGACTCTGTGGGGATCTGCCCGCTACAACCCGCGGCTGAGGGAGCCGAATGGAAGCTGGCTGGTGCACTGGCCTGCTTTCCCTGCTCCTCCCTGGGGGGGTTGGGGGGTTGCTCAGCAGCTGTGCATGAAGGCCCCACAAGGGCACAGAGCTGATGGCAGCAGCCCCAACTGCTGGAGTGCCTGGGGTCTGAAGGTTCCTGTGCAAACTTCTCCTCTAAGAAAATGGTGATTTTCTCCCATGCAAAGACTGTCCGTGGTGGGACTGAAAGCAGTCAGCATTCATGGTAGGAATGACAACTACCTACAATCCTGACCTGCTTTCCCCAGTCCATTGGCTTAGCTTTTAGTAATGAGTGAACCCAAATGGAATCTTTGTTGCAGTTAAAGGCCCAAATCTACCAAATTCTTGGTTCCATGCTTCCTTTTGCTTGTTGCTTTTTGCTAAATTAACTCTGTTGATTTATGGTATATGTTGAATTTCCTTAAAAGAACTTAGAAGTTCATACTGTTATTATAAGCCAGTATTCTATTGATCGCCTTTACATCTCCAGTGGGTTACAGAAGCAATAACAGAGGCAATTATGGCCTATTTGTGTTGATAAACATTTATTAAATACATACTCTGGAAAGAAAGATGGCTTGTAAGCACAAGTTTAAATCAGCCACACTTATAGCACTTGTTGTAATGGTAATCATAGTGCCCCCAATATGAATGTACATAGAGACATACAAAAATGCTATTTGGGGGTCAAAACAGAGCAACAAGGACATTTTCCTGCCTGAAATAACAACAACAACAAAGGACAAACTGTGAAGCAGTGGTTTACATGATACTGAACATCAGACAGTAATTCTTAAGAGATGGGAGACAACTGAGGTGAACCTTACAGGTTCCCCAGCTTTTGTCTTGAGAGAGTTTCCATGCCATGGTGTAGGAAGGGGAGCCCAAGTAGAGTCCAGGGAGACCAAAGAGGTCAGAGTTCATAGGACCAGGTTCCAGAGAAGAGAGAGCCATATGGAGATGGAGCTGTAGAGATCTTCAGAGCAGACCTCGACTACTCAGCAGATGTCTGATGAGTACTTACCTGTGCAGAAGCTTCCTGAGACTGGGAAAGGGGTCACCTGAAAGGGTTAGAGGGAACAGTTCTTAGCTCTCACACAGAGCTGAGACTCTATACTACTCAGACTGGGAAACCTCATAACTCATAACTTTTGGAGAATTGAATAGAGCACTTAAAAGAGTTTTACCTCACAAAGACTAATAATTAGTCCTAGACTGAACAGTGCTCTGGACTAGTCTAAAAAAATCTTATATTATGACCCAGAAAGGCCAAACTGTTTCTAAGTAACTTAACTACATTCTAAAAGCATGAGACTATAGAAAGACAAGGATTTAAAAAAAAAAAAAAAAAAAAAAAAAAAAGACATTCAGCATGAACCAAGGTAAAACCCAGTCAAAAATTATCAGGCATGCAAGGAAGCCAAGAAACATGGCCTATAATGAGGAAAATACTAATTAAAATAAACCCAGAGTTGACAACCATTTTAGAATTAGAGGACACTAAAACAGTTATAACTATTCCATATGTTTCAAAAATTAAGTAGACTCATGAATGATATAAAAAGACCCAAACTGAACTTCTAGAAATGAAGCTAACAATGCAGTGAAAAATAGTGCATGGGATGAATGGCAGCTTAGATATTGCAGGGGGGTTAGGGGGAGTGAAACTGAAGAGTAGGAAAATAAACTCCCAAAATAAAATACAGAAAAAGAATTTTTCAAAATTAAAAGAGCATTAATGAACTGTGGGACAACATTAAGCAGTCAAATAATCTAGGTAATTGGAGTCTGTGAACAGGAGGAGGAAAACAGTGGCCAAAATTTTTCCATGGGGAGTGACAGCTATAAAACCACAGATCCAAGAAGCTCAATGAAACCCAATCCAAGAAACATGAATAAAATGACACCACTGTACATCATAATCAAATGACTACAAGCCAGTGATGAAGACAAAGTTTTAAAATACGCAGAGAAATAACACATGTTATACACAGAGGACCAAAGGCAAGGATGACAGAATTCTCACTGGGAACAAAAGAAGCAAGAATACAGTGTAACTAAACTTCTTGAAGGTACTAAAAGTAAAAACTCTGTCAACCTAAAATTCTATACCCAGAGAAAATAGCTTTCAAAAATGAAGGCAAATTAGAGACTTGTCAGACATTTAAAAAGCTGAAAGAACTTATCACAGCAGTTTTGTCCTATAAGAAATGTTAAAGGAAGTCCTTTGGAGAAAAAATATAACAGATGGAAATAGGGATTTCATTTATAAAGAATGAAGATCACTGGAAATAGTAACTCTGTGGGTAAATTATTTATTTCTCCCCCTCCCAACTCCATCCCACCCCATCCCCTACACTATTTCTTTCTTATTATTTAAATCTTTTTTAAAAGTATCTGACTGTGTAGCCAGAAATGATAACAACATGTTGTTGGGGTTAAACCTATATAATAGTACAATGTATGCCAACATAAAGGTCAGAGAGGAGAAATGATTTTATACTACTATTAGATTCTTATACTACTTGTGAAGTGATATATCATATAAAGGTATACTGTTATAACTTTAAAATATATCCTATAAATCATAAAACAAGCACTAAAATAATAAAAAGAGTTTTGTAAGCAAATGAGTCAACAAGGGAGGCAAAATGGAATAATGAAGAATATTCGGTTAATCCAAAAGAATGCAGAAAAAGAGAGAAAAGGGAACTGAGATCAGAAAAGAGAAATAGAGGGGTGCCTGGGTGGCTCAGTCAGTTAATAAGCTGACTACAAGAAACACAAAGATACAAATAAAAGCAAAAGGATAGGAAAGATCTGCCATGCTAACACCAATCAAAAGAAAGCTTTGGTGGCCAAATGAATATCAGTTAAAGTAGAACTCAGAACAAAGAGTATCAGGGATAAAGAAGGTGGTTTTGTAATTTAATAAAGCTGTCCTTCATTAAGAGAACATAGCAACCTAAAATGTTTATGTACCTCATAAGAGAGCTTCAAAATACACGAAACAAAAAGTCAAGGAAGGGCAAAGAGAAATAGACATAACCACAGTTATGAGATTTCAACACCCTTCTCTCAAAAATTGATAGAATGATTAGAAAATCAGCAAAGATATAGTAGACTTGAACAGCATTATCCACCAGCATGACCCAACTGACATTTGTAGAACACTCTACCCAATAACAGCAGAATGTCCATTTTTTTAAAAGTGCATACAGAACATTTTCCAAGATAGATCATATTCTGGGTTGGAGAACAAGTCTCCACAAATTTAAAAGGATTCAAGTGATACAAAGTATGTTTTCTGACCACAGTGGAATTAAATTTAGAAACCAATAACAGAACAGTCTCTTAAAATTTCCAAATGTTTGGAAACTACGTAATTCATGTATGAATAACAGATGGGTCAGAGAAGAAATCAAAAGGAAAATTAGAAAATGTTTTGAACCAAATGGTACTGAAAACAGCATATCAGAATTTGTGGGGTGTCACTAAAGCAGTGCTTCCGGGTAAGTTTGTAGTATTCAGTGCTTACTTTAGGAAAGAAAAATGGTCTCAAATTGATGACATCAGCTTCTCCTTTAACATACTAGAAAAATAAGAGCAAGTTAATCCAAAATAAGCAGAAGAAAGGAAGTAAAAAAGATCAAAGCAGAGATCAGTAAAGTAAAAAACAGAAAAACAGGGGTGCCTGGATGGCTCAGTTGGTTAAACCTCTGCCTTTCTGCTCAGGTCATGATTTCAGGGTCCTGGGATTGAGTCCCACATCAGGCTCTCTGCTCAGCGGGGAGCCAGCTTCTCCCTCTCTCTCTGCCTGCCTCTGCCTACTTGTAATTTCTCTCTCTGTCAAATAAATGAATAAAATCTTTAAAAAATTTTAAAAAGAAAAACAACAGGAAAAAAATCAATAAAACCAAAAGCTAACTCTTCGAGATAGTCAGTTAAATGGATTAACTTCTAACCAGACCACTACAGAGAAAAAGAAGACACAAATTACCAATATCAGGAATGAGAAAGGTGATATATTGTGATATATCAATAGATACTGTACCTATTAAGGGACTAAGAAAGGAATACTCTGAACAACTTTATGCCTGTAAGTTCAGCAACTTAGATGAAATAATAAACTCCTTGAAGCACACAAACTATCAAAGCTCACTCAAAAAGAAATGATTAACCAGAATAGTCAAA
Source organism: Enhydra lutris kenyoni (assembly GCF_002288905.1). Classification (NCBI taxonomy): domain Eukaryota; kingdom Metazoa; phylum Chordata; class Mammalia; order Carnivora; family Mustelidae; genus Enhydra; species Enhydra lutris. The sequence goes on along the minus strand of NW_019154089.1, from coordinate 33,181,094 downwards.
TTGATAATATAGTTAAGAACCTCCCCACAAAGAAAGCTCTAGGTCCAGATGGGTTCACTGGTGAATTCCCCCCCAAAAAGAATTAATACATACTCTACCTAAACATTTCCAAAAAATGAAAGAGAGTGGAGTACTTTCCAACTCATTGTGAACTCAGCATTACCCTGCTATGAAAACAAGACAAAGATCTTGCAGGAAAATTAAATTATAAACCAGCATCCCTTATGAGCAGGTTGGACACGTCCTGTTATCGTCATCATCATCATTACTCACTTTCTTCAGATGAGCAAATAGAAGAATCAAAATGGCGGAGGGAGAGTGACCTGTGGGCAGAGTTACAGCTGGAGTCCAGTTGGAAATAGATTTGTTGTGGTGGTTTGCCAGCCATTGCAGTATCCAAAACACCCAGATAAGAGTAAGGAATCGGGAGGAGGGAGACACCTGAGGGGAAATGAGTGGGTCCAGGAGAGCTGGCAACGCTGAGGACTTGAGAACTAGAAAAGCCTGATGTTTATAAATATCCCCAGAAACAGAAACAGAATCTTCTGAAATGGTGATGTGAACCTGAGCAAGAGAGGCCAGGGATGTAACAAGAATTGAGTTTTCCTGACCCCAGAAGACATTGCCAGCTATGCATTTATGTTGGGGACCCTGGGGGTCAAAGGAAGCTGTTGGCAGAACTGACACCTGTGCTCTTGGGCTCCTGTCCTGCATGACCACCTATGGGTATACTCCCAGCTAATTAAATCAGGAACTTCATCTAAAGTAACTATGTATCAGGGGCTTTTTTCCCATGCCTCCACCCCAAATCTGTAGCCTACCTAAAATATAGCTAGCCCCTACTCATTTATACTAATATGATCAAGTGTCAGTTCCTGCCATAAGGAGATTGCAAGCCTATTAGTCACCTCAGCCTGCCTCTGCAAGTCTTTCATTCATTCATTCATTCAGCAAATATTTATCATGTGCCTACCATGTGTGCTTATTATATGAGCTAGTCCTTGGGGAAACAGCAGTGAGAAGCATAGGCAAAATTTCCTTTTTTCCTGGAGCTTACATTCTCCTGGGTGGAGGAGGTCATAAACATTTTTTTTTCAGATGTTGATAAATGGATTTAAGAAATGGAAAGAGGGAGAGTAGAGAGAAAGTGATGGGAATGGGATGGATTTTATTTCGGTGGGAGAGAGAGGCCTCTCTAATAAGATGACATATGAACAGAGATACGAAGAAATGAGAATTCTAGCAGGGCAGTTAACTGGGGGAAGAACTCTGCAGGCAGAGGAAACAAGCAAAGGCCCTGGGGTCATCATGGTGAGCTTTGAAAATGTAAACTTGAACTGATAGTGACTAATGATACTGCACAGACAGCTACAAAGATGACTAAAGGCAAAAGGGCTGTCAATTCCCATATTCTATAGAATTTTTTGGAGAATGAGAGGGCCAGAGGGTCTAACTTTGAGAAGGTATTTCTCAGAAGGCAGTGGCTATTGTAGGGGTTCAGAGAAAGCATAGCCGGAGACAGCAGTAGCTTTTGGGGGGTGGTGGGCTGTGTCTGGTGTTCTGGCCAGCGCCATCCCCAATGGGGCAGAGAAGGAAACCACTTCCCTTTCTTCTACTTGGCAAACCTGTGGGTGTCCAGACTGCTGTCTGCTTCATCTCCTTAGACCTTTATTGGACTGAAGAAAGTCAGCCCCATTGCCCACCGGGGGCATCATGTTTGGCCTGTGGAGCCCAATGAGCCAGGAGGAAAGTGATGGGAACAAGGCTGGAGTGGTGTCAGGGCCACATGGGGCTTTGGCTTTTACCAAAGCGAGTGAGATGGGCAGCACTGGAGAGTTTTGAGCAGAGAGCGACATAATCTGATTTTCCTTTTCAGAGGATCACTTCAGTTGCTATGTTAAGAACAGACTGTAGGCGGCCAACGGTGGAAGCAGGAAAACCAGTTAGGAGTTTGTTACAGCCAAGCAAAGCAGAGCGACAGTGACTCAGACCACAGTGGCAGAGAAGTAGCAGAGAACCAGTGGCCACATTCTAGATAGACTTTGAAGGTGGAGAGGATGGGATTTACTTATAGACAATATGGATATGGAAAGAAGAGAAGAGATGGAGATAATGCCAAGGTTTTTGGCCAGAGCAGCTGGGAAGATGGAGTTGCCATTTACAGAAACAAAGGCTTTGAGAAGAGCAGACTTGGGGAAAACGAAGGTTTTTATTTCTGTCAAGTTTAAGACGTCATTGAGCATACAAATGATGAGGTCAAGTAGGCAGTTTAGTAAATGGTGCCATTTATGTTGTGAAAAATGGAAACGGTGACGGTATCCTTTTCTGAGTTGCTCTGTTTTTATTGTGGTTTTAATTAACTTGCTTTCCTTGAATAGCAAGAAATGGTTGAGGCATAATGGATAGTAAATCTAGAAGTGATCCAAGATCAGCTGTGGGCTATGGCGTGGTGTGCAGGGTCATGGATTTTGGGTGCCCTGTGCAGGTCATGGCAGGGACACGCACACCTCCTTCCTCCCTCCACAATGGGACTGGATGGCCTGAGTGTGCACCTGCCCCCTGTCACACCTGCCATGGTGCCGAGAGATGTGTCAGATCCTCCGTGGAACAGTGACAGGCTTGGAAGACATATTTAGTATGTCTTTTTGCAGTTCTTACCCATTTTCTCCTGATCCGTGTGCTGGAGTAAGCTTGGTTGACAGTTGCTAATGGAGAACTTGAGTATAAGCCTAGCACCCCCGGGATGCTCAGTCTGGGGGGGATGAGGATGCGCTGGTTTGACAGGATGGTAGCAAGGCAGTTGTGTAATAGGGGCAAGAGGTTGGAAAGAAGGGCCGTAGCCTAGTGATTTGTGAGCAGAGAAAGGAAAAAGTCCAGATTTCTTTGGAGCATCACTGATTTTTCAGGAGGCTTAAATCAGTTCTCTGAAATTACATGACTCCCTTCTGAACAGTGGTGTTTCTTCTAAGACAATAGTTATTGATCCCTCAGACCTAATATTGAGATTTAAAGTTGCTCATAAGCCTTAAAATAAAATGGCAGCCAATAAAACCTCTCAGGTTGACTTCTTTTCTGTAATTTTAAAAACAGATTTCAGTGAATTCAGCCCTTCGTTGAAATTACAGAGATAGATGGGTTGTAAGCAAAAATGGCTGCCTTGTCAACTAAGAAATCAAATGCGCACATATCCCCTACAATTCATGCTAGGTGGGAAGCACTTGACAGCCGCATGAGCTGATGTGTGGTTCTGTTCTTTTATCTTTTCTGCAGACCAGTGCGTTTTCTGGATCTTCTAGAAATGGAGGCTGTATTGCCCATGAATAATAACGATGTCTCCCGTTTGTCACGTGCTTATGTGCCAAGCGTGGAGTTGAGCACTTTACCAGCCCCAGTTTACTTCTTCCAACTTTGAGGTTTTGCGTGATATTTTTTCCCTTTCTGTTTCAACACTGTCTTCTCATGCACAAAAACACTATTACAGCTCCGTGTGATTCCAGCCTCTCTGAAATTGTTTGAGCCTCACGGGGACCACTAGCTCCATTTTACAGGTGGATAAACTGGACCTCAGATGAGCTCAGCCAGCAGAGAGCAGGAAAGACTCAAACCTGGATCCAAGCTTCAACTCTTCCTGCTGCCTCACACACAGACCGAGACCCCTTCCTTGCAGAGAAGGAGGGAGACGTTCTAGGTTCTAATCCTTTGTGCATGAAGGTTCAAGTGGACCAGGCATGGCAAGAGGATTAGTGAGAGATATATAAACAGACACAAGTGACAGATGACTCAGGTTGCATTTCACTCAGATGCTGAAGGTAATATATGGTTGTCCAGGAGCAGACAGATAACACTCAGTAAAACCGGTTACAGAGATGGGTTTGATTTCTAAGTGGCGCTGGCCTTGAAGGAATTTAAGGAAAAAGAGAATGATGACTGTGAGTTAAGGCAATGATCAGTTCTCTCCCTTCATTAAGGTGGTATCCAGAGCAGCTCAGCGGAGAAGTGCTGTTAAGTAGAATAGGACAGGGGCGCCTGGGTGGCTCAGTCAGTTAAGCATCTGCCTTCGGCTCAGGTCATAATCCCAGGTCCTGGATCGAATCCCGCATCAGGCTCCCTGCTCAGTGGGGAGTCTGCTCTTCCCTCTCCACCCTATTTGTACACTATCTCGTTCTCTCTCTCTCTGTCAAATAAATAAATAGATCTTTAAAAATAAATAAATAGAATAGGACATTATTCACTCCTGATTGTAAACGTCCTGCTCCCACCTTTCTGGGGGCAAGAAATCAGCAGTATCTCTACCGCCAGCATACACCTCCAATCCTAAACCTGCCCAGGTAGCGAATGCTAACAGTTGAGCTCTCTGTGGTTTTTTTTTCCCCCCTTCATTCATGCAACATATATAGACAGATAAAGGGGTTTGTTTTTTGTTGTTGTCGTTGTTGTTGTTTGGGGAGTTTGGGGGCCCTTTTTACAAAAATGTGGTTGTACCATATGTATTTTATTCTACAAGTAGTTTTTTAACTTAGCATGTTATAGTCATGTTTCCAAGACATTTCAAACAGCCATGTAATATTCCACAAGAATCTGATCTACCACAGTCATTACTCTGTTGATGGGCATACAGGTTGCTTCTTCCAGTTCGCTGTCTCTAGACACAGAGCAGCAGCAGTATCCTTGAACAAGGTTACTTTTCTTTTCTCTCTTTCATAAATCATCAAGAATCTTATTATTGAAGCCCATTTCTTCCTAATGATGTTTGCCCAGCAGTTGGCATTTACTCAGAATCTGAAGTGTGGTCCTTCTGATGGTTATTTCCTGCTGCTAATTCTGGGTACCTTGACCTCCCATTCCGTATCGATTAAACCAGAGTTCTTCCCACTGTCAGCCTGTGTTGGAAGTTGGAGCACATGGACTATATCACGTGTTACATCTGTGGGAGGACCAACCCTATCATGGACAGCGGTGTAAAGAAACTGTTAGATTTTGCTGTGTGCTTTAAAAAAATGTTTTGTTGTTGTCATAACTGTCTTAAAACTAGATATGGTCTGAACGAAGTGCTTTCCAAAATGTGAGTTCAAAGGGAAAGGAAAATGTAACACAAACCAAGATGTCTTGAGTACTGCTTGTATCTGAAGTCTGATGTGGGTTAGGGGTGCAGCACCGGTGATGAACAGACCGTGCAGGGTGCACAGCTAGTAATAATAACCCTTCGCGATTCTCTGAGCTGTCTGTTGAGAAGAGGGAAGAGCAGGTGGGTGCAGATGGCTTCTAGCAAAGCCTCCCTGAATGGAAAAGGACCTTAGTAAAGACATCAGCCTTGGCACATGTTGTCCCACTAATCTTCTGGGTCCTCTGATTGCAGCCAGACTGTTAAAGAAAAAGCCTGCATCTATCCCATTCCCCAGAGAGGTGTAGAGAAGGGCTGGGAGCCAAGCCCCAGCGGAGGAGGGAAGGCTTGCTGTCAAGATGTGTCAGGAGAGGGCCCAGAGCTGCATCTGGAGAGAGGATGGGGGGGGCAGGATCTTTTCACACTCTGCCCACTAACACCCAGTTTCTCCCTTTTGTTCCAGAACCTGGAGATATTTATAACTTCCTCTTAGCTTCTTGGTGACTCCAGAGCCCATTGGACATAGTCTTACTGAGAATGTTTTATTATAAGGGACTGACTATTCTTTATGTAAAATAGATAGGGAAAAACACTGGAATACTGAGCTTAAACCATTTACTGGAAAAGGACCTACACTGTGGCCTGTAGAAGGTGGAAACTCACATTATTGAGCCAGATGCTCTACCAGCTATATTCACCTGTAGTATCTCTTTCATTCCTTGTGACAGCCTCAATAGGAAGGAATTATATTCCCATTTTAGCCAGGTGGAAACTGAGGCATAGGGCAGCTGTGATATTGCCAAGGTGCCCCCCTGCTAAATGACAGCTGTGGGATTTGGACCCAGATCTGAGGGTCTCTCCAGCCCATGCCCCTTCCCTCACCACACCTGCTCTTGCTACTTCAGGAAGTACCCTTTGTCGTGGGCTACTATTTGAGATAATCCATGTATCATCTCACATTGTGACTCTGGGAAGATCCCTCCCCATTCCGGGCCTCGGTTTCCTCATCTGTAAAATAAGAAGGAGTGCAAACAAGGTGAACTTCAGGCCTTCCAGCCTTCCTAGTCAGCGATTCTCATTGGCTTTTCATGTTGAAGCCATGCAGTAGTTGACCTTCTTCCTCAACCTAAAGAGATCCTGGCTTCTGCCACCCCCAAGAACACAAACCAACTCCCAAAGACCCATCTGGTCAGCGGAAAACCCAAAACTATCACCTGTTTGGCAGAGGAGGGTGTGTTGACTCGACTCCCATGGGAAGGTGCTAAAATGGTGCACCCGTTTCTAGAAGAAAACTGTTTATCTTAGACAATAAACACTGGGAGCTTTAAACAACAGAGTCACTCCGCAAGGATTTTTTCAGATGATCATTCCCTTAAAAACACGCGCACACACACAAGTTGCCCTTATATTCACTGACGAACAATTCACTCTATAGTGTACAGAGCACAGTGGTGGTAAAACCCCATGGACAGCAGGTAGTCGCTCATGATGCCATGGTGGCCCGGTGGGCACAGTATTGGTAAGCCTCAGGAATCACGTGGAACAATACAGTCCGCCCCAGCAGCCTCAAGTGTCCATGACCTGGGGGGTCCCAATTTCCATATCAGCCTTATTTTGGAGTTTGGAAAGCTTAATTCTATAAGGTCCATTCTTTTCAAAATAATAAAGAAAAAATAAGGACACTTCATCTAGCTCAAGTACAACTTTCAGATGCTTGTTTTTGTTTTTCTTTTCTGGGAATGGACTTGGGAATAGGATGATGGACTCCTTGGCCGCAAGGTTACTTTACCTGATGGGGCAGTCCCCTGCAAGGAGGCAGGAGCAGTAAAGGGAAAAGGGAATGTAGCTAGTTGGAATGTGGAAAAATCCATCGAGGCTCTCGAGGAGGAAGAGGTGAAAGCAAGGTGAAACCAGGCTTCCCGGTGCCTGAAATGGGAAGATGTTTCTAAGTCTGGCTACCAGAGTCTCTTATGACCCCCTCAACAGCAGAAATTTCTGGATCCCATCCATCAAGAGGCCTTGGCTCTTCTCTGTATAGCTGTGTGTCTGCTTCCCTCGTTAATTCTGGGACTCCCTTTCCATACATCAGGGGCATCTCCAAGAAAGAGAAAGAGGTTTCATTGGCCTGGTGCACCCAATCTAGGCACATTTCTTACTAGACTGTTGACCATGGGCAAGTTGATGCATTGGCTGCTCTTGGGTCAGAGCTCTACCCCTGCCCCAGGCACCATCATGGCCAGGGAAGGTGTGGTTATAGGGCTCACCCAGGACTTGTTCCTCAGCCTTCCTCGGGCATAGCCATTTCTGTTCAAGGAGAAGGCATGGCCAAGGGAGGCACCCTTGATTGACATGATTGACATGATGAGCACAGATGTTTCTTTTTGAACCAAGATGGCCTTTGATGCACCCTTATCTTTTCAGAGTTCCTGTCCTAGTCACTTCTCAGCTCATACAGTAAGTCCATTTTCTTTTAAAGATTTTATTTATTTGAGAGAGACCTTGAGCAAGCACGAGTGGAAGGGAGGGGCAGAGGGAGAAGCAGACTTCCCACTGAGCAGGGAGCCCAACACGGGGATCCCAGGACCCCAAGATCATGACCTGCGCCGAAGGCAGATGCTTCACCGACTGAGCCACCCAGGTGCCCCTGCAAATCCATTTTTAAAAAGGAGGAAACTGAGGCCCATTTTACAGAGGAGGAAACTGAGGCTTGCAGAGGTTTGGTAACTTGCCCAGGGTTAGGCAACTAGTAGTTGGTGTTTTCCGCTCCACATCCATACAAACTCCTTCCAGTAAAGGTGAACAAACACTGAATGGACATCAGCAAGCACATTGAAAGCACCCACCTTCCTACTAGTGGTAGTTTTTATGCTGAAGCTCATCAAAACCCCCAGAGACCCACCCACTGGTCCAGCTGTCCTCAGACCTGCCAAAGCCCCCAGGTAGCACTTGGAACATGACAGCAGACACCAGGTCCTTGAAACTCTGTATGACTCAGATTTATTCTTTACACCCAGAGATTCCAAAGGCTTTTCCTCTTTGTGTTGTGGCTAAACTGAAGAACTAGCCCCAGCTCCCTGTCCAGTAGTCACTGGCCAGTGGGCTGGGATCTCCACACAGCCTCTGTAAGCCTCCCCGCCACACTTGGAAAACAAAAGGGTTGGACTAGGCCCTTCCAGCTCCAGTTCAACCCAGCAACCATTAACTACCTACTCCCTGTTGGCAAGGCACAGGTCTGGGCGCGAGGATGCACTGTTTGTAATGCCTTCACACTTTGTCTTTCCAGCCATTTTTCATTCTGCCTTCCCCTTACAGCCACAGGCAGGGAGGTGGGAAGAGTTATCATGATTTTATTACTGCTCATTTATTTATCTCCCTCCCTCCATTCAACTGTGTCCCTTAGGGACAATGACTCGTTCCTCATCAGTGTAATCCCAGGGTTTAGCATAGTATCTGTCACATAGTAGGTGCTCAGTAAACATTTCTTGAATGCATACATGATTAAGGGAGTGAGCAAATGAAAATGTTTTGAGCCACTAGCTGGCTAAACCTGGGGTACCAAGAATGGATGCATGTCTACAGCAGCGAAACTCTTATTTAGGCCTTACTAAAGCCCTGTGCCTTTCTCTGGAAGTCCATCTCTGATTCCAAGAGAATTGAAATCTGGGGCATTCTTCTGCTCCTAGTTCTTCTCCATATTTACCCTTCTCCAAGGACAGAGCTAGCCACTCCGTCCATGTGGCTGTTTTAAATGTTACCATGACACTCTGATGGCATTACCATCCCCATTTCACAGATAAGAAACTGAAGCTTGGTGAGTATGGAAACCTGCCCCTGGGTCTCATGGCTGCAGAGTGGCAGAGTCAGGATTTGAAGCCAGGTCGAGAGCCCTTTTGGTCCCTTAGACACATACAACATCAGGTTTGTTCAGTTGACTTGCATTTCAGCTGGGTCTGTGGATGGTGTCCTATGCTAGAGAATTAAGTGTCTTTTATAATTCCCTTCAAAATGATTGGATTGTTCTATTCAAAGTTGTCTCGGGAGAGAAGAGTTTTGAAATGCTTCCCTTTGATTTTGACTTCCTTCTTTCATATTCTAGTGCTCCAGCATTAAGCCCTGAGGGGGCATCTCAAGGGCCAGTGTATTAGATTTGTCTTTGGGTCCCAAGAGCTCAGAATCCTGCAGGGAATATTAAATTGTGCTGCTCAGCCACAGATGGGTTCAGTTATCTCCCAGTCTCCCCACTGCCTCCCACCCTCACAGGGGCCCTCAGCCCAGCCCCTTTCTCCCAGGCAGTGATGAGCAGAATTCAGCGGGAGACAGAGGCTGCCTCTGCAGATCAGAGGTGACTCCTGGGGAACCGTTTCTGCTTCTGTCCTTCAGAAGCCATCCTTGGTTCCAAAACAGATTGATGTGATTGAGAGGGCTTAGAGGTGATCCAGTTATAACAGCAAGGATTCTTTCAGTGATGAGTGACAGAGACCTAACTCAGACTGACCTAAGAAAATGTATTGACTCACGTAACTGAAAAGGCCAGGAGCAGAACTTGGCTTCAGCTATAGCTGGATCCGAGTCCCTGAATGAGCCAGTAGGAACCTCTCTCCAACTCTTGGCTCTATTTTCTACTCCGTTAAATTCATTTGAAGGCAGTGAACATGTATGGTGGCCTCAGACAGACCAGACTTCTATCCTCCCATATTCAGTGTCAGCAGAAAAGAGCTGATCTCTCTCTTAGCCAGAATGTACTCTGATTTACAGGTGTCCATTCCCGCACTGTCATTGTGGTTGGGAAAAGTCAGTGTTCTGATTGGTTGAGCCAGGTTTCCTTGCCCACCCTCAAAGCAAGGCAGAGACCACCCCTGAACCCTATAGAATTGAAGAGTGGGAGATTCCTTAAGGAAAAGCAGGATGCTGTTAGCAAAGAAGGAGAAAGAAGACAGAGCACAGATGCCTGTGTACGGGACAGCCTGCTTTTCACTCAGGCATAGGCGCTTCTTTTGTGGTGCTGTCTGGGGCCAGAAATACTGAGGCAAGAGGACAGCACCATCGAGTGGGTTTGCCACATGCATGTTTATGGAAGCACTCAGAAGAGAACATTCCCTAAATGTTTAGCAGTGGCCTGCCCCAAGTGTCAGGATGTTGCCGTTGTTACCTTTACCATTGTTGATTAGCCTTTCTGTGCTTTTTAGACTTTTATCCCTGAGCAGTTCTCAGTTTTCTCCTCAAGAAAAACATTGTGATATTTTATTACTCAAGTACAATTAGCATACAGTGTCATATTAGTTCCAGGTGCACAATGTAGTGATTGAACAACGCTTTCCACTACTCAGTGCTCGTCACAATACATGTGCTCTTAATCCCTATCAGCTATCTCACCCATCCCTGTCCATTTTCCCTCTGGGAACCATCCGTTTGTTCTCTATAATTAGGAGTCTGTTCTTTTGTGTGTCTCTTTTTATTCTTGTTGGTTTGTTTTGTTTCTTAAATCCTACATATGAATGAAAATGGATGGTATCTTTCTCTGACTTGTTTCACTCAGTATTATACCTTTTAGGTCCATCCCTGTCGTTGCAAATGGCAGGATTTCATTCTTTGTTATGGCTGAATGATAATCCCTTATCTATCAATGGACATTTGGGTTGCTTCCATGTCTTAGCTATAGTAAATGATGCTTCAGGAAACATAGGGGGGCATATATCTTTTCGAATTAGTGTTTTGTTTTCTTTGGATAAATACTCAGTGGTAGAATGACTGAATCATACGGTAATTCTATTTTTAGCTTTTTTGGTGGGGGGACCTCCCTACTGTTTTCCAGAGTGGTCACACCAGTATGCATTCCCAACAACAATGCAGGAGGGCTCCTTTTTCTCCACATCCTTGCTAACGCTTGTTATTCCTTGTGTTTTCTATTTCAGCCATTCCAACAGGTGTAAAATAATGCTCAACATCAGTAATCATCAGGGGAATAGAAATTAAAACCACAATGAGAGATCATTTTACACCTGTCAGAATGGCTAAAATAAGTATTATTTTAAATAAATAATGTCTAAATTTGAGTCCTGGATCTAGGTCCCTTACCTCTTTGGGCCCTGTTTTCCTTCTGTGGAAATGGGATCGGCACTTTCCGGTTCTCCTGCCTCCCTGGGGTTGGTACAGATTAGAGGAGAGAGAGAAGGACAAGTGCTCTGGAAACCATCAGGCATGATGAACCGTGGGAAGGCAGAGTTGTTATTGTCTGATTGTGGCCGAACCCAGCCTCCTTACATTGGGAATATCGTGCCCTAGTTTCCCTTCCTGGCCACTCTCTAAAGGTGTCGGGTGCAGGGATGCCTCGTGGTTATCACACACCAAAGAACTGGGCATAACTCCACCTTGCAGTGGTGAAATCTCAAGACACAACATGCAGATGGGTCTCAAAGAGGACCACTAAGATGGGGGTCTCAGTGGGGGCAGGGGCCTTCTGTTTCCATCCCCCATCCCCAGGCCTCCTCTTCCTGCTGGTATCTGGGAGAGGAAAGAAGGGGCCTTTTGCAGGAGCTCCCCTACGGGAAGGGAGCTTGTGGGCAGGTCAGTGGCACCATGCTTCCTGCTGGGTTCTGGAGATACTGATTTCAGCAAGTCAGACAATTTTTTATTCAAACAAAGAGCCTCTACTAAGCTGGAAGCCAACTAATGACTAGTGCCCATGGCAAAAGTCAGAGTGCTGTTGTGTGTTTATGTAGTAAATAAATGCGTGGATGGATAGAGGAGGGAGAAAAGGACTAGTCCCCAGCCCCCCTAAAAAAGGTACATGTTCAAGGCTATGATCCAAGCTGAGCCTTTCATTTGAGTTCTGAATGATCTGTAATTCCATGATTGAATCAAATTAGAAGTGAATTTAGTCTATTGTGGCATTGCCTATTTCCCTTAATACGTGATGGTGTTTGTGTGTCTGTTGGCAGGCTGTGGGGCCCAGGCTGGGGTTTGAGAGAGTCAGTCCTCTCTGCGGGGTAATAGCTCTATTGTATTTCGCCCCATGGACTCCAGGCAACTTATTACTGCTAACCGCACCGCCCTCCCAACCCTGCTTCAGTCGAACGAGCCTCCTGTGAAATTGGATGGGAGGCAGGAATTTCCGTAGCAAACTAGAGTTCGCCATCTTTCTTGGCCACAGAGGACCCAGCTGAGTCAAGGAAAAGAGATTTTTTTTTTAAAAAAAGAGGTGCTTTCGTTTGTTTGCAAAAACCCACATAATGCAGTTTCTCCCTGAGAAAGCTGGCTGATGTGACCAAAGGGATTAGAGGTGGGGAAAGAGCTGGGGGAAGGGCCAGAGGAGGGCCATAGCACGAGGCCTGGCTAGAAACCATCCAGCCAGATGGAGGAGCAAGACGGGACCTGAAAGAAGTCCCAAGGTCCCAAGAGGAAAGAGACTGACTTGTCCAGCAGAACTGGACTGGCAGAATTTGGCAGGGGAGCGGGGGGTGGGAGTTGGGGGGTTGCTGAGTGGGGGATGTCCTCTAAGGGGGGGTTCCTGTCCGCACAGTTGGAACGGAATTCACTGTCAGACACCAAGGGTTCATTCTTGTCCCTGCTCCCCACCCCAGCTTCCCTTGGTGCCTCTAGCAGAGAGAGAATTTGCAACTAAGGAGACTGTGGACCCTGACCCATTTCCTCCTAATGTTTCTTTCTGAAAATCATCAAACATACAGAGAAGTTTTGAAAGAACTGCACATTGAGCACTCATGTTCCCACCGCCTAGATTCTGCAGTTAGCACTTCTCTCCCTGCTTTCTTACGTATCTGTCCATCCTTCTCTCCATCTGTCAATCTATTTTATTGTTTGAGATGTTTCAAAGTAAGTTGCAGCGTGCCCCTAATGCATTTTGACAGTTAACAGTGGATTGCAGTGGCATACAAAAGGAGATATTTTGTTGTTACTTCTGTTGTTCCACATTTTCTCCCCAAAACTTCTTACCAGTCTTGTGGAGCTAGCTCCCTCCCACAATGTCTTTTACTTCTGGACTTTCAACTCCAAAGGTCTCTAGGGGCGCAGAAGACAATGTAAGGGAGTGAAACAGCTCTGGTGTAAGGCTGTGGGGAGTGGTAAAAGCTGAGAGGACCCAGAGAGCACCTGCCCAATGGAGGGGGGTGTCAGCTCCAGCCCACTGCTGCCACGTGAGACTCATGAGGATTTTTTTTTTAATCTTGTACTTTTGAAGTGTTTACAGACTGGGTAAAGGGTATTAAAGATGACTTTTGTGTACAAGTTTTCTGTAGCTGCCTTGGCAGTTTAACATAAATTTAGCAGTTTAAACAACGCAAAGTTATTGTTAACAGTTCTGTAAGTCAGAAGTCCAACATGGGTCTCACTGGGCTAAAATCAAGGTGTGGGCCAGGCTGCATTCCCTTCTGAGGGCCCTGGGGCAGTCTTGCTTATCTGGGTTGTTGGCAGACTGGTTATGAAGAGTGAAACTCTGTTTTCTTGCTGGCCATCAGCTGAGGATTCTAAAGGCTGCCCACGTTCCTTGGCTTATGACCTCCTTCCTCCATCTTCAAAGCCAGCTGTGGTGAGTTGAGTCCCTCTCACACTTCATTTCTCTACTCCTTCCTTCTCATCTCTCTGACCCAGCTAGAAAGGTGCTCTACCTTTAAAGGACACTTGTGGTTACATTGGACCTACTTGGGTAATCCAAACTCTTCAAACTCATCTCAAGGTTCTTAACCCTGACCACATCTGGGAAGTCCCTTTTGCCACATAAGGTAACATAGTCATAGCTTCTGGGGATTAAGGCTTAGACATCTTCAGGCTGATACTCTGCCTACCATACCTGGCTTCTGACTGAAGATGAAGTAAACAGTTTTGACGTTAGTTCTGGGCCTGTCTGGTCCTCAGGTTCCATCTTTTGGGCCCTGGGAAAATCCTTAATATCACTAATGAAATGTACCCCATAGACAAAAAGAAACCAAAGACAAAAGGAATCTCAAATTTTATATAATCAGATTGTTAGCAATGATATTGGAATTGCTTTTCTGAAACAGTTATATATTATAGGAAAAACCAAATAAGTAACAATGTTAAGAACCTAGATTTTTAGCAAAAGAGATAAAATATATAACACCAGATAAAGACATCGCAAGAAAACAGTAGACCGATATCCATTTTGAATGTAGATGCAGAAATCCTCAACAAAATGCTAGCAAACCAAATTCAGCAATGTATAAGAAGGATTATACACCATGACCAAGTAGGGTTTATCCTAGGAACAAGGTTGGTTCAACATATGAAAATCAATCAATGTAATACACTTTATTAAAACAATAGAGGAACAAAACCCATGTGATCATTTCAGTAGATGTAGAAAAAGCATTTGACAAAATCCGATATTTTTCTGTTACAAAAACATCCAACAAACTAGGAATATAAGGGAACTTCATCAAGTTGGTAAAGAACATCTGTGGAAAACCCACATTAACATTATATTTATTGATGAAAGATTGCAAGCTTTTCCTCCTAAGACCAGGAACAAAATAAGGGTGTCTGCTTTTGCCACTTCTTTTCAACATTGTGCTGGAGTTTCTAGCCAAAGCAATTAGACAAGAAAAAGAAATAAAAGGCATCTAGCTTGGAAGAAGTGAAACTATTTTCTCATGACATTGTCTTATGTATATATAGAAAAACCTGAGGAATACACAACTACACAAAATTAGTAGAACTAATAAGGGATTTCAGAAAGTTGCAGGATACAAGTTCAATATACAAAAATCAATCATATTTCTATACATTAGTGAGAACAGCTTAAAAAGGAAATACATATATACTGGATATTTCTCCAGAAAAGATGTACAAATGGTCAGTAAGTACTTGAAAATATACTCAACATCATTAGTCATTAGGAAAATGCAAATCAAACCAAATGAGTTACCACTTCACACCCACTAGGGTGGCTATAATCAAAAGTATGGATGATGACGAGAGTCGGTCAACATGTGGGAGATTGGAGCCCTCATAGGTTGCTAGTGGGAATGTAAAATGTTCTTACCACTTTGGAAAACAGTTCGGCAGTTCTTTGAAGAGTTAAACATGGAGTTATATAGTCCAGCAGTTCTACTACTTTGTATATACCCAAGAGAACTGAAAACATGTCTACACAAAAACTTATATATGATATTTATACCAGCATTATTCATAATAGCCAAAAGGTATCCAAAATGTCAATCAGTTGATGAATACATAGATAAAATATGGTCTGTCTATACACTGGAATATTATTCAGCCATAAAAAGAATGAAGTCTTGATACATGCTACAACATGGATGAACCTGGAAGACATGTTGATTAAAAGAAGCCAGACACAAAAGGCCACATATTATATGATTCCATTCACATAAAATGTCCAGGATAAGAAAACCAATGGAAACAGAAAGCAAATTAGTAGTTACTAAGGACTGAGGGGAGGGGATAATAAGTAGTGACTACTAATGGATATGAAGTTTATTTTAGGGGCAATGAAAATGTTCTGGAATTAGATAGTGGTGACGGTTGTACAACTTTGTGAGTATATTAAAAACTACTGAATTATATACTTTAAAGGGGTGAATCTTATATTGAATTTTATGGTATGTGAATTATATCTCAAAAAGGACATGTAGTATAATATTAAGGTTCAGTAAAACTCTGTAGTCCTATCAAATATAAAAGTTCAGCATGAACTCATGATGCATGTATTAAAAATATATTTCTAGCTCCGGGGCACCTGGGTGGCTCAGTCAGTTAAGGGTCTGCCTTCAGCTCGGGTCATGGTCTCAGGGTTCTGGAATTGAGCCGTGCATCAGGCTCCCTGCTCAGCAGGGAGTCTGCTTATCTCCCAGTCCCTCCCCCACTTGTGCTCTCTCTCTCTGTTTCTCTGTCTCTTTCTCTCAAATAAATAAAATCTTTAAAAAGTAAATGAAATAAAATAAACATTTCTGGCCCTGACCACTGTAAAGGCATAGAAACCATAACCAACCCAGTAGTAACAAATGCCCTTAGCACCCATATTGCAGTATCCAAATGGTGATCTCGATGATAATCAGGAGTTGGGGTTCCTTGGCAGAATGGCTGATCCAGGTTGGAGCAAAAAATGTACAAGTTAAGCCTGGAGAATCTTTTGTAATCTTTTATCAGGAAGAAGGACGTTATCAGTACTCTGTGGTCATATCCAAAGGACTAGGAGCCAACTTGAGAATACTTTCTTGAACTCAAGATGGTATTATTTGGGAACCATTAAGAAGAATAATATTTGCACTGAACTGAAATATATTAATTATGTGAAGATTTATGAGTTCATAATGGAAACAAATAATTGGCCATCTTTGGAACATAGTAGAGAACCAAGTCATTCTGAAAACTGATGATCAAGAATGTGTCATGTCTTTCCTATACTTTTCCTATACTTTCCTGTACCTCAACCAAATAGTTGTTGTGATCATTTTTCTTCATTATAATATCCCAGCCAGTAAATGAAGAATGATAGAGTAAAAGTATCACCATTTTGCAAGCCCCTGATAAACTGAAGTATTTAGGCCCTGATCATCAGTGGCCACCAGCATCACAAAAGGGAAGACAACTGGGCAGTACGTGCTTCCTGTAGGAGGCTCACACCACTATGAAGAGGTCGCCAGAATGTCTCACTGACTTAGGTCAAGCCGCTAGACATAGCTACCAGTTTACAGGAGCTAAAGGGGGTGGACAGAGGAACATGTTCAGAGACACCACAGCAATGTGAGCAGCAAAATGCAGACTAAAGGAAATCCAGTAGCACAGATGACCCAGTTTCTTCAACAAACAAACTATAAGGAAAAGAGAGACTTAGAAGGTGCATTAGCTAAAGACAGCCATAGGCCTTGTCTTGATCCTGATTTCAACAACTGTGAAAAGATAGAAGATCAGGGAAATTTGAACACCAACTAGATATTTGATGATATTAAGGAACTATGTTAATCCCTTTGGGTGTTACAATGACATTAAAGGCCCATGGGGCTGGGCCTCCCATCCCCAAGCTTACCATGGGACTCCGGAGAGAAAGGGGGAAATGTCCCCTCTGCCAACAGAGCCCAGGGAGGGAGAGGGGAGGGGCTGAGCCTGTGAAGCCCAGTGTGTTCGTCCAAATGCGTGGGCAAATGACTTCTCCACTGGTGAGGAGTGTGCAAGGGGTGAGGAGAGAGGCCAGAGCGTTACTGAAGGGTTGTCTTCCACCTGGAATCATGAGGATGGGCATGCTCCTGTAGCGCCTGAGGCTTAAACAGGTTAGCACATGGAGGACACCAAACCCTAGTGCTACTGTCGTGGGTTTGTAACTGCTTCTATACAAGTCGGGGGTTCTTGTAGACATACCCCTCTCTACCATATGTGCAGGAAATTGGAAGCATGACTTCGGGATGCTAAGTGGAAGGGGGTTCTAAAGTGACTGAGCTGTCCCTGGCTGTCACTCATTCCCTGAAGGCTAGAAAGGATTGGCATTTGCGGTTAGCCAAACCTTGTGCTTATGGAGTCTCTTGGCAAGATGAGAGTTGAACCTGTTGTCTCCTGTGCCCTGTGTCTCCCTCTAGCTGCAACGGCAAACGCTACCTGGAGACACTCCCCAACACCAGTATCATCATCCCCTTCCACAACGAGGGCTGGTCCTCCCTCCTCCGCACCGTCCACAGCGTGCTGAACCGCTCGCCCCCGGAGCTGATTGCCGAGATCGTGCTGGTTGATGACTTCAGTGATCGAGGTAGGACCCCCACCCCCCACCCCAGCTTCCTGCCCCTGCGCTCCATCCAGTGACTGGCCAAAGGGGTGGCAGGTTTTCTTCTTCAGCAGCACCAGCAGATGGGCCACCGTTTACTGATGCTTGTTGTGTGCCTGGCCATGACCCTGGCCCTGTACACAGTATCTCATTTAGTCCTCAAAACATCCCGTGAAGTAGATTCTGTTTTTATTCTATTTGTATCAATATGCACTGAACTGCAAATAACAGAAAACTCGATAAACAATAGCTCAAACAGGTAAGGGCTCATTCATTCATTCATTCATTTCACCATAAGATCCAGGACTGGTATAGCTGCCTCAGGCTGTCATCAAAGAACCAGGCTTCTCTGTTCCTTCTTCCTCATCCTCATGGTCCCAAAATAGCTGCTGTACCTCTGGGAAGTCTGCCTTCCAGGCAGGGAGAAGGAAGAAGGGTAAAGAGAACAAAGCCTCCCTTTTTCAATATTTTGCCTTCTTATTCAGGAAAGACTTCTGGCCAGAAAACTCTGACATCCAGGCCTCCCTATCTGCCAGGGTGCCTGGAAATGAAAGTGTTTTGATTTGGGGCGTCTTGAAGAGAGGTAGGAAAGGGAGATGTACATTAGAAAAGGGGCTGAGCGTGCCTTTCTCTGGTCTCTGCCACACAATTCTACAGCTGAGAAGACTGAGCTCCAGTTCGCCTGCTCTGAGCAGTCTCACTGCCTGGTTGAACCTATCGGCCTCCAGTGTCAGGGTTCTACTAGGTACTGTCCAGGGGTACCAGCCACAGCTGCCCTCTCCTCCAGCAGGCCAGGTTCCATCCTGCCTCGGGATCTTCCCTGCTGCTCCCTCTGCCTGCACGTCCTCCTTCCAGCTCTTCTCATGCTGGCTCCCCACATCGTCTTCGGTTAGGGGTGTCATCAGCCCTGCTCACTCCACTGCATGTGTCGTTGCGTAGTTGCATGGCTCTTTGTTGTTGGTCCTCCTCACTAGATCATTCGTGGTCTAGAGCAGGGGATCTGTGACTGTGTGCGACTGAGTGAATGAAAGGACAAGGAGGGAGAAAGCACGTCCCAGCCATACACGCACACACACATGCATACGCACACGCATACGCGCACACAAAGCCACACCAGCAGCAGGGTCATTTGCAGCCACGGAGATAGCTGTGGCTGTGGAAGACAGACGTTCCTTCCATGGCTGGTGCTAGCCTGTGTCTCTGTGCTCAGCTGCAGGTCCCCGTCACCTGTGTTCTGAAGCAGCAGCTGTCCAGGGGGTGGACC
This sequence comes from Enhydra lutris kenyoni, assembly GCF_002288905.1. Taxonomy (NCBI): domain Eukaryota; kingdom Metazoa; phylum Chordata; class Mammalia; order Carnivora; family Mustelidae; genus Enhydra; species Enhydra lutris. The sequence goes on along the minus strand of NW_019154089.1, from coordinate 33,161,984 downwards.
CTACACCACTTGGCAGGATCCCTGTCTGAGTGCCATGGGGCATGAGTCCCCCAGAGGTAGAAGAAACCACACATCCACTGGATTAGAAACAAGTGTGTCTCCCTGCTCAATTAGAAAAGAATTTTAAGACCATCTAGGCTGTTGGCTTTCAGTGTGCATCTCAGAGCAGTAGAGGCCCAGGGTTGCCTCAGGGAGCACTGTGAGCAGTAGGGTGAGCCTTGCTGGTGCAGTGGGGCATTGGGGGGCAGGTGAGTTCAGCTCCATCTCCTGGCATGGTCTGTGTTTGGTTTCTAAAAAGGTGTTCACTAAGAGGAGCTGCACTGCTTATGAATGCATGATAATCACAGATACCACTCAGCCTGCTCCTTTTACAGGTGGGAAACCCAAGGCTAGAACTGTGGTCAGGCTTAAGTAGAGCTCACAGCTGGCTGGTTGCAGAGGAAGGACAAGAAGCCTGTCTCCGGGCTCCCAGGGCAGCCTGTCCCTCCTCACCTCAGCTGGTTATGAGAAATGTGGCAGAAGTGCGGCACTCTTCTCTATCCCCAAGGACACTTCTCAATAAATTACTTTTCCATTGTATTAAAGAGCAGGGTTCTTTCTAAAAAGAACTCATTATAAAACACATCCAATCCTGGGCTATAATGGTTTGCACCTCTAATATCCCAATTTCCTCAGTGATAAAAATAACATGATATACCCATCCTCCAATAATAAAAGAACGTGAAAGTCTTCAGAAAGAAGAGGTAAATTTCATAAGAATGACATTTTTCCAAGTGCATCTCTTTCTCCAGAGAGCAAAAATACTGGTCCAATGTGGTGCCATTGCGAGACCCTAATAGGATAGGGAAGAGAAGAGATACTATCCCTATTTCCCAGATGAGAATGACAACTAAGGCCCCTGATTGTTGCCCCTTTTCCTCAGTGAATCAGGCGTGCAACCCAGAGGCCAACTCTTACCTCATGCCCCTCAGTCCTGCACAGTGGCTGTCAGATTTCCCAACCTGCATTTTTCAGAAAAGCAATCATTATTCTGGTTTCAAGAAGGAATTCTTAAGGCAGCTTTGGAAGAAAACTTACTCAGCAGTGATTGTTTTAAAAATGAGATTTGGGAGAAGCAATTTCAGAACTATGGAGAGGCCTGTCCAAAGTACAGCAAATACGGGCCATCATAAAAGACAGATGTCTCTGGGCCCTGTGAGCAGAGGCAGTTCTCAGAGTTGAAATTCATAGACGCTAACTACGGGCTAGATTGGGGCTGCCCAGCAGAAGGCATTTTCCTCTGAAATGAGTCTCCTCCAGGCTCCTCAGGGCAACTAATTGTAATTCAGCTAAGGGTTGAGACCTCGGGTAGGAGACAAAATTGGAGCAGATGAATGCTTGAAATAAGATCCAGGGCTCTGTGCAGGGAGCGCTGGGGAGTAGACTGGAGGCTGGTGCTGACCCCAGAACAGTCATGGCCTTGCCTGCAAATAGAGTGTGCCGAGTTTTCCAGGGGTGTCCAAAAGCTCTTCAAATGTGTGAGCTTTGCTTGAGGATTAGGAGGACATGGAGGTGTTTTTGTACCAGTGGGAAAGAGAGATGAGGGTAGAGAGGAGCAGACCTGCCTCCAGATTACGCTGCCCGGACGGGAGATGTTTTATTAGAAGAAACAAGAGAGGCCTTTGTTCATCTGGGTTTTTTTCTATTCTTTTTCTCCTTCTCCTCCGCACTTTCAAATAGGGTTGGTTTTGCAGAAAAATAGGATATGTAGTAATGGAAAGGGTTATTGTCCTTGGCTGAATGACGATGGGCTCTCTGGAATGTTCCCCTATCAGGGAGCAAACAAACAAGCACGTGCACTGGGAACGGTGCCCTTGAAGGAAACCTTAAGCAAGTGTTTCAAGTGTTTGCAGAGCTCGTGATGGTTCATCAGCAGTGATTGGTGCTGGGAGGATCGTGGACATTGCCCGACCTACTGGCTCACACAGGAGAGGGCCCTCACTGATGAAGCTGGAGTTGGGTCCTCTTTCCATGATGGGCTTATTAATTCTGACCTGCACTCTCATACCATTGCCAGTCATGGGGACCTGTCAAGGACATCCATTTTTGCCCTGTCCTGCTCTGCATTTCAACACACCACTCTTGACACTGCATACAGGTCTGTTCCTCTCTAAGCCTCCGTCTGCTGCCAGGAACCCCACAACTCTTGGGGTGGCCATTCCCCACCTGCACCGTACTGTGTCTGTTCTTTCACCCTGAGATTTGTACTGTGTATTTTGTTTTTCTCTACGCTTGTCCTGATTTAATTCAAATTCATATATTCAACAAATTTCATGAATTGATCGTACTCGATGCTGTACTAGGCACGCTGGGGATAAAACAGAACCAAGACAGACATACCCCCCCAAAGACTCACATCTAGAAGGGCAGACCGATGAGGTAAGAGACAGTTCATAAGACCATGGAATGTCTGCCTGTCAGTGGAGATCCAGGCTCTGTGGAGCACAGAGAAGGTCAGGGAACACCTCACAGAGAAAATTCCAGCTAAACTCAATCCTAATGGGTAAGTAGCTAATACTCCCCAGGGCATGGGAAGAGGCAGAGAGAACAGCATGAGCCCGGGATAGGAGTGAAGGAGAAAACTTTGAAAGTGCAGAAAGAGCTGATAACCTCATCATCTGCAGGCAATTACTATTAGCATCTAGGTTTTTCCCCCCGGCTCAGGTTTGTCTGTCTTAATACACTTTATCTTGTAGATCAAATTTAGGTTCACTGCAAAGTCAAGCCGAAAGTGCAGACAGTTCCCATATGCCCCCCACCCGCACCCCACACGTAGCTAACCCCCAGACCTCGTCAGTGCTCTGCACCTCCGTCAGAGTGGTCCAGTGGTGACAACTGATGGACCTATGTTGTCACATCATTATCACCCCAAATATATAGTTTTATATTGGGGTTCGCTCTTGGTGTCATATATTCTGTGGGTTTGGACAAATGTGTGAGGACATATATCCACCATTATGGGGTTGTATTGAATAGTTTCTCTGCCTTAAAACTCTTCTGCCCTGTGCCTATTCATCCTCCCCTCCCCCTAGCCCCTGGCAGCAACTGACCTGCTTGCTGTCCCCATAGTTTTGCCTTTTCCACAGTGTGTGATGTAACTGGAATCATACTGTATGTAGCCTTTTCAGATTGGCTTCTTTCCCTTAGTAATAGGCATTTAAGGTTTCTCCTTGTCGCTTTATGGCTTGTGGCTCATTTCTGCTCGCTGCAGACTAATACTCCATTATCTGTGGCTATCGTGGTCTGTCTGTCTACTCTTCTGCTGAAGGACATCCTGGTTGCTTCCGAGTGTGGGCAGTTACGAATAAACGTGTTACAAACATCCATGCACAGGTTTTTGTGTGGACATGTTTCAACCCTCGTAGGTAAATAGCAAGGAGCACAGTTGCTGGATTACATAGTAGGAGTGTGTTTAGTTGTGTAAGAGACTCTGTGAATGAGAGTTGCTGTTGGTCCTCACCCTCGTCGGCATTTGGTCCTGTCAGTGGTGTAGATTTGTGCCTTTCTGATAGGTGTGTAGGAGGATTTTGTTGCTGTAATTTGCATTTCCCTATGATCTTTGCTGTTGAGCATCTTTTCAGATGCTTCTCTGCAAATTGTATGTCTTGTTTGGTGTCCACTGTCTTTTCATTTCCATTTCCATTTTCATACCCTCCCAGCCCCCTTCTAGCTCCACTCCCACTGGGCGTAACCAATGTTAATAGTCTGGTGCGCGTTATCCTGCACAGTAATACTAACATGTAACAGCTTGTAGTAACAGGAAGTAGTACTTACTGAGCACTTGCTTTGTGCTAAGCGAATTCATGCATTGGTTACCATTGCCTCTCTTGAGGGTTCTGTCATTCCCAGTGTGAAAACCACTGGACTCAGTGATCTCAAACCTCTTTTTTCTGCTTGAAAATGGCCATATTTTTATCCCCATTTTACAGATGAGAAAACTGAGATATAGAGAGATTAAGTAAGTAGTCGTCATGTTCTTAACCCAGAGAAGCAGAACTTTGATTTAAAACCATGCACGCTGATGCTAAAGCCTTTATCCCTCATCTTTACATGTTTTTTTTTCCTTTTAATGGGGTCATCCTGTACCCATTACTCTTTTTATTCCTGTTAATGTATCACAGACATCCCTTAAGTCAGAAGATAGAGAGCTAACTCATCTGTTTTTTAATAGCTAGATGATGTTCCACACCGTGAGCCTGTGTGTAGTGCCTTTACGTTGTACTTTGTGTCACGGACACCCAGTCGTATTTAACTTCGTATCCGGGTTTCTCTTACTTAATTTTCTACCATGAGCTGCCTTTGTCATTATAAACTGTCACACCTCTCCTTCTCTGAGGCAACTGTGCCATAGAGACAGGAGTCAGATGACCCCAGAATACAAGCTGTATTGTTGGAGAGGCTGATCCAGAGAACACAGCATTGATCTGTTCCTACCGCTTTCCTCCTGAACTAAGTGACTCCAGGACAAGCTTAGCGGCCAAGGACCTGTGAGCCTCCCTGGCAAGGCAGAGCCTGTGCCAGTGAGCACACCCCAGGCAGGAGAGCATGAAGCAGCACATGCAGGTAGAATGACTGTTTGTATTTTAGCTGCCCAGCATGACCTCCCCTGACCACCCCAGAAGTGAAACATTGCTCCCTCTGTAGTAGGAGGCAGGAGAGGCAGTGCCGCCTTACAGACGATAAAACCAAGGTTCAAAGAGTTTGGTGGTAAGTGGCCTAAACTGCTTACCTGCCCTTACAGTACAGGAGTCCCCCCTTATGGGTGGGGATATGTCCCAAGGACCGCAGTGGATGCCTGAAACCACAGATAGTACCAAGCTCCATATTTACTGTAGTCCTTTCTATACATACCTACCTGTGATAAGTTTAATTGGTAAATTATACACAATAAAAGATGAACAACTAATAACAAAATAGAACAGTTATAACAATAGACTATAATAAAAGCTATGTGTGAATGCGGTCTCTCTCTCTCTCTCTAAATACATCCTTGTGCCATCCTCCCTTTTCTTGTGATGATGTGAGATGATAAAATGCCTCCACGAGAAGATGAGGTGAGGTGAATGACAGAGGCACTGTGATGTGCCCTTAGGCTGCTGTTGACCTTCTGACCGTATGTCAGAAGGAGGGTCACCTGCCTGGAGAACCACTGATGAGGGCAGGTAGGTGAAACCCGAGAAAGTGAAACCACGGGTAAGGAGGGACTGAGCTGGTCTCCTGCTGGGCGGTAATCCCACTTGACAGGAAGGATTGATCTTCCCCATGATGAGCTCCATAATCTTAAGAATCCCACATCTTAAGTATCCGTCTCTAGGGTATCTTACCACAGGCTTCTTGATTCCCTTCTCCTGTAATATCTTTGACATCTGGAATGCTTCTCTCTTGGACTCCAAAGGAGAGGACTACTAAGCAGATTAGAGCTGTTACAGAATATCAATTAGTTTATAATGAGGGAAATCTATAAACCTTTTGGTGGGTATCTGGCAGGAACAACTAGATGCAGCAGTCAATATTTTTATGGGATATTTTGTGCATCTTAAAAAAAATAGGATTTTGTGAATCAAGCACTATGTATAAATGATTTACTGAGATAGCAAAAAAAAAATCAGATAAATTGCTCAGATTGTATCTGAAGCATCAAAAACTCTGATGTTTGGGCAAGAATCATCTCTGTAGTGGAAAAGAGCTGCATTATATTTTCAGAAAGGTGACACTTCTGTTGAGGTGGGTGAGCTTTCTAATTTTAAAAACTTGGTGCAGCCCAGCTGTGCTAAATTGCTAATATTCTCTTGATTTTCTTGTGAGGATTAAAAACCAACCCTTTCCACTGTTTTAGTGTTTCCTTGAAAACATAATGGGGGGAAGCAACACCCAAGACAGCAGGTTATTATTAGAGGTCCTTGGAATAAGGCTCCCAGAAGCAGGACCACAAAAAGCCCTCGGCTTAGGGCTGACATGAATTATTATTTACTCAGGGTCTTGAGGGAAATGAAATTTGAGGCTGAAATGAAAGGAAGAGGTTCCTTAGTACCTAACTTGATTTGGCTCAAACCAACCAAGTCTTTTTTTTTTTTTTTAATTTTATTTATTTATTTGACAGAGAGAGAGAGAGAGATCACAAGTAGGCAGAGAGGCAGGCAGAGAGAGGAGGAAGCAGGCTCACCGCTGAGCAGAGAGCCCGATGCGGGGCTCGATCCCAGGACCCCGAGATCATGACCTGAGCCGAAGGCAGAGGCTTAACCCACTGAGTCACCCAGGTGCCCCCCAACTAAGTCTTTTTACATCACTCACACTTAGCTCATTAGGTGTGGAGCTGAAGGGGCTGATTTTGTCTGCATCCCAACAAGGACCAGGCCGTACCAGCAATAACAAGAATGCGGTGTGGTACCTGTGTAGCACTTACTGTGAACCAGACACCTCTGCAAGTGATTCAAACACGGCGTATTTGATTTCATACCAAGCCTCTTAGTTGCCAGCATTTGCCTAAAGGGAAAATTCATGTTTAGTAGAAAGTACAAACCAAAGTACAAGAAATTGTCATCCTTTCCCTACCCCACCTTCTAAGTAAAGCAACTTCTAGGTAAAAACAACAAAAAGTTTTTAGGTAAAGAAATGCTTATGTCTAATCTATAGGTCTGCTGTTTTCAGCACTATAAGTAACAGCCCAGTTCTCTAAATAATAGAGTTCCTAGCCCATTCACAAAGCACACTGGCCGAAAAGTAGGCATTAGCTCTGACCTACCGGTGGACACCTGACACCCAGGCGACTGGTGAATTACTGTGGAAAGATACATCAGGGATTCTCTGCAGAACTTCCAGCCCCCAAAAGGCTCGATCGCATCTTTATTGGGCAACCCCCAACTCCAGAGCCGATTTCGGTTTAAGCTGGATCCAGAGGCAGCTTCAGAGTTGTAAACACGACAACTTAAAATGTAACCAGTGTTCATGGCCAAAAAATAGGCAATACTTGACAGCTCTGAAGATGAAGCAGCTCAATCTACACACTTACACATCATTTATTTATTCCAAAAATTGAAAGGAGAGCATTGCCATCCTGCCAGTCAATCTAGTGTTCATGGGCATTGAGAGTTTAATTTCTCTCCTCTCTCTCTCTCTTCAGTCTCTAGATTTACTATCTCAAATAGAAAACTCTGAAAATGTCATTTTTGCATCGTTCTCTAGATCAAAGAAATAGGCATGTATGAGGCCATCGTAACATCCCTTCCTCTTGAGTGGCTTAGTGATGTCGGTTCCTATAAAGTATTAACAGATTCAGACTGCCTTTTCCAAACTTTCTGGATCCTTGTGTATACTCACTTCCTTCTCTTGAAAGACCAAAGCGCTCATTCTTCCCAGAATACTAAAAAAAAATTAATTTTATTTGTTTGCTTCAAAAATGCAGACCTCTTCAGAGATGCCCACATTATTTATGAGCATCCAGGAATCTCAAAATAACCAATAACTCCACCCATCAGCTGTGTGCCCTCCGTTCCTGTGCTAGTAATGTGTGGGATTTATTGGGCATTGCTGATAATCTGCTGTGAGGGTGAATACAGGGGGAGTTATAGACCCCTGCTTTGTGCCCAGTCTTCTCAGAAACTGTTAGGGGTTGTTTTTATTTTCTGTATGCTGCCAGAATATCTGCTCTAGAATATTCTAAATAATAATTGCATTCCAGCGTCTGTTAACATAAAATTCAAATCGACCCTAACCTTCCCAGAAACCCCCACTACAACCAGCAGATTCGCTTCAGCCGGGTGGGAGGAAAGATGAGGCCTGACCTTCCCCAGAAAACACGTCCCTGCTGCCGTAAGACAGAGGAAGCAGTGAGTGAATGAAAATGACCTGTAAGTGGACTTTGCTCCTGAGCAGAGTCGACTCTACATATTCGTAGTAGACACAAAACCCCGTTTCCTTCCTGCCTTCCTGCTGAGGGATGATGACGGCCAGAATCCATTTGGTGAACTGCTCCTCGCCCCCAGTTTGTTCCTCTGCTCCTGCTCCTGTTTGTTCCTCCTGTTCCTGCTCCATCCATGGGGATGGCTCTGGCCCGTCTGGCCAGTGATGTCCCTTCCCCGTGGCCATGGTGATTCATCCAAGGGGCTGGGCTGTGGTGCCAGCTGAGCCCAGCCCATTTGACCCCCGTCCTTTCCCATCTCATGAGCCGATGCATTCGGCACGGTCTGGTGTACGTTGGCATTCAGTAAAGGGTCCTTGCTAATGATGCTGTGGTGGTGGTTAGTACTAGTAACTGGGAAGTGGGGTGATGGGCGCTGAGCTACCCCGTCTGCCTCAAAGGTCTGTTCTAGGGCTCAGATGAAATCAGAAAAGTGTGAGAGCTAAAAACTCCATAAGAACATTGAAGAGGATGCCATTTCCATGGAAGGAAAGAACCCCAAGGAATCACCAGCCTGCTGGCCAAGGAGAAAGTGACCTCAAAAGCAGACAGTCAGCACCTGGAGTGTGTGCCTGTGGCCGCCAGTTCCAGCAGGGTTCAAGCTGTGGGTTGTAACTCTTCCGTGGCAGCGTCAGCCGAGGAGCTTGTTAAAACGCCGGCTGGCAGGGCCCACCCATGGAGGTTCTGGGTCCATGGTGATCCGCATTTTTCACCGGCATCTCATCCTAGTTTGATGGTGTTGAAACGGTGTTTGGACTTGGAAAACACTGGATTCCGGCAATGGCAGGACATAGGTCACAGACAGATGCTATGTTATACAGCAGGATGGTGATTTCTTTGAACGTGTGCGTAGTCTGGGCTGCCGGAGGTGCAAACACACACACACACAGCCCTTGCGGGAAGAGAGAGGTTCGGCCTCTGCCAGACCCCTGTTTTCCAGGATGCCTTGTCATAAATAAGTGCCAGCCTGGAACAGGCCATGTGGATTTATGGCCCCACATTTAATTTCAACTGCTATTCATTAATCCTGATGATCTCACTTAAATTATTAAACAGTCATAGTCCAATTTCGAGGGCACTAATTATATCCTCGAGAGGCTGTTATTATCTGGATGATCACATACACTCAGCCAACACCAGACTGTTTTCTCCCCACTCATCAGAATTTTATACTTTTTCAGGGTTTTTTCTGTGGCTGAGTGTGTGTGTTTCATAGGACAAGACCTCGCTGCTGAGGAGGGATGAAATCCTAGAGCAGGGGTTTTCAAACTGTGGTATGCATAAGAGTGTCCTGGGAGGTGTGCTTGACATGCAGATTCCCGGGCCCCACGCCAGCCAACACCCAGGTCCTCAGTCTGAGTGGAGCCCGGGAATCCCCACCCTGCCCCTCTGTCTGGAGATTCTGATGCAGGTGGTCCCAGGACCACCGTGGGGAGACTGAAGTCCCGACAGGGGAAACCCGTCATTCCAAGCCCTGCAGCAGAGCCACAACCCACATCTCTGGCCCCGATATAAGGATCAAATGAGATAATAGATGTGAAAGGGCTTTGGAAAGTATTCAGCACTCTATAAATACAAGGAGGCACTATTATTTTCAAGCTGGAACGGCCTTGTGACAGAAATGGCTTAGTACTTTCTCCCTAAATTACCATAATCACCTGTTTGAGGCCCCAACCAAGCTCATAACTCTAAGTACAGCAGGCATGGAAGAAATTCCTCCTGAAACATCCAGGAAAAAAATATTTCTTTTGATGTGAGAATGTGCTTGGGTCCCTGCCTGGTCCTCTGTCAAAAGTTCCCTGTCTTTTCTGTTACTGGTCCCATCTTTTCTGGGGTAGACCCACATCTCCTCCAGCCTGGGAGCCCCCTGACTTCAAAGCCCTCTTCTCCAGCACATGGATTTCCAGCCCTTTCCGGAGACATTTAAAACTCACTTGTAAACATTTTTGCCCACAAAGGGCTTCCTTCATGTGAGCCCACTTCTAACCACATTTATGACTTCAGAAATAGAGAATACCGCGGTTTTGGTTCTTGGAGCTCAGCGTACTCACCTACCAAGGTTTGCCATGAGGCTAGGTCTGTGCTGCTGATGGCCACCTCTGCGCCCCGATGCCAGGTCCGTCCTGCCGCGTCACGATGAACCCAGCAGCTCTTGGGAAAGCGTTTCCTCACCTTGAACTAAAATCATTTCACCCTGCAACATCCGTCAACCGGGTTTATTTCTGCCTTGATCTTCCCACGGCTGCCTCCACATTTCAGAAGCCCCTGTTTGTATCTCCACCCCCAAGTTCCTTCCACTGCAAGATAAATTTCTTAAAAATGTGGTGGTAGAGTAAGTTCAAGAACAGACACTCTGGTTCTATTCACATTTCAACCTTTATTTTTAAATATTTCTTCCACACTCCCACGGATCCTATCTCTTAGCGAGCTCTCCACATGCAAAACCTCAAGTTCAGGCATTTGCAAGTTACCCACATGCAAAATCTATTTTTAAATCTGGAAGAAATCAAGGCTTTCCACTGATGGTAAGAAGCCTCATGTTTGCAGGCAGCACGACTTCAGAGTTTAGGGAATTTCTGCTCTACTTTCAGGAATCTCTAGCCAGCCTGCACATTTCTGAGATGAGAAGTGCAGGCCTCAGGTGCCCTTCAGTCATAGGGCAGGTTCGTGACAAAGTCCTGCTTTCCTTCAGGAGCACCTGCTGCTGGCTGGGCACAGGCACCTGCAGAAGTCAGGAGCACAGTCCTGTCTCCCAGTCCGGCTGTTGCCAGTGGGTATGCTGCTGCTGCTGGCCCGACTGTCCACTGGCCTCAAAGGGCAAGGCTACAGTAGCACAGACAGACACCCAGGTCATGTCCTTTTATTTTCCCCTTCGCTGATTTACTGTGTGAGCCAGTTATGTGCCAAAGCTCAGCCTTGAATACGTTTCCCAGCCAGTGCTGTCGAGTGTCCACCCCATCTTAACATTTGAGCTAGGTGCTAACGCAGCACATACAGTATTCTTAATCCTCTCACGAAGGCATGTGCTCTCATGACGGTAACTACAAAAGCCCACCTTGACAGTACCAGGGATCAATGTTTATGACCATCAACTCCCCTAAAGATACTGTTGTTGTTGTTGTTTTTTAAGATTTTATTTACTTGACAGAGATCACAGTAAGAGAGGCAGGCAGAGAGAGAGGAGGAAGCAGGCTCCCTGCCAAGCAGAGAGCCTGATGTGAGGCTCGATCCCAGGACTCCGGGATCATGACCTGAGCCGAAGGCAGAGGCTTTAACCCACTGAGCCACCCAGGTGCCCCATACTGTTGTTTTTGTAACGGCATGAAATTGTGCTTGTGCAAATTGTTTTTTAAAAAATTAAATGCAGGGGGTCCTGGGTGGCTCAGTCATTAAGCATCTGCCTTCGGCTCAGGTAATGATCCTAGGGTCCTGGGATCAAGTCCCACATCAGGCTCCCCACTCGTCGGGGAGCCTACTTCTCCCTCTTCTACTCCCCCTGCTGGTGTTCCCTCTCTCACTCACTCTCTGTCAAATAAATAAATAAAATCTTTCTGAAAAGTTAAAAACAAAACTTAAACCTTAAGTGGTCTGGGCTTTGGATCCTTGGGTTCTAAGGACCCTTGCTCTAGAGTCAGACAATAGGTGACATTGAACTAGCACTTAATTTCTCTGTGTCTCATTTAGTAAAATTGGGGTACTAACATAAAGAGCTGTGCAGATTAATTGAGATATTGCTCGTAGAGGGATCAGAGCAGTGGCTGGTTCAGAGTAACCACACCATAAGCATTGATGTAGACACCGTAATGTTCCTTGATATGAAACTAATCATCTGTCCCTATTTTTTTTACCTCATCCCCCTTGTAGCTAGCTACACCTCGAGACCCCCAAAGGTTAAACTACCATTATTAACAATAATAATTTATAAAACTAATAATTAATGCCATTGTTTATTAACATTTAATATATGCCTGGAGCTGTTCATTCATAAGCTCACTGAATGCTATGATTGGCATTACTGTCCTGAATATTACAGGTGATAAAACAGAATCAGAAAGATCAAGTTCACACCACAAGTGAGTGGTGGAGTTGGGATCCAAACTCAAGTTTATTTGGATCCAGAATAATACACTCTTATGTATTACCATCTTTGTGATGTTAGTGATAACACATAAAGATTTAACACCTTATATTTTCTGATTTTACTTCTCATAGATCCATTTACTCTCAGCTCTTTGACTTTGGAAATCAGGGACCAGGTTGGGCTGGGATGATTATATCCACCCATCAGGAAAACGAATGAAAAACTGAGCATTTTTTTGCCAGAATTCGCACAGTTGATCTGCTGAGGATTTTTTTTTTTTCTCCCTCCAAAGCAGAGTGTGATTTTCTTTCCTTTCAATCTTCATGCCGCTGGAAAATTTTAAATTATTCAAGACATTGAAGGTTTATTATCTGCTGGAAGGCTGCAATGTAATAGCAAGGTATCATTTAAAGAGCTGTCTGTCTCTGTGAACCACCTTGTTCTGAATACCTGCTCTGGCATAGAGTGGGAAGCTATTTATTTATCTATCATTGGTGGCTTGTAACTGCCTTAGATCAATCCTGTTATTCTTTCTCCATGGCCAGTACCCCAAAATAAATGGCTGCGGGGTGCACAGGGCATTGAAATCATTTGTGTATCATCAGCCACTTACTTCTCTTCTGCCATTTGCATCATGATGGACAGTCGTGTGTTTGGGGGATTCCATTTTCACTACAGACTGAATGTATTGCCCATGTGTATTACCAATTTGGATATTAATCATCCCAATCAGAGAATGCTCTCTCAAGTATTATATCACCCCCAAGTCATGCTATTCACACCATGTTCATCATAAAGATAAAAATGCCAACTCCTGTTTCATTCTTCCTTTTGACACCATTTCTGTACAAAGAGATATCCTTTTCCAGTGTTTATCATTAGTGACAAGAGAATTTTTGTGTAGCGGGGTCAAGAAGATACATTATTTTTTCCTCCATTAATTCCTCATCAGTTCAGTGGCGTCATGGAGTAAAAAACTTCATCAAGTGACTTTTCCAGGTATTGGTATGAGAACTGGTAGACCACCTTTGGTTCCTGCCCTGCCAGTAAATAGCTTTGTGACCTTGAACAAATTACATCATCTCCTTGGGTTTCACTGTCTGCATCTAGAAAGTATGGATGACTTCTAAAGTCCTGCCAAGCTTTAAATCCTAGAACTTTAGGATGACTTTCCTCTCCTCTCTTCCCCAGTGTTTAGAGTTAGCACTTGATGCCTTATAGTTGTCTTAATGAGCATCAGTTTTCACTATAACCCTACTCTCAAGAAATACTGAGGTCTGGAAAAGTATTTGCTCTTGCACAAGATGACCCGGTGCCTCAGTTTTCAGGAGCCTAGGTTTGGTATTTGTATTTGTCTAACTCTTCTCCCTTACTGCCTGACACTTAGATGATTTTTACTTCTTATAACCTCGTCTCTGTCCCTCTGAGCCTTTTTCCCGCCTCATTTGCTATTTCAAATAAGCTTTGGAGTAAAAAAATCCAGTACTAAAGTTACTCAAATTTTATCTAAAATAGGGCTTAGGGGCGCCTAGGTGGCTTCAGTTCATTACGCATCTGATTCTTGATTTCGGCTCCAGTCATGATCTCGGTCGTGGGATCGAGCCGCGTGTTGGGCTCCATGCTGGGTGTGGCGTCTGCCTGAGATTCTCTCTCTCCTTTTCCCTCTGTCCCTCCCTTGATATCACTGTCTCTCTCACTCTCTGTAAAATAAATTAGTTAAATAAATAAATATATAAATTAAATGTTCAATTAATCAGTAAAATAAGTGTTAAATAGTTCCCAAGTGGTGACTCAAGGCTCTCACCTGAGCCATGAGGCATGTTTACTGGTCACAAAGAGGATGCAGCCTTTAATTCTAAAAGGGAGTAATCAGGGAGGGCTTCCTAGAGAAGATGGAAGGGGTTTCCCTGGCCTAAGGGAATAGCATAAGCAAAAGCACAGAGGCAGGATGGTATATCAGCAATAGACTGATAGTAGTGATTGTTGAGAGACTATACCCCTTGAGTGACAGACCTCTGCTTCTCTGCTGAGCTAGGAGCCCAATATTTCCCAGTCTTTAAGGAGACATAACGTGGCAGAAGTTTCTATGTGTGAAGTGCGGTCTGGGAGAGTGTAATTTAAATTCTGAAATATCAGAATTTCCAGACATTTAAGAAATTTCCAGAATGTCAATGTTTATGGGTCAGTGGGAAACAAAATATCATGGCTGGTGCAAATAATGCAGGATTTCTTATGGCCATGATTATCAATTACAGAAGAACCATAAGCCACAGTCCTTCTCGAACCCCTAGAGCTGTATTGTCTGAGACAGTAGCCACCAGCTACGTGTGGCTATTGAAATTTAAATGGAAACTCAGTGAAGTTAAAAATTCAGGTTCTCCGTCACACAAGACATATTCCACATGTCCAGTAGCCTCACATGGGGAGTGGCTACCCCGGAGGATGGGACAGAGACAGAACATCACAGAAAATTCTCTTGGATGGTGCTACTCCAGAGGGCCAAGCGTGAAACAGCAGTGATGTGCTGTCGCCACGGAGCGGGAAGTGCCGGAGAGGAAAGCAGGAGGGGGTGCTTGGTGTAGAATGTCTGGGCTTGCCCTGTATCTTCAGCATGGCGGGAGCCAGGTGCGGGGTCCTGGCTCTGCAGGGCAGTGTTTGCTCAAACGTCCGCTTTCAGCAATGCAGGGAAATGAACCCAGCCTGCCCTGCTCGCAGGAGTGTAAGGTGACGGCATGTGGATCAGAACTCCCTAAAAATAGCCTTTGATCTAGCAATTCCATCTCTAGAGGAAACCATCAAAGATGAGCAAATAGATGTCTGGACATGGATGTTTGCTGTAGTGTTATCTGTAACAGCCAAAACCAACGGAAATAGCCAATGACGTGCTGGTAAAAAGTAGCAACAGCTGGAGTGAAGGTGGGGAGCCCTGATTTGAAACATTGCTGATTTCTATGGTATTAACTGCTCCCTCCCTTTACTGCCCTTTAAAAAAATTAATTTATTTATTAATGTGTTTATTTATTTAAGAGAAGGAGAGGTGTGCAAGTGAAGGGGGACGCCAGGCAGAGGGAAGGAGAGAGGGAGGGAGAGAATCATCTTAAACAGGCTCGACGCTCAGCACAGAGCCCTACACGGGGCTCAGTCCCATGGCCCTGAGTTCCTGACCTGCGCTGAAATCAAGAGTTGGATATTTAACCGACTAAGCCACCCAGGCGCCCCCTCCCTTTTTTTTTTTTTTTTTTTTTTTTAAGATGTACGGGCTTCTTTTATCTTTGCTTTCGAGACAAACACATTTTTCTTTACCTAACTAGGCAGAGGACCATCATTAGTCGCTATACTCATGCTATCACTGAATACCAAGTACCTTAGTTGCTTGGAGAACTCAGCATCAGGGCTGCTGCTAACAAGTTCGAGGAGCTCCTCAGAAGGAGCTAGCTGTAGGCTCTCTTGCAATGCTCATTCATCTGTTCCCTGTGCTCCAGCTGGGCAAAGTAGCATCTGCTGAATGCAATCTGGGCTACTCAGGAGCTCCACCGCTGGCTTCCAGACTTCTGTTGAGAAAGTTTCTGGCAGCATTACAGATCAGCTGAGAGACTGGACCTCCTTCGAGGGGAGGAGAAAAGACACCAGAACCTGAGAACACATCTATAGGAATATTACTCCGTCGTCTGAGCTCTTCAAGCACGCATGCAGCACGCAGGGTCTCAGCTGTTGTCAGGTCATAGCAGTGAGTCAAGCTCTCATGACATCATTGCAGGCGACTTTAACCACATCCACATGGCTTAGTCTGTGGCGTAAATGCCTGGCAAATTCAACACAGCCCACCGTGTTGGCAGTGACTCTGTGAATGTGACCATCCTTCCCCGGGTGGGCATAAAGCTCACCTATTAATCAGGGTCTCCTGGCCTTTGACTGAGTGCTTACTATGTACCAGGCTCCATGCTAAAGTGGTTTGTACTCATGTCTCGGTACTTCTCCATGGCCACCTTGTGACGTGGAGATAGTTGTGACCCCCATTTTGCATTTGCAGACCCTGAGGCTGGAGAGGTGAAGTGATTTGGCAAAGGTCAAATGACTAGTGAGTTGTGGGGCCGGGAGCTTCCCTGAGATGAGTGGGCCCCAGGCCCATCCCACTCCCTTCTACCATTTCTCTGGTCTCTGCCCCCAGAGACCTTGCCTATCAGGCAGCAGAAGGGAAATGGCCTTGGATCTGACACTGTCACATGCCATTTTTCAAATATGCCAGTTACATGTCTGTTCATGCAGAAGCCTATTTGCCGGCATTTAATGGGCAAAGCCTTGTAAATGGTTGACCAACTTCAGTAAGGTGATGGGCAGCCCCGAGCCTGAACACAGACACCAGATGACAGCTGCGCTCCCACTGACTGTTCTTCATATTTGAAGGGGCCAAACTCCCCATAGCAGCTGCTGAGGACATTTTATTCATGTTTTCAGGTTTAAGAAAGCTTTGCTCTCTCCGAAGTCTTACATCAGATTATAAGTACGACGAGGAAGAAATTTCACTCAGGCGGGCAAAACTGTAAACTTTTTTTAAAAAATGGGATTTCCTGCCTCAAACTCTGTCATCTGAAAGTCGCCTTCAGACCCAGGCCCCCTCACCCGCTCTGACCTCTCCCTCTGCTTCTCTGATTACCGCCTACTCCCTGAGCCCCGCTCTGCGGAGCTCTGAGTCCTGGTGAGGGCTGGACGCTTACACAGGAGGTGTTCTTCCAAAGGTACTGTTTCTGCCAGCACCTTGGCTTTACAGGAACTGCTGTTTGTGTCAGTTTTCCGACGTTGGTTATGGCTTCTATCTCCAGGGCTGTGGTGTTTCTGTGTAGGTTTCAGGGTGCTGGGAGGGATAGTAAAGGGGGTGAAGCACTAGTTGGCGAGCAGAAACAGACAGCAGTGATGCTGCCACCGCCGCACCCCGGTATTTATTTAAATATCATCCCCCCCACATTTGATTTAATTGTTTGCCAGCTCCCCAGCAAAGGTGCTTACAGGGGAAGCCCTCTCTACCTCACCCGGAGGAATGAAACAAAGCCCTTGTCTCTTGGCAAACTCCGCTCCACCTTTCTGGACCAGGCTCAGTGAAGCCATCTCCTCCCCTCTCTCATCCTCAAGCAGGACAGCGAGGATCCTTCCCTCCTTTTGCCCTCCTCCTGAAATAACTCATGTATGGTACCCACCCCAGCATTGCCGTGTCCACTTTCCTACTCAACCATAAGTTCCCTGAGGCTGTGGACCATGTCTTAGTTACCTCTGCATCCCTGGCACCCCACACAATGCTAGGTGCAGAGCGGCATCATTAAGTGTCTGTTCAATTAATGGACAGGTACCAGAGCGCCTTGGAGGCCTTGAATCAAAGCCCGCCTGAGGCTGTCTCCTCATCTCGCCCTCTCTTCCATAGTGTCAGGACACTGGGTGGGATATGTTATAAGGTGTGTTGCATGCGGGTCATTTTCTTGTTTAAGATTTATCTGTGTGTGTGTGTGTGTGTGTGTGTGTGTGTGTACGTGACCAGGGGGATGGGACGGAAGGGGAGAGAATCCTCACGCAGACTCTTCACTGAGTGCAGATCCCAGGATCCTGAGATCAGGATCTGAGCTGAAATCAAGAGTCCCTCCTTAACCAGCTGAGCCATCCAGGTGCCCCAGGCAAGTCATGTTGTTACTGACAACTCTTGAAGCACCCGGGCTTGTAAATGACTTACTTTTTATTTTACAAATGAGAGCAAATGTATGGTTCTTCTTTGTCTTACTTAGTCTCCATCCTCTCAAAAACAGGCCCTAAGCCACGGCTAGCAAGGAGCAAACCCAAGACAATGAGGCGGAGGGTAAAAGGAGAAGGAGCAAGAAACCAGAGGCAATTGCCGCAGAGGCTCCCACTGTCCAGTAAGGTCTGGTGTGGGCAGGCAGGAGCAATCAACTGGGTGGGGGGCTGCCTCCGTAGATTGTGAGAAGGAACAGCATCTGGGCGTCATCCCTGCGCATGGACGGGAGAGAGGAAGGAGAATTTCTCTCATCGATTTCCCCGTTGGTCAAAGCTCAAACTCCTTCCCAGCCCCTTGGTGACCCCTCAGAAAGCCAGATTCCATCTCCTGCCATAATGTATGGTGTTTTCTGGTAGCTCAGGTGTCCACATGACCAGATGGGGATGGGTGCCCCCTGCCTCCACCTGGGAGAAAACCCACAGCTGTGTGTCTATCTGTCCTTATCACTCTGACACACATTTGCTGTGCCCTGAATGGTACAAACACATGATGGCATTGTGACTCTCGGAACTCCGGGCACAGGGATGCCGCAAGACCCCGTTATGGTCATGTGAGCCCATCACTTCCTGGACATCCACCAGTCACTGGCACCGCCGTCTCTACTCCAGGTGCGGTGCTTGCTTGCTTCGTCTCGTCTCCGCAGCTAGAGCGTCAGGCTCCGGCGCTGGTCGTGGTCAGACGCAGGATGCTCCGGCCACAGAGGGCCTCGCCAGTGCTCACAGAGCTGAGATGGGACAGATGAGGGGTCCGAGTCAGGTGTCTGCCCTCACAGGGCACAGAGCCCAGTCGGCCTGGCCCACCTCAGCCCCCAGTACCACCGTCTTTCTTCCTCACACTCCTCGTCACCCTGCAAGGCCCCAGTTGGTCAGGTCCTCTGAGAAGTCATATTGGGTGCTCCAGCCCAGGCTGGTCTCCCTCTCCTGGGGCCCTGAGGCTTGGATGCTGAGCCTAGAAGGTGGACCCTCACTGTTTGGTCTGTGTGCTTCCAGGCCCGGCACCTGCCTCTCCTGCTGTAGAGTGAGCAGTTGAAGGGCAGAGGTACAGGGAGTGGGCCTGCCTGCCGAAAGCTTGCTGGCTATGTGACCCCTTGTTATGAATGGTGTGTTTGAGGCAAACCCCGCTACTGTGTGTCAAAGAATTGATTTTTTTGGTGTCCTAACTTTCTTTTTTAGTGAGACTCTCTGATACCTCTCTATGCCTCCCAGTTTGAGTAAGTTGGTTTCCTCCCATCTTGCAGATGAGGAGACTGAAATGCAGGGATTAAGTGGCAAACCTGTCAGACTGACTCCGGACACCATCCCTCTTGTGTTTCCATTCTTAGTGTAACCCAGCGAAGTCAGCTCTGTGGCAGTGGCCACATTTCAGAGATGAGGAACTTGAGGCCCAGAAAGGATAAATGAATGGTTTAAGGTCACATTGAGAGGCCAGCCTCAGGTCTAGAACGCAGGTCCACCAAGGACCACCCCCACCCCACAGCCCCTTCTTCCTCTGGGTCACAGACCTAGCACCTTAGTGCCACCATCAGTGAGATGCTTGGCTGAAAGACTCCATTTCCTGAAAGCCTCTGTGCTAATGTTTAGAACGGGAACAGATTCTGAGGTTGAATTTGTTTCTTCTTTCTGTGGACTCAAAGGTATCTCCAGCTAAGATTATGTCTCCGTTTACAGACCTGCCAACTGGGCCAACCCCCTCCCTCGAATATGCTAGAGGCCTTCGGCTGCACACATCTGACACGATAACAGGTTCAACAGGCTCCCCCACGTTGCACAGATCACCCCTGGTGCATTGTGTCTTCCCATCTACATGTCAGAAATACGTAGGGAACCCTTGAAAACTGAAGGAGCTGGTGCTTCTATCAGGGAGGACACAGGGTGTACCAGGAAAGCTGAGAGGCCTCAGGGGTTTCGGAGGAAAAAGGCAAGAGAAATCTGGGGGAGGAATCCGAGGCAGGCCAGTGGCAGGGCTGAGGGAGGCATCACCAGTCCATTAGAAAACTCACGTCCTCAGGCCCATCTGTTGCCAGCCCTGCCCCGCTCCAGATCATCATCTCCCCATCTGTGAAATGAGGAGACTGGCCTATGTCTGTGCTTTGCCAACTTTTTTTTTTCTCTTTTTCAATAGTGAAAACTTTTTTAAAAAGAAATCTTGCCCAAGAGTCCAGTGTAGAAAACAATTTCAAGTATGCCCCCCCACACCCAGCCCCACCTCTCAGGAGGTGGGAGGAACACCTGGGTTCAACTCCAGCATCCCAGGGTGCATGGGTGAAAACCAGTGCCCTCTGTGGTTTCTAGGCCCTGTGGTTTGCAGGGAAGAAGACCCAGTGGGGTGGGGGACGGGGGTGGGGGGAGACTCCCAGACAAAGAGAAGCTTCAGAGGCTCAGCTCACAAGGACCTTGGGTCCCTGTGCCTTACACCAGGGTTTCTCCATGGGGGTTCAGTGGATCCAAGAGTTAGCCAGGAGTTTTTTAATTTGCCTTTTCATTTTGAGTTTTAATCTTTAAAAAAATTCTTTTAGCAACTATGAAGATGCTTCTCTTTGCAGTGAAAATTCACACATGAAAGTCAGAGAGTTGGCTGCTTTGGCTAATATTTCTCAGGTAAATCCCTACGGGTGTTTGTGGAGGAGCTCACAGTAGTTTGTCTCTTTTAATGGGCACCATCCATGACTCTGAGGAACTTTGGCCCAGTGCATTCCTGAGAAAGGGCCCAGAAAGAAGGAAGAGGGTTTGCTGTAAGGAGCTGACTGAAGAGGGCAGCATGCAAAGATGATTGCAAGGTAGAGGTGAGCGCAGGCAAAGAAAGTCCTCAACACCTTGGTCTGCGTGCACACTTGGGCCCATCCTATGAAATATAAAAACCTGGCAAAACTTCTGCAAACATACATTTACTTTTAAGTGCTTGGAAGCATAAAATGCTAGGAGTGTTTGGGTGGCAGAAATACAGGTGGTTTTTATTGTCTTTTCTGATCCATTAAACTCCTTTGTCATTTACCATTTACCATCATTTACCATTTGGTAAATGACTCCTTCTTTGCTCTAGGTCATAAATTTCTGGCTTTGAAGAGTTTATGTTCCTTTCAAGGTGCTGGATATATCCCCATAGACCTGCTTACTAGGCCTTCAGAATAATTTCAGAATCTGATTAAATTGTCTGTCAATAGTTGGAAGTTGGGAGGATTCCCATTAAAAACCCAAACCTCTGGTTTTCCTGATAGCATCTCTGGGCCCACAGCCCCCATGTGACCCCACTTGGGTTTGTGGGTTTCCATCTGGCCCATTTCATATACATCTCTCAGCTGCCTGGCCCTGGAAGCTTGTGAGCTCCCCTATGATACGATGCCCACAGTACTCCAAAATGTAGGACATAGGGGTGATTACCGAGTTGAGAGAGAAGACTTTGAGACTCTTTGCACTGTGCTTTACATAAGATGAATGGGCTATGGGAGGGATGGTTAGGGGAGCCTCCTGTGATTACATCCTCATTAATTACTGAATGTTAGACCAAAACCCTCAGTGGGGGGTTGGTACCTCTACGTAGCAGTTCGTATTTCTGAACAGACCAGAGGGAGATAGTCTTTACCACTTTTCTCCCTGAATGAAAGGCATGGAACTGGGAAGGAGTTCTGTCTAGGGCAGTTGGGTGTCCTCCCCAGCCTCAATGACATAGAAGGAGAATTTGAAGTGTTCTTTATGGAGGGAACTGTCTCTAGACAGTGTAAATTGGGGAGGTGGGGTTTCCTCGGGAGCTTCAAGGCTGATGCCGGTTTCCCTGGCTTGGTGTAACAGCAGCAGGAATAGTAACTGTGGCCACAGTGTCGATCCTCAGTCTGGCTCAGACACCGGGCTTGCCGACCACTTGACACCTATCATCTCATTTCATCCCAGCACCCAAAGGAGGGGGGGGTTCTGTATTATTCCTATTTTTCAGATGAGCAAACTGAGGCTTACAGAGATGGAATGTAGAAAGGGGAGGCGTTGTCTTAGCAGCTGAGCTGAGCCATGCATCCTCCCCAACCCTTTCGTTTTAACTAGTGCCCATAACAAGGAAGTACCCACTCTGCATCTTTAAGCCCCCTCCTGTACAAACACCCTGCCTGGCAAGCAGGAAAGGGATTACGATCCCCATTTAAAAGTGGGGAACTGGGCACCTGGGTGGCTCAGTTGTTAAGTACCTGCCTTTGGCTCGGGTCATGATCCCAGAGTGCTGGGATCAAGTCCCGCATTGGGCTCCCTGCTTGGGGGGAAGCCTGCTTCTCCCTCTCCCACTCTCCCGCTTGCATTCCCTCTCTCTCTGTCAAATGAAAAAAAGAAAAAAATCTTTAAAAGTGGGAAACTGAGGCCCAGAGAGGGACAGGGACCCCGGCAGAGTCACACAGCTAGCCCTGATCCTGACTCCTCAGAGCATCCCCAGAACCTTCTCCCCCACTGATCATGACCGTGGCTTCCTATGGTCGCACAGCCCTTCAAAACTTGTTTTCACAGACGTTTGCCTCCCTGGATATGCCGTCATCAGGGTTGGGTGCCCCCCTCCATCCCCCATTTTCTGCCTTTGTGCGTATGAGCCTTGCCACAGGAGCCATATTAATCATTCCAAGTTGAAGGTTACCAAGAAAAATATGCCAGAGCGTGACAGGCCATTAGTATTTGTGTTGTAAGGAAACCAGTAATCATCTTAATTGGTGCACACTTGGGAGCAGAGCCGGGCTGTGTTCTGAAGGGTTGTCTCCTCCTTCATATACCATTAACGCGTTAAAAGCCGCAGGAAATGTGCCTTTCTAACCACCACTGTCCACAGAGGCAGCTTTACTAAGTTACTAAGGAACTGCATTTTCCCCTGAAATTCTGGGCCGTCCAGGTTAGACAGACCTTCTTCACTCAGACGGGCCAGGTGGGAGTGTTTGACCCAGGGAGCGATCTGTGAACTCAGAGGAGCAGCGCTCCCTTCAGCCCCAGAGAATTTATGCCTCATGCTGTGGTTTTGATGGTTACCAGATTTGCCTCCTTAAACAGGTGGCCCCAGAGGCCAGGAGCAGGCCTGGGGAAGGAGAGCATAGTCTGCCCACCCCATCCCCCTGCTTCCCAGACCCTAGTCAGTGACCCTCGCCCAAATCCTAACAGGGTTCCGCATCTTGCTGTTTTCACCATTTCCTTCCCTTTGAGAAGTATGTCCATCCTATCCCATCTCCAGCCCCCACCAGAGATTCTCGGAGGACAGGGCCTGGCCCCCTCTTGGAGAGCCTTTCTTTTGTGTATCGCCCCATGCCAAGATTGTGTCCCGTGCTACTTTATCCAGTGTATAATATGAAAACAGTAGCTATTTTTCTAAATAATCATTTTATTCTGATATCAAATATCCCATTTAAAATACCTCTCTCCTCAGTCCGCCCCACCTTCTTTCCCAAGATTCGCACCATTCTAAACAGAAACTGCCTGGGGGGGACTAAAAATTGTGAGAGAACTGTGCAGCATGTGTGCCATGAGGCACATAGAAGCCTGCTCACCGCAGCACTTTTTCTAATGGTTACCAAATTAGAGACGGCCTGAGGGCCCATCCATAGGGGATGCGGCATCAACGATGACATAGCCCTAATACGGAGTAGGATGCAGCCATTGAAAACAAGGGACCAGATCTAAATGACACAAACAGAGCTCTGAGATGTATGAAAAAGTAAGAAACGACAACAAAGAAAAAGCAAGCTGTGGAACCCGTTTATGTAAACACACGCAAACAGAAACAGTTCTGTATGTTTTCGACATGTATGTGTATGTGTGTGCAGGCATATAGAAGAAGGTGTGGACATGTACCCTGCAAACCACTGACATTGTTGACTTAGGAGTAAGCCCCAACTAAGGCAGGACTAAAGATCTGTACAGGCAGGAAAAGGATTAACCCTGTCTCGTACTGGTAGGGTTTTGTTTGTTTGTTTTTTTTAACAAGCAGAATATGTGTATTATTTCTCATTTAATTAAAAAATAATACTGTCTTGTAGGAAAGGAGATGGTTTATTTAATTTATTTCCTGCAAGGTTTTAGAGATTTAGCATGTTCCCTTTCTAGAGGGTTGGGGAGGATTTGTGTCTTAATCCTCTATAGGCTAAATTTGTGTTTCTGTTTGATACTCTTACCATCTTAGGAAATACCCCGCTTTAATTAGAAGAAATCATGAATTACTTTTTCAGTGATTATTAAAATTTATCATGGTGAGAAAACATTGAACTCAGTCCAATTCCCTGGAAACTTGACTGCCGCAGGGCTGTGTTTTCTTTCCTCCAGTGGCTCTTTGTGCCCAAAAAGTCCCTCCCACCTGACCCCGCTGAGGAGACCCCTGAAACTCCTAGGGAGCCCTAGCTCCCCAAGTTTCATCTGTTCCCAGCACCCTGCTGTGCATTTTGGCATGCGGAGCATTCACTCTGAAGCCAGCCTCCCCCGGTTCAGATCCCTGCTCTACTAGCTACTTCCTGGAGGAAGAGAAGACGTGCCAGTTCTCCTAGGCCTCAGTTTTCTCATCCCTAAAATGGAGATGACAGTCCCACCTCGTCGGATCACCAGGATAGGAAATGAGATAAAACTCATAGGAGGTGGAACGCCACGCCTGACCCAGAGTCACTGTCACTGTGGGACAGCTGTTCCTGGGCTTCCAACAGCAGAAGTATCTTCCTCGGTACGCCTGGGGCCTGAGCTCGACCGTCCTGTTTCCTGAACAGCTTGCCCTATCCCTGTTAGATGGGAGGCTCGGCTCAGTGCTGTGCCGCAGTAAGGACTATGGAAGGGTGAACATCTGGATCAGGGGGATTTTCTACTAAGGAGCCATCAAAGCCCCAAAAGACCACAAGGGATTAAGAGAGGCCACCCTGACAGTGCACTAAATGGGGATATTTCACTGATTTTTGTATATCTGATTTTCAAAATGAGCATGTATGACTTCAGTTTTTAAATGCCCCACTCCCCAGAGGGAAGATTGGTAACTCACAGGAACAGGTCGAATGGGGAAAAGTCAGGTCACTGTGACCGACCCAAATAGGACAGGTATCGAGGAGCGGGGGGCGTCTCTGGTATGCCAAGGTCTTTCTGCTTGGTTTCTGGGTGATGCCGGTCCACTCTGGCCCTGCCACTCAGCCAGCCCCCTGGGCCCCTGCTTGGGAATGAGATGGCTCTCCAGGGCACCTTGGTGATGGGCATTAGAGGGCTGTGGAAGTTTGAGCACAGGTTAACAAACCAGACCACAGGACGTCAAATGACTCACACACAACCAGAGGATGGGGAAAGTCTTCTGTGTGGTGCTGCTCTGTGTTCAGAATGCATGGAACTGTGTTCACATAGCCTGACACAGGCCCATCCCGTGGCTTGCAGCCCGAGGCAGCATCCCTGTCTTTCTGGTCCTCGACAAATAAAACAGATACAACTTTGAAAGTAAAATTTGCTCACAGCTGGTCAGGGAGAAAATTACAGAGGTAGATAAAATAAGCCAGACCTTATGAAAGGAAAACTGTGTTCTATATGCAGATTGCTAAGTACATCTCAGAAGGAGTCCTCCAGTTAAAGGATTAGGTCCTCAGCTGGATTTTCACCATTTTGGAGCTCATGGTATGGACAGGCATCTCATCTTGTAACCACAGAATCACATGATCCCAGGGCTTGCAGGGGCTTTCAAGGCCATGTCGTCCTTCCCCCACATTTGAGTCCTTTCTGTGGCATGTGTAATGAGTGGAGCCTCTGCTCGAGTTCTTCCCATGGTGGACAACACATTGATGAGATACTCCCTACTGGGCAGCTCTCACTGTTAGAATGTTCTTTGTGTCGAACTGAACTGTAACTCTGCAAATTTTGTCTCCTGGTCCTGGTCCTGGTCCTGGTCCTTTCTTCTGAAGGCACGCAGCCTGGTGTCAGAGTCAGGATGTGAGCTATAGAGGCGGAGAGCCCTGTCTGCTGATCTCCCAGTTGTTGACTTTGGGACAAAACACTCCACCTCTCCAACATTGTCGTCTCTGTGTCAGGCAGAATGGGGCTCCTTCCCTCACTTGGGTTCATTGGAGGACCGAGAGTGATTGTGGGGAAAAGGACAGGCTAGATCTGCATGTGCTGATATAGAAGGATGACTGTGATGTATTGTTAAATGGGGGGGGGAAAAAGCAGGTTTCAGGAAACACAAATAAATAAGCTCAAAAACATCGGGAAACTGGCAGAGAAGTACACCAAACTATTGAATGGCAGTCGCTGGGGGATGAGACTAGACTGGCTTATTCACATGTCACTTTCCTCCCTGACGGTCAAAAACTCTTTTTACAACAAATGTATCCCATTTATAATCTCAGAAAATAGTAAAGATTTTTCTGTTTTTGAAAGAAGAAAATGAAATATCCAGAATGCCTCCTATCCGAAAACGGAGTCCCTCCGGGTCAGTTGTGTCTCTCTCCCTGCAGGCTGTCTGAATGTTTGAAGCATGCCCTCAAAGGATTCAGCGCGAGTGTCTGCCTACGAGAAATGGTCTTAAACATGAACCAGGAAAGTCAGTGACTGCCTTAGGTCCTGCCCCCTCTGCCTCAGGGCCTTTGCATTTGCTGCTCTCTCTGCAGCAACTTTAATCAGTTTGTGGTTATGTCACCGGTAGTCACATCTGGAACACAGCCATCTCACAAACAGATATGGATGTAAGTGGGGGGTGGTAAGTGGGGGGTGATGTATGAGTGGAAACTTTGTGAGCAGCCCATTCTTTGATAAACATCCTGCTATGAAGATAACTTTTGCCTCCCTTGGCTACCTTCTTTGTTTAAAAACTCACAAGTGAATACCTGAATGACAGGGACCCCCCCCCAAATATGCTTGACCTCTTCCCCTGGGTGACATGTTGAGTCCTTTGGAAGCATGTTGTGTGTACAGATTTTAAAAAACAAAAACAGCAAATGACCAGGAAAACTAACCAAGTCGGGATCATTGCCCAGATTATCTGTTAGCACCTGCAGAATTACAGATGCTGTGAGGGGCGGGGAATAAATCAGCTTTGGTCCTGCCTTCAAGAAGCCTGCTTCCAGGCAGGTCGACACAAGTCCTGACCAGAGCACGCATGGAATGCAAACAGAGCTGTGGTCAGAGCACGCGCTGCAGTCAGTGGGAATCATCAGAGAATGTCATTCACACAGTTGGTCCTCCAGGAGCACTGTGAGCTGAGCCTGGAGGGAAGAATAGGATCCTCCGGGACAAAGAAGCAGGGAGGGATGCTCTGAGCTGAGGGATTTGCAAGAGTCAAGGAATGAAGGCAAGAAAGCGGTCGAGTGGTATCTGCAGAGAGGCTCAGGTACAGGGTTGAGATGGGAGGTTGGCCTGGGAAGGTGGGCATTGGACACCTGCTGAGAGGCCTGGCGTGTTGCCAGATAACATCAGTAGGCCGTGCTGTAGTCACAGTGTGGATGGGATGAGAGATGAAGGATGAGGGGCCGGAGACCTGTGTACCCAGATTAATTTCTGCATGGGAGTTTGTGTAGATAGCAGAAGATCCCACGGTGTCTGCTGTGACACCGAGCAGCGAGGAAGCACGGAGGGGCCGGGCCGGATGAGAATTCTGCAGGACTCTGCAGAGCAGAGGTTTCCAGAGAGCCACGGGTGGGTTAAGGAACTGGGGGGAGAGGGGGTGGCAGTAGTTAGAAGGGTGCTAAGGAAACGCTCTGACATGTGTTCCACTTTCTCTTCCTGTGTACTGAGCAGGAAAATCTCCCCCAGGAGAATACTTTTGCCCTTTAACAAATACGAAACTGACAGGTTGACAGTGTTGCTGAAGTGGAGGAATTTTTTTTCCCTTTTTTAATAACACCTTAAAGGATAGGCACGGAAGCCGGCGCCCTAAATGAAACACGTGTTGCTCTCCCAACCTCTGACAACCTGACATAATTTAAGAGCAGCTACCAAGAGCCCACGGCTCGGACTGCCCATGAATCTACTCCCCTGGACGGGCTCCAACTGGGTGAAAAAGGGAAGGGGGTGGGCCTCGTCCAAGGGCCCCGACCTTCTCTTCCCATTTGTAGCTGATTGGTGGGGAGTCGCTTTCAGAAAACAGGGGAGGCTGTAATTAACTTGATCGTGGTGTTTTCTGGAGTGTTTTTATTCGTCATCTGATTATTAAACAGATTTATGGCCCTGCCCACCCACTGAAAAGGAACCAAGGCATTTAGTTGAAATTAAAAGTGCAGATAAGGCTGCCTGTTTAGATAATAGCATCTCTTTTTTCATAGATTACTCATCTTCTGTGAAATCGGGGAGAGGAGTTAATTTGTGTGATGAAGTGCTTTCTATTTCTGGGAGCTAGCTGGTGGATGTGATTGCTTGAGGAAGGAGCATAATTCATTCTTAAAATCACCAAAGGCATGTTCAAGCCACATACCTGGGCCCCGAGGAGCAGGGTGATTTGTAATGTGATGCCAGCGAACAGAGGGGCTTGTGGTTTCAAAGCAAATGTTTGGGGAAGATGTGCAATTTGTCTTTAGCTTGGAGGTCCACTTCCTGTTCATTCTCAGAAACGAGCCAGAGCAGTAGACTTCACGCGTGTGTCTCAGCCCTCTGACTTGCGGGCCACAGACTGAGAGGGGGTGGTGGAGACAGACAGACTTGGGCTCGAGCTCCAGGGGAATCGCTACCAGCTGTGTGACCATTGGCAGTGACAGACTGTTTGTGGGTCTGTTTCCACATCTGCACTGTAGGGGTGACCCTCCCAGGGTGGCGGTGAAGGGTGTGTGTGGCTAGAGCCAGCCAAGAGCCCAGAACAGTGCCAGGCGCCCAGCGGGTGTACACCTGAGTCAGCTGGCCTTGGCTTCCGGCTTCTGCTCCGGGGACTCACTGTGTTTCCACCCTGGACTGAGAGCCCCCTGGAAGAATCCATGTGTTCACAGGTATCAGGGACTACTTCAATTTCACTGAACACTTGATGGGAAGAGACGGAGGAGACGTTTCATATCATATACTCCATAGCAAACCCACTTATAACTTTCACCAGACATTCCTGTTCTCCCAAGGCCCCTGGACCACACAATGCCCAACCTTTCTGGCTCTCCATCCTCCTCCCTCAGTTTCCCCCCAGAAATGTATTTTGTTACTGGAACATGCCTCTGAGCATTTCACCCAACCTTCTCTCCCTCTCTCTCCTCTCCTGTCGCCAACTACCACTCAAAGCAGCTTACAGACACATGTAGTGTTCTCCCCCAGGGGAGCTCTCTCCCCTCCCCCCCAGGCATGTGCTGTGTTTTCCAGGAATACATGTATATCAAGGGAAGATTGTACTTGTTCTAGAAGTTGTTCTGTTTTGGGAAATGACATCATCAACAGAAGTTGGGTGCTGCTCTTGGGACTTGCCAACCCACTTACCTGCACTGATTCGGTAGCTGAACTAAATGTAACCCAATGGCTACTTCTCTGTCTTCTCCTAGTCATGCCAAGTATTTGCTTATTGGAACACATGTTCTTTTATTATGTCTCCTTTAGATCACAGCTGAGGCATGATCTAGAGTTGTTTCAAGTTGGGTATTAAGCAGGTCATATTATTTATGAATTTTATTTTAAGTATTAAAGGGGACCGTACAAGCTAACTGTAACATAAAGGGACATTGAGTAGGGCAGGGTGGGAAACCCCTGAATCAGAAGGTGAGCCAGCCAGGTGTCAGAGCTGTGTTGGCTTCTGACAAAGAGCTTAGGCCTGGTTCCCTCAGATCTGCTGTGTCCTTTATATTTTCCAGCCGCAGGTACAGCAGGACCCATAGATACAAAAGCCCCAAGACACACACTTTCCTGGCAGCCCTTATGATGAGAGGAAGGACACCTAAATATGCCATTTAGAGTCTCTGGCAGAAGAAAATTGACCACTTGGGTATAATCAGTTTCTCCACCCATGTGGTACTCCAGAGATCTCAAATCAGCATACAGGTGTTAGTTAGATCTCAAATCAACATACAGGCGTTCTAGTAACAGCCTCCTGAGGTCATGCAATGGCTGTCCTGCCTATAGAACTGGACCTTGGGTACACTTTCTCAGAATCGTGGCAGTAACAACAATGGGCTTTGGCCAGGGAGCACTGGCCTCTGGTCAGGGGCCATGACCGAGGACCTAAGGATCAAGGGAGGCATCTTTTTTAACACCGTAGGCTCTAGATCGTGCCCTGGGGCAGGGTTTTTCAGATTGTAGAAGACTCACTGGAAGGTCATGACACCAGTTTCAGGGATCGTGACCACCTTTTTAACGAAAATGAAATACAAGAGGCTAGAATAGAAAAAAACATATCCGAATGCATCACACTTTGTATTTCAGTTATGTGTCTGTGTACCAGGTCATGATGGAAAGCATATTTTTTATGGGTCACAGCCATAACGTTTGAAAGTCACTATTCCCCAACAGGGAATGTCTGTGAAAACTGGTACCCCCAGGGATTCTTAGGGCTAAGGTTTGAGAACCCTTGCTTTGAGCCTATCAGGAGGAGCATACATTTATCAGATCTTCTCTCACTTGAAGGCAAGAGGAGGGTTGCAGAGGTGAAGGAGAGCCCAGGTGAGTCCAAGGACAAGGAGGGAGGTATGGTACCCAAGCCAGAACCCAACCCCTTCACAGTTTTGCTGGAGGCCAGCAAATAGTCTTACACTCCTTGAAGAACTTCAGCTTTCTATTATTCTAACAGGAAACTGAGGTTCCATTTCTAATCATTTAGAAATCCTGATACGATCATGTTGACCTAGATTCATTTCTCTGGTCTCATCTTCTGCATTAAGTCAGATCGGAGTTTTTCTTGAACACTGACATGCACAAGCATCACTTGGAGAATTTGTTAAAATCCACGTCACTGGGCCCCACTGATCTGATTCAGTGGGGTTTGGGGAGAGGCCTCAGAATTGGCATTTCTCGTAAGTTCCTAGAGGATGCTAATGCACCTGATCCGGTGTCTGCACTTTGAAAACAGCAGTATTAGATCAGCAGAAAGGAATGTGCCCAGCATAGATCCTGGCACCCAGCAGGAGTACAGTACATGCTTTCCTGATGAAACGGACCCAAGTTCTCTCCATAGAAATGCCTTCGCTAAGGTACAGCTGGTTTGCTACTTTGAACAGTGCAGGACTGACCAGTGGTCATTGAGTTGTAGGCTTGAAATGGGTGAATTGTATGGGATGTGAATTATATCTTACTAAAGCTGTTTTCAAGAAGGGGAGAGCAGGGAGGAGAAAGGGGGAAAAGAAATGGCTGGGTTTTCAGAACCAGCCATCAAAAATATCTCTCACACCTTCAACTGTCTTAGGAGAGAAGGCACATCAAAGGAGAATGAGAAAGAGCTTCGAGCTGAACTCCAAGGCCCCTTCCAGCTCTGCAACGCTGAAATTCTTCTGGAACTCAGGGCCAGAACAGTGTGTCTTTCCTGAAGGACTGGTCTATTTGCCTTTTCCAAACAGTAAAGGATGCTTAAACGCCTGTGCATTTCACCTGCCAAAACCCATCCTGGCGCCATCATAGCTTTCCTTCCCGACCTGTCTTTTTAAAATTTTCCTGCTGTTCGTAGTCACCTGTCTGTAAGTTTTCTAAGCAAGTGAAAGCCCCGAGCATCCCAGGGGATGGGAGATAGGGTAGAGGTTGTGGGATTGGAAACATACCCGCCAGGCAGAATGGAGAGACCAGGGTGATGTAGTTTTGTAGTTAATTATGCCAGCTTTGGGGATCAGGAACACCTGGTGTGACTCTGGCTGTCACCTACTCACTGTTTGGACATAGATTAGCATAAAGCTTTTCTAAACCTTAGCTTCCCCCTCTAAGATAGTTAATCGTGCCCACCTAGTAGAGTTGCTGTAGGAATGAAATGAAACAGCAGGCCCAGGCCCACAGTGAGCATGCGACAAAAGTCATGACAGTGACGGTGATGATAAAGATGTGGGTCCACCTCATCTTAACAATTTTCCTTTGGCTAGAAACACCTAAGTGTCAGAACAAAGGGTGACACTTTTGACTGCTGTGAGCCCTCTGTCCTCCAGATGGATTGGCAGTGCCTTGGAATACACTAAGATGTGCAAGTGAATAAGTCAATCCTGGAAACAGATGAGCTATGACACTTTAATAGCCGGAAGCCCAGTGGAGCTGAGATGTGACAAGACCCAGAACACCTACAGCTCCCAGAAGCCAGCCCAGATGTGTGGAGGGCAGCCTTTCCCGCTGCAGCTTCTGCCTTATTAACAACACCCTGGGGGCTGGAGAACCAAGTGACACAAGGATGATGCTGATCTGTCTGGTTTGTTACTTGATCCCTACTTTCCTTCTCCTCCTCCTCCTCTTCCCTCCTGCCTGTCCTGGGGCCCCTCTCCCACGTGCTGTGGGCCCTGTCAGAGTGTGGAACACACAAAGCTCCTTAATTTCGGGTGCCTCTCAGCAGGTGTCTGTTCAAGGTTCAATGACACCAGGACCAACGCTCAAGTATTCTACCTGGGAATTGATTTGATTGCACACAGCACTGGAGTAAAGATTCCCAAACGCACTGAACTGGATTTGAGTCCTGTCTTGACCACTTACCTTGCTGGCTCTGTAACCTTGGACCAGAGCCACATCCCCTGAACTTGACTTCCCTTGTCACAAAATGAGGATGATGAACTGTGACCTGCTTCCTTCACAGGGAAATCAGATCAAATCAAATCAACATGAATGAAAGGATGGAGGAGGAAGGCGTGTGGGTTCAGCAGGGATTGGCAGAAGCCTCTGGCTCTGCGTAAGGCACATGGCGAGCAGAGCGTTCACAGGGCTCGCCCTCCGGGAGCTCAAAGTGGGAGGGAGACAGAGTAAGTAATTCCATGAATGCAGAACGATTGATGATGGCCTGAGCTCAGGGACGTGAAGGACCTGTTCCAGGGCTCTGGGACGATCTGCCCTAGAGACCTGCTGTGGTCAAGGAGGTCATCAGGAAGGCGTTAGTGAGGAGCTGAAGTCTTGAGTCAAAGCTGAAGGATGAGCAGGAGGTCACCGGGGAGAGTAAGGAGGGGCCTGCGAACTTGGCAACCCAGGCTGAAGGACTGGCATGGACAGACAACTGGAGGCAGAGGGGATCATTGTGGGGCCTTTGGATGCCTGAAGGAAGAAGGCATGGAGATGGGGGCAGCAAGGAAGGGAGGGGACTAACCATGCACACACAGCCTTGTCATCCCTGGTAAGGATTTTGGACCTTCTTCCAAGAGCCATGGGAAGCCATTGAAGGGTTTACCCAAGGCAGTGGAAGAGTGACAAGATGCGATTTACTTTTCCTTTTTGAGACCATGTGAACTGCTGCATGCAGACTAGAAAAAGAGGGACAGAGTGGAGCAGGGACAGCAATCACGGCCACCGTGCTTGCCCAGAGATCACAGTGCTTCAGACGAGGGAGAGCAGTGGCTGGACTGGGACTATATTCTTGCTCTGCCACCGACTGTTACGATCCCAGGGTGAAAACCTCACCCTTCTGTCTTAGTGTCCTAGGGCTGTCTTAACAAGATGCCACAAACCGGGGGGCCTAAAACAATAGAACTTGATTCTCTCACAGTTCTGGAGACAGAAAGTCTGAAATCAAGGTGCCTGCTGGGCCATGTTCCCTCAGAAGACTCTACAGAGGGATCCTTCCTTGCCTCTTCCAGACCTCTGGTGTTGCTGGCAGTCCTTGGTGTATCTCTGCTTGTTTCTGCCTCTGCGGTCATGTGTCCTTCTCCTTGTGTGTCCAGATTTCCCTCTTCTTATAAAGGATACCAGTTGGTGCATTCGGGCTCACCCTAAGCCAGGATGATCTTGTCTTAAGTTGATGACATCTGCAAAGACCCTGTTTCCAAAGAAGGTCACATTCCCAGATTCTAGGGACTAGGACTTCAAATTATCTTTGCGGGGGACACAGTCAACCCAGCGCTGCTCCCTGACTGCAGTTCCTTCCTGTGCCACAGCCTGCCAGCTAGAACCATCCTCACAGCCCTGGCTCTCCTGGAGACCAGATAGGAAGGAGAAGCTGCAGACCCCAGAGAAGCCTGTGTGCGCACGTGCGCGTGTGCACACACAGCATGACGTCGACAGGTATACAGGGAGGACCCTGGGAAGCACAGGCCCTGAAGTCTGGTCCTCACTCAGACCCCACTGGCTGAAAGACTTGGGCAAGACTTCTCCTCTCTGGGTGTGTTTCCTCTCTAGGAGTGCCAGAATGGACACCTGTCCCACCATCCTCGTAGCGGCTTTTGGGGGAGTCCAACAAGGTAATAATCAGCAAATATTTCCCGAAAAGATACCATGTGCCCGACCTTGAAGTAACTCACAGGGAGCGTTCTTAAGAAAGGGCTGGTGCCAAAAAAAAAAAAAAAAGAAAGAAAGGGTTGGTGCGCTTCCTGTGGAAGCTGTCCTACTCTCGCACGGTAATTCCCCAGGCTTTTCTCCTCTGACGGCATGAATGGTTCTGAGCGCAGACTCCGTAGCTCCAGTACCATCCAGTGGTGGGGGGCAGAGAGGAAACAGGAGCATCCTGACGTTGATAATTCCTGAAGCTGAGTGATGGGCTGATGGTAGAGGGGCCTTTATTCTATTCTACTTCGTTAATATGTGAAATTATAACTTTTTTTTTCAAAAGTGTAACAAAGACAGCAACAGTCCCTGGAGCCAGATTGCCTGGATTGAAACCCAAAACCGGCCACTTGCTAACTGTGTGGCCCTGGGGGAGGTTACTCAGCCTCTCTTGGTGCCAGTCTCCTCATCAGTCAAACAGGGCTGCCAATCACAAGCTGCCGCAGGGAGTGTGTGTGAAGCTTCCATGAGCGAATGGGTTTGGTACGGAACATACGATAACGGCTGTTGACAGAACCCGGGTGCCGCAGGGTGATGCAGGGGACGCGGGGGGCGGTTCTGAGTGGAAGTCCTCACTGACAGCCTCACAGAACCAAACAGCTGACCTTGCAGTTGCTGGAAATCCTACCTGCTACCGGGTTTTGTCTTAGTTGGGGTTTCCTGCAAACTGACACACGATTTGAGTGCAAGTAGTTACTCTGGAGGAGATTTCGAGAAACACCAGCAAGAGAGTAAGGAGATGGGAATGGAACGGAAGGCCGGTGATGGCACCGCTGTGCGTGATTCCCACGGTAGCCCTGGGTTACCAGTTATCCCACCCCAGGAGGGAGGGAGCTGGGCGGCCGTCCGCCCACACCGCAGCCCTTGACTCAGGTCCACCCGTGGGTGCAGAGAACGCCCGGCAGAGGCAGGTGAGAACAGATGCTGAGGAGGTGTAGACGGGGCACACAGCATCCACCTGGGAGCACCCTTAAGTGCTCTTCTGACGTCTGCCTAAAGCCTTACCATGACACTGCTCACCCTCAAAATCAACCTCACTCCTTCTGGACAGCCCTGGCTCATCATTAAATAAGGCCAGTGAGAGCTAAAGCCATTCTGGATTGCTTTTCAATCCAAGCAGACCCCAAAAGAGGAATGAAGATGTGCCACGAGGACTGCTGCCTCAGGGCAGACATCTCTCCTCAGTCCTGGCACTTTGATGCTGAGCCAGGATATAACCTCAGAGCCTTTCTTAACACAGCTTTAGGTATCCATTACAACCATTAGCTTAGGCACTTCAGCAAAGCCTATTTCCCATTCTTGTCCTAGTGCTTAGGAAGCCGGGAGAAATCCCAGGGCGGAAAACACCGCGTCGCTGTAGGATTCTGGGCAGGAAGACATTTAACTTCTCTGGCCCTCCCCATTCCTCTCTAGGTGGAATGAAGGACCTGACTGATGTGAGGCGGAGGGCAGGACTGGTGCAGTGGGAAGAGCCTGCTCTTGCATGGTCAGGCGGGGCTGGGTTTTACACCTCGGCTTGGTCATTGATCGGCTGTGTTCCTTGGGCGGGTTACATCACCCACTCTGAGACTTGTGGCGTCTTCTCTAAAATGGGGCTGTGATGCCCCGTGTGTAGTGTTGTTGTAGGCATCAGAAATGATGTAGATGAAGCGGGGAGCTCCATTTGTGAGCCAGGGCTCAGTAATTGTTCCCTATAATTGTCATCATCATAACCATCATCATCTTCGTCCAAAGTCCCTTCCAGCTCTAAAATTCTGTGACTTTAGGGAATGTGCTCATCCAAGAAGACAGCACGGTAAAATAAGGCAACAGCCCTGATTTTGTGTAAATGTATGTTCTGATAAGGACAGGAGGAGCATAATTGCCCCTAAATAATTGCTCCGATTTTGCCACAAGCTGTCAAAAGGCCCTAATTGGTCCATCTGTAATGACTGCGGCCATCTGCGTTCAGGGTGATTTAGCGACGGGGCTCTACCCGAGCCAGGCCCTCGATGATTAGAGCCAGACGGGGTAGTATTTCACCCTCTGGTGGGAGTAGTGGTGTGTGGGTGAAGGAGATTATCTCATCCTCGTTTTAATGACCAGCCAAGAAGCAGCGCGGGTCACAGACAATGACTATGGATTTTTTTTTTTTCAAGCTAGTGTTCCTGCCCGAACAGCAGCATATCTGGAGCGTGATCATGCCTCTTGTTATCTTGTTTCACTGCCCAAGAAAGTCTCTTTTGGAAAGATTTAGTCCCTCAATTAGGGCAAATTGATTTCTGCTTTCTACAGAGTCGCTGTTCCAAAGCGAAGTGGTAGAGGGCAGGAGGCGCCATATTAATCTTGGCGCGCAAGCGAGAAGGCGACCTGGAGTATTTTTCAGCCTTCCAGCGCACTTGCGTACGTGTAGATAATCGTTTCTCTGTGTATCGTGTAATTGCTCCGACCTGCAAGGCGCCAGGTGCTACAACACAAGACACACTTCAGGTCTTGGAAGTTTCTGGAGACTTACATCAAGGGACCAGGGCAGCGTCCTGCGTGTTCCATGGCAAAAATGGTTTTAAGTGGCACCTGAGATGATCCCCATTGGTTCAGAGACTTTGCATTAGGCCACGCTGAATCATGTGGTGAGAACATTTCCTCTTTTCAGCTCACATCCATTTCTTCTGATTACCTCGGATGGAGAGTCTCGGTTGGTTGCCCGTATGTCCCTTCTTAACCAAGAGAGAGGATAGACCATAAGCTCCTAGTTGTGGGGAAGCAGGAGGTTCTGGCTAAAATCAAGTCACACTGTTTTGCTTTAATTTGGGCTTTTTATTTATTAGCTCTTTTTCACAAATAGTACCAATTTCCCATTTATGGTGTTTGTTTCTCTTTAAAATAAATGCAATTCAATAAAAATGCTTAATTTATAAAGGTGAGTTGAGGGCGCCCGGGTGACTCAGTCAGTTAAGCATCTGCCTTCAGCTCAGGTCATGAGCCCAGAGTCCTGGAATCAAGTCCCATGTCAGGCTCCCTGCACTGCGGGGAGTCTGCTTCTCCCTCTGCCCCTTCCCCAACTCTTTCTCTCGCTCGCTCTCACTCTCAACTAAATAAGAGCTTTAAAAAAAACTAAAAAATAAAAAGGTGAGTTGATTTTTAAACTAAATAAATTGTAGTAGGGTAGTGGAACTGGCAAAAATTGTAATATGTGATTGTGAGAGCTTGGGGAAACACGAGAAGGGGGAAAGCATCATGTTTCTATAGAAAACCAGTGATTTACTGGCTGTACAACCTCAGGCAAGTTTCTTAGCTTCTCTGAGCATCTGTTTTCTCACCCTGTCAAGGGGACAGAAGCACGATCCAGAGTATGATTTTAAGAAGCAAAGGGGCATCAAATGTGTGAAGTTCCTTTGCAGATTATAATCTGCCTTACGTAACAGTGAAAGTGATTCATTTCTATATGGGGTTAGGAAAAAAAAAAGGGTCATTGGGTTCTGGCAGCCAGGGGATCCTGGTTTGAAATCAGGCCTGTTGTTAAGTATATGTCAGAGGAAGGTTCTTTCCCTTCTCTGGACCTCAGCTTTCTGTCTCTAAAATGAAGAGACCGAGGGGCTCCTGGGTGGTCCAGTTGGTTAAGTGTCTGCCTTCAACTCAGGTCATGATCTTGGAGTCCTGGGATCAAGCCCTAGTTGGGCTGCCTGCTCAACAGGGAGTCGGTTTCTCCCTCTCCCTCCCCCTACCCCCTGCTCATGCTCTCTCTCTCTCTCTCTCAAGTTAATAAATAAAATCTTTTTTAAAAAAATAAAGAAACGGAACTACTCTGTTAGTTTCCAGGCTTGGCTGTGCATCAGAATCACTTACTGCCCCAGGCTCAGCAAGTCACAGCCCTTGGATGGTGCCCAGCACAGCTGCGTTTGCAGCCAGCCCACCAGCTGATTCGACGCACCCCGGACTTTAGAAGGCCCTTCCAGCCCTAACCCCGGATGGAGTGAATTTAGAGCAGGATTTGGGGCCTGGGTTAGGGAAGGGGATCACCCAGTAGCTCTGGTCACGTGCGAACTGGGCTTCTGTGAGGTCTGGGTCCAGGGCCCTGCAAGACCTTCTGATCCAAACCCTGATTCAGGCCCAGAGGAAATCAAGGATGGGCCCACGGTGCTGGACATGGGAGCACAGCCCAGTTCTCCTCATTCCCAGTCAGCTCCAACTTTCCCAGCCGAGGCAGAGAGAGAACGAGTATGTGTTTTGACCAGTATTTGTTTTCCTTCAGATTTTCATTTAAATTCTAATTAGTCAACACACAGTGCAATACTGGTTTCAGGAGGAGAACTCCGTGATTCAGCACTTAATGTACAACACCCAGTGCTCATCATAGCAAGTGTCCTCCTTAATGCCCATTAGCCATCCAGCCTATCCCCCAGCCACCTCCCTCCATCAACCCTCAGTTTGTTGTCCATCTTTAAGTCTTATGGTTTGTTTCCCTCTCTCCTCTTTTCCCCCTTCCACATGTTCATCTGTTTTGTTTCTTAAATTCCACACACGAGTGAAATCATAGGGTATTTGTCTTTCCCTAACTTATTTCACTTAACATAATACCGTCTAGTTCCATCCACATCGTTGCAAATGACAACATTCGTTTTGATGGCTGCATAATATTCCATTGTGTATATACCATGTCTTCTTTATCCATTCATCAGTCAGTGGATGTTCAGGCTCTCTCCATAGTTCGGCTGTTGTTGATAATGCTGCTATAAATATCAGGGTGCATGTGTCCCTTCGAATCTGTATTTTTATATCCTTTGGATAAATATACCTAGTAGTGCAATTGCTGGATCATAGGATAGTTCTATTTTTAACTTTATGAGGATCCTCCATACTGTTTTCCAGAGGGACTGTACCAATTTGCATTCCCACCAGCAGTGCAAGAGGGTTCCCCTTTCTCCTCATCCCCGCCAACACCTCTCATTTCTTGTATTATTAATTTTAGCCATTCTGACAGGCGTGAGGTGGTAGCTTACCGTGGTTTTGATTTGTACTTCCCTGACGTTGAGTGATGTTGAGTGCCTTTTTTCATTGAGTTCATTGAGTGATGTTGAGTGTCTATTGGCCATCTTGATGTCCTCTCTGGCAAAATGTCTATTCATGTCTTCAGCCCATTTCTTAAGTGGAATATTTGTTTTTTGGGTGTTAAGTGTGATAGACCAATATTTTTTTAATTGAGGTAAAAATTGCAAATAATGAAAAAATGCACAGCTGTGTTAAGTACACAATTCCGTGAGGCTTAACAGGTATGTACACCAAAGAAGCCAACACCCCAGTCAAAGTACAGAAATTGTCTCACCCCAGAAATTTCCCCCTTGCTCCTTCCAGCCAGTCCCCATACCCCAAGGCAAACACTGCTCTTAATTCCATCCTCAAAGATTATTTTGGCTGTTGATGAACTTCAAATGAATCATACATGAAGTTTTTTTGTATCTGGCTTCTTTGGTTCAACATAATAATTCTGAAATTCATCCATGGGGTTGGATATATCAAAAGTCTGCTCTTTTTTGCTGAGTGTAGAATCTATTGTATGACTCCACCATGACCTGTTTATCCCTTCACCTGTTCGTGACATTTAGGTTGTTTCTAGTTGGTGCTACTATAAATAAAACTACTATGAAACACTCTCATTGGGGTGGGGGGAATATGTTTTGTTTCTCTTGGGTGAATAACTGTAAATAGAATGGCTGATATAGGACACCTGCCCATTTACTTTTATGAGAAAGAATCAAACAGCTCTTCAAAGTGGTTGCACACTTTATATTTCTTCCAGCAAGGAGTGAGTTCCAATGGTTCACCTCTTCCCCAGAACCTGATATTTTCCCCATTTTTCCTTTTTGTCATTCCAGGGAATATATAGGGAACAGCATCTCAGGCTTTTAATTTGGGTCATGCTTTTCACATACTTATAGGCCATTTGTATGTCAGTTCTTTTGTGAAATGTATTTTTGTGAAAAGGTTTCAACGTTTTTTGCCTGGTTTTACATTGGTCATCTTTTTATGAGCGATTTTGTCAGAATTCATTACAAATTCCGGATACAAGTCCTTTGTCAGATACGTGTCTTGTGAATATTTTCTCCCAAACTGTTGCCTGCCTTGTCATTTTGTTACTGATATCTTTTGAAGATCAAGTTCTTAATCAAGTCCAGTTTATCATTTTTTTTTTCTTTTATGGGCTAGTGCTATTTTATATCCTAAGAAATCTTTCCCTACCCCAAGTTCACAACGATATTCTCCTATGTTTTCTTCAAGAAGCTTTTTAGCTTTAGCCTTTATGTTTAAACCGGCAATCCATCTAAAATTATTTTTGTGTATGGTATGAGGTAGGGGTTGAGGTTTGACTTTTTTCATGTGTCTATCCAGTTATGCTAGCACATGTCTTATTTTTTTAAGTTTTTTATTTCCATTCCAGTATAGTTACCATACAGTATTCTGTTAGTTCCAGGTATACAATACAGTGATGAGCAATTCTGTACATGACTCATTGCTCATCGTAAGTGAACTCTTCCTCCCCATCACCTGTTTCCCCTGTCCCCCCCCCCCCCCCGCCCACCTTCCCTCAGGTAACCAGCAGTTTGTTCTCTGCAGTTCGGTCTGTTTCTTGGTTTGTCTTTCTCTTTTTTTTTTCTTTGCTCATTTGTTTCGTTTCACATTTTTGAAAGTTCTTTAATATCTCATTGAATTTGCCTTGGTGGCCTTGTCAAAAATCAGTCAACGATATATATGTAGTAGGTACACTTCTGGCCTCTCTATTCTATTCTATTGATACTTTTGTTTATCCCTTGCCAGTACTACACTGTGTTGTTATTTTGACTTTATAATACGTTTTGAAATCAGTGTGAGTCCTTCAACTTTGTTCTTTTTCAGGATTGTTTTCACTATACTAGGTTCTTTGCAAGTTGTCAATTTCAAAACCTGCAGTGATTTTATTGGGATTGCATTCAATCTATAGACAAATTGGAAGAGAATTGACTCTTTAACAATATGGAGTCTTCCAATCTATATGTATGATTTATGTCTCCATTTATTTGGGTCTTTAACTATAGGAAGCTATTTTATAAAGGGTATTTTTATTGTGCTTCCCAATTGTTCTTTGCCAGTACACAGAAATACATTTTTTTTATTTAACAGCCTTAACCAGATACAATTTGCGTAATGTAAAAATCACCCATTTTAAGTCTGCAGTTCAGTGTGTTCTTAGGTGAACTTACACAGTTGTGAAACTATCACCATAATCCAGTTTTAAATGTTTCCATCACTCCAGAAAGCTCCCTTGTGTCTGTTTGCAATCCGTCCCCACTCCCCGCCCAGCCCCAGACAACTGCTGACTTTCTTTCTGTCCCTATAATTTTGCCTTTCTATAAATTTCACATAAATAGAAGCATATAATATCTAGACTTATGTGTCTGACTGCTTTAACCCAGCATACTGTTTTTAAGATTCACAATCATCTGTATTATTGCAACAGCTCTTTCATTTTTTATTGCTGAATAGTATTCCATTATATGGATATATTTATTTATCCATTCATCAGCTGATGGATGTTTGGATGGTTTCCACTTTGAGGCTGTTTTGAATATTGCTGCTGTGAACATCAGAGTACAAGTTTTTGGGTGGGCATGTGTTTCCATCTCTCTTGGGTATTTACCTAGGAGTGGAATTGCTGGGTAATATGGTAACTTTGCTTAACTGCTTGAGGAACTGCCAGACTCTTTTCCAAAGTGCCTGCACCATTTTACATTCGCTCCAACAGTATATGAAGATTCTTATTCTCAGTCAACATTTATTATCTGACTATTTCATGATAGCCATCCTAGTGGATGTGAAGTAGTATCTAATTGTGGTTTTGATTTTCATTTTCCTGATGAGTAAGGATGCTGAACTTCTTTTCGTGTGATTATTGGTCATTTGTATGTCATCTTTGGGGAAGTGCCTATTCAGATCTTTTACCCATTTTTTTAAATTGAGGTAAAATTCACATAACATAAAATTAACCATGTTAAAGGATACGATTCATTGGGATTTAGTACATTCACAGCGTTGTGCAACCTAGTTATAGTATGTTTGATCAGAAGGAAACCCCATAGCCATTAAGTAATCACTCCCCATTTCTCTCTCTGCCCCAGTCTCTGGTAATCACTAATCTGCTTGTTGTCTCTATGGATTTACCTATTCTGGAATTTCATACAAGTGGAATGATATAATATGTGACCTTTTGTGTCTGGCATCTGTTACTTGGTGTATCGTTTTGAGGTACATCTGCATTGTACCCTGTATCAGTACTTCCTTCCTTTTTTATGGTTGAGTAATATTCCATTGCATGGATATATTTCATAGTTGTTTATCCATTCATGAGTTGGTGGAAGCTTGGGTTCTTTCCACCATTTGACTATTGTGAATAGTGTTGCTATGGACGTTCATGTATAAATAATTGAAAGATTGCTTTAGCCATCCTGGATCCCTTGATCTGTTCCATAAATTTTAGGATACAGCTTGTCAATTGCCAATTTTTGCAAAGCATTCAGTTGTGATTTTTTTAGCTCATTGAATCTTTAGCTCAATATAGGAGGTATTGCTATCTTAACAATATTAAGTCATCCAATCCATGAGCAGGGACTATCTTTCCGTTTATTTTAGTCTTTTATATCTTTCA
The DNA here is from genome assembly GCF_002288905.1 of Enhydra lutris kenyoni. Lineage (NCBI taxonomy): Eukaryota > Metazoa > Chordata > Mammalia > Carnivora > Mustelidae > Enhydra > Enhydra lutris. The sequence goes on along the minus strand of NW_019154089.1, from coordinate 33,119,249 downwards.
ACAGTGCTTTACAGTTTTCAAAGTGTACAGTTTTTACTTCTTTTCATTAAATTGCAAATGGTATTCATTTTTAATTGCATTTTCCAGTTGCTTTTTTTATCTGCCAGTACATAGGAACACAATTAATTTTTTAAGAGTTGACCTGTGTCCTGATATCCTGCTAAGTGAACCTATTAGTTCTAGCTTCTTTGTAGATTTCCTAGAATTTTCCTGTGTAAACAGTCCTGTCATCCACAATAAAGATACTGTATCCTTTTTCTTCCCAATCTTTATGCCTTTTATTTCTTTGTCTTGCCAGTTCCACTGGCTAGGAATTCTAGTACAGTGTTGAATGGAAGTGGTGAGAGAGTATACAGTCTTTATCCTGACCATAGGATAAAAAGCATTTAGTATTTCATCATTAAGAGTGATACCCAAGAACAAAGAATCCAATCAAGAAATGGGCAGAGGACATGAACAGACATTTCTGCAAAGAAGACATCCAGATGGCCAACAGACACATGTAAAAGTGCTCAACATCTCTCAGCATCAGGGAAATATAAATCAAAACCATGTTGAAGTAACACCTCACACCAGTCAGAATGGCTAAAATTAACAAGTCAGGAAATGACAGATGCTGGCGAGGATGCAGAGAAAGGAGAACCCTCCTACACTGTTGATGGGAATGCAAGCTGGTGCAGCCACTCTGGAAAACAGCATGGAGGTTCCTCAAAAAGTTGAAAATAGAGCTACCCTACGACCCAGCAATCACACTACTTGGTATTTACCCTAAAGATACAAATTAGTGATCTGAAGGGGCATGTGCACCCGTATGTTTATAGCAGCAATGTCCACAATAGCCAAACTATGGAAAGAGCCTAGATGTCCATCAACAGATGAATGGATGTGGGAT